>NC_068960.1:18352461-18654141 GCF_026419915.1 Harpia harpyja | reverse complement strand
AGCTATGGGTCTTTGTAGATACCTCTACATTATGGTCTCAGCCATGGACTCCAAATTTCAGCTGACAATGGTAACTGGGTTGTTTCTGCTCATGAATGGGAGCACAGGAACAATTTAATTTCCAGTCTTAAGTTTTCCAGTATGACATGCATGCTGTAAAGAGGAAACTTCACCAACACTAGGCCATGAGTTGTGTAATGATAAAAATATCAGCTTCCCACCCCAGGTCCCAAACTTGGGCCAGACATCTCCTCAAACCTGAGGGGATTTCCTGGCTCCGAGTGCTGCTGCAATTACTATAAAGGACTTTGTCCATTCTCCAGAATAGAATAGAATAGTTCAGTTGGACGGGACCAACAACGACCATCTAGTCCAACTGCTGTCCTTTCAAACATTCAACGTCAGGAGCTGGGAATTACAGCAAGCCAAAGCTCCTTTTTCCTCTGAATTCACTGGAGTTTCAAGGAAAACTTACCAACAAAGGAGGCATGAAATCCCTGGCACTGGTTAGGACAAGCTGGACATCTCCCTCACTGCTATGGCGCTGGCGAGGAAGCCCTCAAAACTCAGGCACTGACATTTCCATGTTGGCAGCCCCATGCAGTGGGTTGGGAATGCTCACAGGAGTGGAGGAGCACAGCCAGCAGGGCAGGGAGGAGGATGCCGGGCTGCCTGGGGAGAAGAGCATGGGAGTACCGTGATGAAGATTGGTGATCTCAATGGTTTATGCAAAGTCATACAAGAAGCTAAAAACTCAATGCAATTGAAGCTAATTACAGCTTTAATTCAAATTCAAATGCCAAATAAGCAACGTAACACTCCTCCTGTTGGATTTGAACAATAATCCCTCTAGTAGTGCTTATTTATAACATCGTTTAACACCAAACCAAGCAGTAAACATAGCTATAACGACTTGTTTAGGAGATAAGAACCCATCAACCAACAAAGTTAGTGAAAGGTGTTTCCATAGGGAAAACAAGGCAAAGACACTCCGGTAATTCCCAGCTGGTTTCCAACACCCAGGGTCGTTGGAGGGAGAGTTGCACACGAAGATAAATCAGTAAGTTCAGTGACTGAGCTACCAAAAGCCACGTTTGTCTGGCAGAGGTGAGTCTCTACTTAAGAACGGAGGGGACAAAAGCATTGAAAGAGCAAAATAGTTTATAGAAGGGTTAATTCTGTATTTCTTAGCCAACTAAGGACAGTTGGAAATCAGGGCAGATGAGTTAAAGAAAGCTGTGGAATAAAAATGATCCAAGGAAACGTGGGAAGGTGAGAGCAGAAGCAAATATAGTCCCAGCATAAGTTGTCATGGGTAATAGACCATCAGGAATCAGGCTCTAAACAAGTGACTTCTTCCATATCATTAAAATTGCAGCTTCTATGATTGCCTTTCTGACATTCAGATGCTGGAGTGCTTCATCCCCATCCTGTATTCGTTTTGAACACGTACAAATGATCGCATTAGGGACAAAACACAGCAGAGTCAGGCTGGATTGGATCAGCAGGATGCTGCTCGCTCTTCAGTCGTCTCCCAAAGATGCTGCAAAGAATAGATATGCAGATCTTCAAGGGACTTCCAAAACAGCAGCGAGTGGCATCTTAATTTGATTATGGAAACCTGAAGAATAGGGTGGAAGAATGAGGACAGTATAGTAGCATTCAAGAGGAAAGCATGCCATTAATTCAATAAAGTAACAACTGCTCTAATCAAAGATGTCTGGGACACCAAATTGAGCAAAGGTAGCGCAGCTAATGATCTGAGTAATAAAAAATGGAAAGCTGAAGTCTTCATTCTGTTTGTGTGAAGCTGCTATATCTTGTACCTATATCAAACATGCAGCCAGAATTATTTCATAATAAAATCTGGGCAACCAAGACCACCAGAGAGTATGTACTTGCCGGGAGAGCACATTGGCAGTGCGGGTGCAGATGTGCTTAGTGACTCAGAGAAAGGAACTGTTGGCTTTGCTTTTCTGTTCAGGGGTTGGTCTCTCCAAACTCCTCCAGGAGTACAGGAGCTGTGAGAGGCTCTGCACAATACCCAGTCTGTGCCTGCCCAGTTCAGCTCACCTGGTTGCATCATCACTTGTGTGACATCTTCCAAAAGATGAGGCTGGACACAGAGATCTGAAGCATTTTTACCCATCTGATCTTCTGTTTCATTGCTGTTAAATGCTTTCACAGATGTCCTGGTTGACATAGGTCTTTTTGGTCGGCAGGGTTTCATGGGGGCATGTGACTTGCATATCAATAACTTTCCTCTTGGCAGGCCTTTTAACTCCTTGCTCTTCCTTTCTCCTCGAAACTCTCCCGGGACTGAGCTTTGGTCTGTGTTTGGTGGCATGGCCATTTTCTTTTGGCAGCTGGGAGAGCTGGAGCCACCAGACTGCAGGACTCTCGCTGCAGACAGAGCTGATCCTGCTGTCTGCCTGTTGGGATGCTCCCACCACTTGCATTGAAGCCTAGCCTTCCCAGGCGCACCTCTGCCTTCTGGATCTCATCACACTCGCTTTTTGGGAAAGTGCTTTTCACTAGCCCAGTAAATACCCAGACCCCTTTCAAAATTGAGCATGTGGCAGGGCATGGTCTCCTTTGCCCTTGCCTTCCCTCTCTGAGTGTATGGATCTCACGCAGCTTGGTTTTCTAATGAGGGACAAAGTTGGGGTCTCACCTCCCTTCCTTGCAAAGAAGTGTCCTTGCTGGGGGACATCCCTGACTGGATCCTAGAGTTGCACAGCGGGGACCTATTCCACATGCTCATTTCCAGCCCCTTCTTCCAGGGGTCTCCTTGTCAGTCCCAAAGCCACAAGAGGAGCAAAATGAGGGCTTGCATTTCTACATCCCCTTCCAGAACCGCTTCCCTCCAGCCTAGTCAGGAAGCTCTGCAACATCTCTTGTCAGCCGCAGGCTCAAGCATGTGCCCCTTGCTCCTGTCTTCTGCCCCACACCCAGTTTTCTGGGGATGGCTGGCACATGCCAGATGCAGGATCTCCAGCCAAAACTCAACAACCCAACCGAAGGCACAGCAGATGGGTCCCTGGCCAACAGCAAGGCAGAAACAAAGCTCTGAGC
Source organism: Harpia harpyja (assembly GCF_026419915.1). NCBI lineage: Eukaryota > Metazoa > Chordata > Aves > Accipitriformes > Accipitridae > Harpia > Harpia harpyja. The sequence continues at coordinate 18,651,066 of NC_068960.1, read as the reverse complement.
CCTGTGCACCTATCGCAGACCCCATCCTCCCCAGCTTACCTGCTGCCACGGACGGCCTTGGTCATCAGGACAGACCCTTACGATGTCTCGCAGTGACAGCGGCAAAGCTGACCCTGTACACAGGCGGGTCCTGCCTGAGGGTGAGGGTGTCTGGTCGATGCACAGGTTACTCTGTGCTGCCTTATGGAGTCAGGCTGCCTTCAAGAGCCATTAACACCACAGCAGGGAGAAGGCAACAACAAAAGGCTCTGAAGCCGTCCCTTTTGTACCTGGGAAAGTCCTCCCTGGGCTGGGGGTGCCAAAGCCTGCAGAGACAAGGCTCTGGACAAGAGTGAGACTCTCACAGCTGAAAAATAAGAACAAAAAGGAAAAAAATCAGAAGCAGAAAAATGGCAAGAGCCCCTGCAACCTGACTGGGATGGTTTTAACACCCAGGTAAGAAGAAGAAGAAACCAGGCTCAGAGGCCAGCGAAGGTGGTTATAAAGGAAGGAAAAACGTGTGGCGTGAGCAGCTCTCTGGGTTCACATCCCACTCTCTTCTCACCTCACTTTCGCTCCCCAGCCTCTGTCCCCCAGGACACACTGCTGTCCTCCAGCCCCATTCATCCCACCTCCCCCAGCTCTCAGCAGGACCTTCCCATCCCTGTCCCCTGTTGTATCCTCTGCCCTTGGGACCTGAGGCAGCATCTCCTGGGCCATTGGTGCTGGTTGGCTGGCCATGCGCACACTGGTTGGCCTGGTGGTGATTCTAGAAGATACTGGTGACTTCATGTGGCAGCATTTCTTTGGAAATATGGGGCAGCACTGTGGGTCTTTCTCTCAGGCTAAGCCAAGAAGCTTCACAAAACCTCTTACCACTTTTGAGAGTTTGACTATTTTGTCCAATTCGGTTGAAATGGGACCAAGCACTTGGGAAGCTGAAGGCTGGGACAGCCAGCGTGACCACGTGAGCCTTTGCTCATTTGTGGCAGCAAGCTAAAGCCATGGCACTACATGTAAACTGGAAGAGGGGCCAGTGGATAAGCAGGAGCTGGGAGCAGGGAACGAGGATGAACTGGCAGGAGCTGCCAAGTTGCTGATCAGACGTCAGTACCTGGCGAAGTCAAGGGTTGCTGGAGCTGTACAACAAGGAATTGGAGAAAAGTCTGTGTCAATTGACATGATCTGGGGAAGAACAGACTTCCTCCAGCTCATCTGACACATTTTTGGAGAGGATGAAGTTTGGCCAATGATGAGAATAGCTCTGTGGCAAGCTGCTTTGGAAGTGCCTGGTCTGGTACCATGCAACATATTGATTCAGAAAAGAGCAAAAGAGAAGAATAAACTGCTGGATGTTTAACAAGCCAAACCCTGGCTTCGGAACATCTTCCAAGCAGGGAGTCAGCTCCGGCAAGTTGTGTCTAGGTTGTCACCTTCTCCCGCTCCACCACTCACCCACTTTTTAAACTGAACATGGAAATCAACAGAAAAACGGCAGAGTTGGAGGCAAATGTGAAGATGTGAGAGCAGCGGCGAGGGAAGAGGGCAGGTCCCGCTCTGCTAGTACAAGGTGCCCAAGATGGACAGCAGGGAAGGAAGTCCCCTGGGAGGGGAAGGATGAGGAAGGTCTGGGTGAGGGTCCGGAGGACCCCGCACTTGCTCACCTGGGCTGCTCTCAGCGGGGCCGATGGAGGCACCGACAGTGTCTGCAGGGTGCAGGGAGTGAAGGGGAGAGCTGCCATCCTTCTCTGTCACCCACTGCGGGGGACAACAGGCTGCACCGCACAGAGCTCACCTTGAGTGTTGAAGGCAGAGCCCTGGTAACTTCAAAGCAGCAAATATGTACAAGATAACGGCAAGAGCCGCAGACCAGAGAGGAATGGGAGAGTGAGCATCCCTTCCAAACAGCCAAGGAAGAAAAAAAAAATAATCAAAACTAGCACGTTGGCTAGAAGGTGCTTTACAAAGTATTTATGAGGTGTGCTCTTTAAAAATGGATAAGCTGTGCAGTGAGGCTGCAGAACTACTGCAAGCGCCAGGGACAGGAAGCTTTGCTGCCCAAGGAAGGCCAGGATGAGCGAGCCTGTGCTTGGGGAAGCAGCGTGCGCATCGTGTCCTCGCTTCTGTGCAGCCCCCAGCGGGCTGCGGGACCTGCACTGCCCCTGTTGCACTGGTTTACTCCTGCTCAGGATCCGGATTGAAAGGGAAACTGTCTTCCAGCTCCTTTCTCCAGGAGCTGGAGTAGGTCCTGACAGCAGGTTCATGTCCCACCTATCTTGAGGGGCTACTGCGTCCAGGGTGAACCTGCTGCCGGCTCTGCAAAACTGCCTGCTCCCTGCAGGGGAGGGCCGGTGTGCAAAAAAAGGAGTAGGCTTGGACACGAAGCGGAGGAGCACTGGACACTTTCTGTCTTCTGCAGCAAGATGCTGCAGGCCAGAACTGGCCGTAGGCTGGGTGAGCCAAGAATAGCAAAGAAAAGGTACAGCGTGCTTGGATGCAGCTTTGGAGGTGGAGGATGAAGAGCAGGGAGGCAGAGTTTTGCAGGGCACAGATGAGGGTTGGCAGGCAGGCTGGAACCAGCATGTTGGGCCAAAACAGCGGCTGGGTGAGAGCTGCCGCGCCGTACGGAGACCTGCTGGCTCCTGTCACCCCTTCTGCAGCGCCTTCACAGCCCGGGTCTCTGGCAGCGGGATCCATCACTGCGCCAGCCATCCTCCCCGGGCACATCCCCATCCCACCAAGCTCCACGGCTCCCGGCACCGTGTCAGCGGTGTGAGTGCCGCGGCCCATCGGCACGGGCAGCGCGACGCGATGTGATGTGGAACAGCTGCTCGGTGCAATGCAACATCCCGCAGCGGGTGGCGGGGGGGGCAGCGGCATTGTATCCGCATAGGCTGGGTCCCCCCGCTTGCAGCCAGCCGACGGGTCGTGAGAAAAAGAGCAGCGCTGTCAGGGTCCATCAGCCGTCCCGGCGCTGACGGCCATGGGGGAAGCGGCAGCACGGGGAGCTGGGACAGCACGAGCGTGTGCGGCAGCGGTGGCAGTGGGAGGCTGGGTTGGAGGGGGACGGTCGTGGCTTCTCACCATGCGTGGGGACGGGACGGGGTCCCTAAGGGCAGGGGACATGTCCTAGCTTTGCGTGCTGCACTGGTGGCTGTTCTCACACTTGGACAAATGAAGCTCGTAAGAGGTAAGACAAGAGTGGTTTTGGGGAGGAGGAGGGTGAGGGAAAGCCAGCGGGGTCTGCCCAGGCACCCCATGTCCATGGGGGTGTGGGGAGGGCAGAGTATTGCCTGGCTGGAGGCTCCCATCCTGTTGCTAACCACAGGACCATGTAGAAAGCCAGACCCCTTGGAAGTCTTTGGGTCAAAACCCGTGTGGTGTCCCATTGCAATGAGGCACAAACGCACCATTTCTCTTTGCTTCTCATTTAAACAACCTGCTTTGTACAGGGCAAGTGCTCCAGAAGAGAAGGTGCTTCCAGCTGTAACAAGACAAGCATGTTGGTCAACAGATTAGCTAAAGGCATGGCTCAGCCTCTGATCAATCCAAGCAAAGAAAAGAAGAAAAAAATCACATATCGGTGGGTGAGATCCTGCCCTCTTGCCCTCAGCTCTGTGACAACGCTATGACAGTGCGGAGGAGTTTGTTTCAATAGCTGCTGTAGCAAACATCTGGAGAAAGCAACATGTCGGAATGCCTTTCTGCAGTTGTGAGCTCGAGCTGGGCTTTCTGCAACTGGAGCTGAGCTGGGCCACTCAGAGCATGCTTGCAGCATGATGGTCCCCCTGGCAAAAGCCACAGGAAAAATACCTGGAGGAGCCAGCACAGTGAAATTGCAACCATGGAGCACAGAGGCTCTCAGATTTGGTTGCTGAGGGTGAGTGACGGGGGCTGTTGGAGCATCCTGTAACTTTGCTGCAGGAATGTTGTCCCTCCTGCTGCCCTGGGGAAAAGTCCTGTACTGGGGCACTGCCTGTTGTTCACGTGCCAGTTGAAACGACCCCCAGACAACGGCCTTTTCTGCTGGGGCTTGTGTAGTGAGGAACAAGAGCTGCTGCTCAGGGAGGGGTGGACTCAAGGGAAAGAAAGTCCACCCCATCTCATCTCCATAAAAATATCTGCTTACCCCTCCCAGCTGCCTCTCCCAAGGGTCTGCTCTCAGCCTCACATGGGGATGGTTCCCAGGCAGGTCTGGCGAAAAAATCCCAGGTTACACACATGTCAGACAACCCCCCAAAAGGCCTCCAAATATTTTCTGAGGATCCTGGAGTCTTTATTGTGTCTTCACTCAGGCAATGTTCAACCCTCGCTGGCACCAGAAGAAATTTAGACTCCAAATGATGCCCCATGAATTTCACCTCCAAAAGACCAAAATAAATGGCATGCTGTCTCCTGCTGCTTGCCTTCCTAAGCAGAATAGTCCTTGTAATCCAGGGAAGCAACAAGGTCCTGCTTCATGCACGGAGAGCAGTCTGAGGAGTTGCGCTCTGAGCCTCCTACAAGGGAAGCTCAGCAGCTTGGGGACACCAGCTCAGGAGAGAAACATCCTCGTTTATCTGGGTGAATTGCTGTTGCTGTGGTTGCTGGATGGGCTGTGTGTTCTGGTTGTGTCTGGCCAAGCCTGGATGAAAATTATTTGTAGAGACCCTGCAGCTAAGCCCATGAGCAGCCTTTATAGTCTCACTTGGGACCACAATTTCCGTGCAAGGGCTGGATGTTTAAGCTTCTCCATACCTCTGTCTATCTGCTCCATCTTTATCATGAATCTTTTCACCAGCTTAAAGGGTGAAATCCTGTTGAGCTGGCCCATGACAGTCCAACCTGTAGAGATGGGTGAGACCTGAGCGACACAGAGACCCTGGCCCTTTTCCTGCAGGCCACTGAAGTGCCTTCAGGTGAGCAAGAACCTTCAGTCATTAGAAAGGCTGGATTGAAACTAATTGCCCCAAAAGAAAAAAGCTCCATGTGCCATCCCCAGACTCCCAGGCCTTCAGGATTTCTATGGGCAGCATGAAATTAGTAAATTGCTATTTGTGTGATTTCCTAGCCCCCTGCCCATAGAACATTTTTGTTCTGTCATATAATGCAAACTGCCGGGTTTGGCTGCTCAAAGAATCATAAGTAACTGGAAGGAGAAAAGCAAAATGTAACGTGGTCCCTGGGAGAGCTGCATGTTCCCAGAGCATCTTTAGGAACACAGCACTCACACGCAGAGCTGAGACAAACACCCTGCTGCAGCACTGACCCTTCTTTATCTGCTCCTCCTGAGCACATCAGTTTGCCCCCACCTCCTTATTGCTAGGAAAAAAAAGTCATGATTAACAGCCAAAATTTTTTTTTGATCGTGCTCAGCAGTCAGTACTGATCCCTTCTCCAATGAGTGAGCAGGGCAACCAGCCAGGGTCAAGCCCCTGTTACACTTGGTGCCGCGCAACGCTCCTCAAGGGACAGATCCAGCCCCAGAGCGCTTGCGACCTAAGTGGGTTGGGTAAGGGCATGCCAACAGGTCTGGTCACCCGGCTTTGGCGCTGGTGGTGCCTTTGCTGAGCATGGTACAATGGCATGGCACGGGCCAGCGGTAGAGGTCTCTGCTGGAAGAGTGAAGACATGATGGGAAAATGCCCATACATGCTGGTGAAAGCCCTGTTTGCCCCTCTCCTGCCCTTGTCTATCTTCTTTATTTCAAGATCACCCTACTCAGGTGCACTCTGTGTATTTCTAGTACCTTGCTCTGGCCAGCGCTGAATTTAAAGCCCCCCCCCCGGGTACAAATAACAATTCATGCCACTGAAACTGGGATGGACAAGCATCATTGGAAACAGTTCTTGAAAGCAACTCTGAGTGCAGGGATGTTCCTCCTGTGGCACTGGCCACAGACAGGGGAAAATGCTGGCTACAGACAGTTCTCTGCACCCCTTCCACTTTCGGACATGAAGCTGTCTTGTCCCCCAAGGAGCTCACCAGGTACCTTCGTTCCAGCCTGTTACCACCAGCGTTAGCAACAGGCCACCATCTCATCCACCATCACATCCAACCTGTGAACAAACGAGACCTGAGGTGTGGACCTCAAGTGATCGGTGGAAGATTGACATAGAATCATATGTCTCTGCAGAACCAGCTTCTCTTGACCACGAGATACCGCTGGAGAAACCTTTTTAGAAAGCCTGAATGTCCTCAACCTCTCCAGACACCTGTCCTTGACTTTGTTTCAGAGCAATTCAAAACAAAAGCTAGAAATTCCCCAGCAGCTCCTCTCTCACCAGAGCATGGCCAAAGGGACAAGCAGACCATGACAGCCATTAACCATGATGTGTTACTGCACTGCTAGTATTTGCTGAGATGGTACAGACAGGGCAGAAGACACAAGAAACATCTCTTTTCATCTGTGATAGGGTGGTGTCAGAGAAAAAGGAATGACGGACTGGACGCACATGCTGTAAAGATCTCCAGCAGATGTGTGTCTCCAGTGAGTCAAAGGAGATGGAATAATTAATGTCTCCTAGGGTGCGGTTCATAACTCAGCCCTCAGCAACAGGGCATGCTCCATCTTTTCAGGTGGTTCTATCTCTGCTCTGGAGGCTGAAGAGCTGGCGGCAGGCCAGGACCATGCTTTTGGGGACAAGGTTGTGGATGGGTACTGCTGGGAAGGGGGAGGCCAAGGCGGCTGGCTCTCTGATGGGTGCTAGTATGGGTGGCTGATCTACTGGGGCTGGTGTTAGAGGAAGCGTGTTAGTGAAGGCTGGTCTGGGTGGGGGCACTGAGGGCCTGGGGGAGGTGAGAGCAGTTGTCCCAGGCCTTGATGAGGAGCAGGTCTGGTGTTAGTGCGTGTGCTTCAATGTCCCTGGGCATCAGTTGCCTTCTTCTGTCCCAATGGACAGGGGACTCCCAGCAGTGCGGCCTTTGTGAAGAGCAGCTGGTGCTAACCCAGGCATTCATGTGTGTCCCACCACGCTGAAGAGGTGCAGAGGCAGCTCTTGAGGATTTGCAAACAGTGCAGGGTGAGGGAGGTGGGAATGGGCTCAGGGATGTGCAGAAGGTGTTCCTTCTCAGAAGGCAAAAGCAGAGGGTGGAGAAGAGCAGGAAGAGATGCTTAAGGGAGGGGAGGAAGGTGATGTCCTCCCATGAACTGTTCTCCCAGGTCCAGCCTTGTATACATGCGTATTAAACACATACCTTCCGCCCTGGCTTCTAGTTCCTGAAGGCAAATAGAAAGGGGCTGCCAGATTAGCATCCCAGGCAGCTGTGAGTGGGACAGTTCCCTAGCCAAACCAGGGAGATGCTGCTATGTTTTCCCAGCAAGCATGAAAACAGCCTGACAAGAGACTCATCTCTTGACCTTCATGCAGTGGACTCCATCCCCAGAGCCCTCCCACTGCCACCCCCACTCTCCATCCCAGTTAGCCTGGAGGTGCCTGGAAAAAGGTGAGGAGCAGGGAGGAAGAGCTCTGGTTCATTGATCCCATCTCTCCAAGGCACAGTAGGCACCTCGGCACCATTAGAGTGGCTGGTTGTTATTGTCGTTGCTGATTTCTGTACTCTTCTGCCTCTTTCTCCCTGACTGGTTTGGTGGCTCTGTCATTACCAGGTTTCCCCAGCTGCCTGTCAGGGTCCTACTGGCCTCAGTGTTGCCTCAGGCTCTCGGATAACAAACAAGGCACAGAAGAGTTCTTGGGCTTCCATGGCCTTAATTAGCTGGTGTCGTTTTAGGGATGTGTGTCCTGCTGGCTGCAAGGAGACAAAGACAGCTCAGGAGGCATCTTTAAATGCATCCAATTAGAGGGGGCTTTAGAGACAAGCAGTCAGCTCCCGAACGCACAGGGGCCCCTGCCAAAAAAACTCATGTCCTAACCGGAGACTGATGGCAAATTGTTCTTCCCCTGGTAAACGTGATCCTCCCTTCAGCATGACCTGCCACTGCTGTTGCTCTGCTGGCCTTCACAGCGTTGCTCCTGATTTTACAGCAGCACAACTGATGGCAGAACCAAGAAACCTGCAAGTGAATGCTAGCATACTCAAAGCTTGGGTAGATGTCGATACAAAATCAGTCTGTGTTTTCCTTGGGCTATGCATACCAGTCCTGGATCTCCAAAGGAACTGGTGTAACTGCTGCCTGGTGTCTCTGGACACAGTACAACTCTCCTGTCCCTTCTTCGTTGGTAGGATTCGCCTGTGTGATGACAGGATGTGCCTGATATGCCAAATTCTCAGCTGGTTTCTTCATGACCACAATCATCTGTTGCTGAGATGCAGCCCAAGGAGATACTTTCTTCCTAAGAAGCCATCACACATGAACATCCTCTGCAGGCTGTCCACCACAAGCACCCCCTCACCACAGCAACAAGCCCATTCCCAATAGGATCAACAACGAGAAGGCACCCTGAGGTCCCACTGAAAGTTCATGTCTCTCTGATTTCACACGGGCAACTCCATTGGCATTGAAGTGTCCTAAGTTATGACACCAAATGAGATGCCAATGGTGGAGCAAAAGAGGGATGTAAAAATCATGAGTGTTACAGGATGGACTCGGAAATGTGGTTGTTCTTCAACAGCAGGTGTTTGCAAAGCCCTTATGGGGAACTCTGCATCCCAATTGACCATGAACTTCTCCAGCCAAACATGAACATGCTCGGACTGCCAGAGCCTTCCTGCTTAAAAGGTGAGTTTGTCCCTTCTCCCTACCCACATCCTGGCTATGACAGGTCACCTCTGGTACCTGCCTATCCCTCAGGTCTGAGGAGGTCCCTTGGAGGCACCCATCCTCCACCACTGCCCCAAGCCCTTCCCTCACGGCTGCACCAGGTAGCTGCATCCACCACCATCCCTGCAGCCTCCACACTTCTGCTTCCCCAGCCTCCTCAGCAGAAGGCAGCTGGGTCAATAGCCTCCCCCAGGGACTGAAAACAGGCAATTAAAACCGCCTGGAAACAGGGTCACCATCACCATCCCACCCTCAGTCCCAGACACGGCGCTGGGGAGACCAGGGTCCACTGCAGCCAGGCTCTGCGGCGGCGGTGGCAGCCCAGCTCTGACCTCTGGCTGGACTCTCAAAGAGTTAATGCTGAGCATCAGCCATTAATATTCTCACTGATAACCCCAAATACCAGCACTGCACGGCTGTCGCTTTCATTAGCGCTGAGAAAATGAGCCCTTCAAAATAGGACAGGCGGCTAGGGGGGGCGTGGGGGAGGAGGGCTCTGGGGCCAAACATGCAATTTTCCGTGCGATTGACGGATATTAAACTGCCTTCCAGTGACGTCAGGGGTCACTTGGGTGATGGTGAAGGATTCCCCAGCCCCCCTTGGCCCTGAGCCCCCCAGCCCTCCCCAGGTGGGTGACCCCCACTCCGGTGCTGCCAAAGCCCTGCTGCCACCCGCGCCCCGGCACCGGGGTTCCGTGCTGGCCGTCGCCCCGAGCGGCCGCGTTCAGGGAGGTGTGCGGGGCGGCTGTCACATCGCATCAGCATCCCAGCCCCGGCGCGGTGACTCGATTAAGGTCTTCGCCGCAGAACCAGTTAAAGAGTCAGCGATTCACTCAACCGGCTGGGCAGAGCCAGGGGTGGCATGGGCACCGCCGGGCACAGGGACCTCCTAGGGATGGGGCGGAGGAAGAAAAATGGGGTTTAGGGTTTTTTCCTTTTGAAACACAAAAGGGAAAGCGTGTGGGAAAGTTCATCTTCCAGATAACCCCGTGAGGTGGTGCCGAGCCTGCGGCACCTCGGATCTCCTAAATTTTGCTTTGCCATGTGTATGCCCTGCAAAGCTGAGCCCTCGGGGCAGGGCTGGGGAAGGACGGCTCAGCCAGGGGCTGGATCCATTCCTCTCTCCATCACAGCCTCCAAGGGCATCCTGGGGAAGTTGCCAGTCTGGATTATTTTATTCAGCTGTTGCATCTTCCAGTGTTTCACCTGCAGTTGTCCCCTCTGCACCCCACCTCCCCACACCTGTGGGATGCTGCTGAGGCCAGAGAAAGTGCTCTGATGTGATGGGGGAACTGAGGCAGGGGCCAGATGCTTGAGCACACATGCTATCCAAAGTCATGGTGGATGGGTTTTAGGATGGTCATGAAGCTGTTGGCTTTGTTTGCACCAGAGGAGCCACAGAAGGAGCTGCTGTGGCAAGGGGGAGCACAGCCCATGGCTGGACACATGCTGCTGTGACAGTCTGGAAGGACTACACCAATTTGTGGCACCGTATCCCCATCCTACTCCCATCGCCCATGGTGAAGAGCAAGTAGTGCAAGATGCAGAGTGTGTGCCAAGGCCCTTCTCCCACCTTGCACCTAGGAGGCTTGGCTGGTGAAGATGCGGGAAAGAGGGGCTGTTCTGGTGATGAACCAACCTCCTCACCACTGGCAGCCATCTATACTGGGCTCGTGGTCCACCTCTGGTACAGAGACATGGAAGCAACATGGCCATTGGGATCATCCTTCCCTTCCTAAATGAAGGGACTGAAGAAGCTTGTGTTCATGTCATGCATAATCTGAGAAATGAAGACCCACTTTGACCCATGCCACGGGGAGGGCAACTCTTGGGTTGACGAAGACAAACCCGTCACTGCGCCAGCATGACATCTTTTAAGGTAATGAGAATCAGTCACACTGCAAGCTTTCTGGTCTATGCAATCCTGGAGAACACCAGCCTGGGTGCTTGTTACAGGGACATCACTGGTGGGGCACCGAGAGGCCTGAAGAGTCTCTGTTGTGTTTTGGAGGGGCCTGTAGGGTTGGATGGAGCAAGAGCTCCATCCTACTTTGTATGGACCTTGTGTTCCTGGGGCTGTCCAGACACAGAGCTACCCCCCTGCCAGCTCCTGCCTTGGAGGACAGTGCCCTTAGCTTGTGCCTTGTGCATGCCGGGGTGACTGCGTGTTCTTTGGGGCATGGTGCTGCTCCTCCCTGCATGGGACCAACTGCACCCTGACGGAGCCACAGCACACTTGGGATGGGAAGGGCCTCTGGGGTTGGTCTGGTCCACCCCGGCTTTTCTCCTAATCTGACCAAGCAGTAACTGGCCCCAGAGAGTCTCCTGGCAGCCAGGCATGGGAGCTGGCACAGGACCTCCCTGGGAGCATCCTGCTAAGGGGCACAGAGGTGTTCACACCCAGCTGCAACGCAGCTGGGGGGGTGACTGGTGGAGAAGTGGCACCCATGCCAAAGTGAGCAGCAAGGTGGCATGCATTGCCCAGGAGACACCTCCAGGGGAAGAGGGGTCTGCAGCTTGCTCCCCACCTCTGCTGCCTTCAGGCTGATGCCCCTGGTGCCAGGAAGGACCAAATCTGGGGACCCAGAACCCAAATTCCGCTCCCCATCATGCGTGGGGCTGGGGCAGGCTCTGCTTGCAGACCCGGTGCTGTGCTCAGCCCTCACTGCTGAGCAGCCGGCAGCCTGTGTGACAAGCTAGACCAGCATGGTGGATGGCAGTAATTATCGTGCCGCCCACAGCTGAAGGGGAGCATATGGTAAGGAAAAGGAAACTAACTTGTATTTTTCCGCACCCCCGGGCTCAGCCTTTCTGGGGCTGTCACAGTCGATTTGTGCTGCCTGAGCTGTTTCGCCCCAGCCGCCTCTGCAACCGGCAGCTCCCTCCCAGGCAGCGGTGAGGCTGGTGCTCGCTGCTCCTGCAGCCCCTTGTGCCGGGGAGGCCGGCCAGCAGCTCCGTGGGGTGCAACCAGCCACGGTCCTGCTCCCTGTCCCTGGTGGGACACGGCCAGCGTGGTGCTGGGGCGGTGTGTGGGGAGCTGGACCCTGCTGGGACAGGTGCCTGGGCCGGCGTGATGGATGTGTTTGCAGCCACATGGTTAAAAGGGCACCTTTGGGTGCGGAGGCCCTGAGGACCCCTGGCTGGAGCCTGACACCCACCCTGGCAGAGGGCTGGGGTTGGGGAGATCTCGCCCGCAGCCCTGGGGTTTCCATCAGGTCTGAGCTGTCTCTGCTTTCCAACCATGCCAGGCCCTCCTGCAGATGGGTTGCTCCCCACCAGAGCTCCCCTGCAGCCCCCAAAAGCTACCGCGAGTCCTGCGCAGAGCCCTCCTCGAGCCACTGCCCTGTGCCCCGGGCAGCAATTCCTCAGGGTCTCTCCATTGCACTGATACCCTGCCGTGATGTGGCATCTCGGGTGGCCTCAAGGAGACCTGGATCTGGCTGAGAGGGACAGCTGTTGTGTTAATCCAGAGCTCTCTCCCATTCATCTGTCCAAATACTCTTGCCAAAAGCAAGCTAGAAAATTGTAGATGTAGCAGGCAGCTTTCCTTGTTTTAAGCAGGGTGGATTTCGTGCCAGCTCACTACCAGTGGGGACTTTTCAGGTATGGGGAGAAGTGCAAGATCTCTATGAAGCTGCCAAGAGGCGCTGGGGTGGTTGCTGTGCCGTCTGGCATGGGCAGGTTCATGGCGAAGCTGGCCATGTCGGGAAAAGGAGGGTACTGATGCTGCAGCAGTTTCTTCGAAGGTCATGAGCCACTACATGTCGTGGTGTGGGGCTGTGCGAGTAACCACTCTGGGCATCCTCGCCAGTATAACCAGAGACCGGTTGCGTCTGCCAGCTGGGCACACAGTCATCCCTGGAAAGCCAACTTCCATTTCTTCATTCAGAAAGGGGAATTGGGAGTTCCCAGTTCCTTTCCAGACTTGATGCTGCTGCCAAGGGGCTCCTGGAAGAGGCTGGGCTGAGCCACTCTTTCTATGCAGTGTGGTATAAAACTGGTTTTCTCAACTGTTGCTTTTGGAGCCTGGTGTCTCAATCTTACCGGGCAACATCTCGGGGGTCCAGTCTGGGAACAGAATGGTTGAAGGTGGAATTGAATGTCAGGGGAGGTAAGGACCACTCAGTCTGGCTGGTTTGAGACCTTTGCAGGATGCCACAGCTCAAAACTCTTCAGGGTGCTGCCCTGATGTGAAACACCAGATCTGGTCACCCAGGCACCCTGTCTGACCCAAAAAGGGAGGATTTTGCAGGCGTCTGGTACATGCGGGTGGGTGCTGGCCACAGGACGCAACACCACCATCCAGGGTGGATGGGTGGGTTTATGTCTTTAGGAGTAAACTTGATGAGCAGGGAGAGCTCAACCCTCAAAAAAGCCCTCAGCAAACATCAGTAGAAAGAGGGGAAATGAGGAAAACATGGGGCTGCACGAGTGTGCTCTTGAGCTGCCCTTCCCACGGTGGTGGTCACTTTCCTGGGTTCATTTCCAGCCCCCAGCAGCTGTATGGCCAGGAGACCATGGCTGGAGAGACCATGGCTCCAGCAAGAGCGTGGTCAGGAGTTGGCCATGTTTGTCCAGCTCCGTCCTGGGCCAACTCGCTGCAGTCCCTCTCAGTCCCTGGACATCAGAGGAGGGTGGCACGAGCAGAGGCTGGTGGTTTTTAGCACACATCCCTCCATGGCCCAAAGAGCTGCTGACCTCCTGGGCATGGCGTGAGGTCCATCTGTCGTGTGAGCCTCTAGCCCGGGGACAGATTGCATGACATGGTCCTGAGCATTGCTCAATGCTGGGGCTGTGTCTCCTGGGCACGGCTGTCTCTGGACGCTCCCTTCCACTGCTGTGATGCCCAGCCGGTGCCTCCAGCCTCCCAGGCAGCGGTGCGTGTCATCCCCCCCCTTAACATCCCAATTACGCTGACAGAGATTTAAAAATGGGCTATGCAGCCCCTTGGTTCATCGATAAGCTGGGGTGGAGGGATGGTGTGCAGAGATAACATGAGCATCAATTAGGTTCTCTCTAATGGCAGGAGGAGGATGGGGCTGTTGCGGGGGGGGGGTGTCATCCTGCAAAGGCGGAGCTGGAGATCCAGGAGTGACCTGGCTTCAGGGAGGTGAAGGACACAGCTGTAGTGCAGGGGGGCCCTCTCTATGCCCATGTCTCCTCCTTGTGCCGGCTCACTCCTGCCATGCACCTCGGGTTTGCCTGCAGGACCCCAAAAGCATAACCCCCACCCCTGGGCTCTCTTCCCATGTCCTTACCTAGCACAGGAGGCTTTTTGGGGGGGGAAATGCATTTGGTTAAAAAAAAAACCCCAAACCCAAGCTCAACTCCTCCAGCCAGACATGACTAGACGGGAGCGGTGGGGTGGGCTAGGAAGGAGAAGACCCCTGGGAAGCCGCGGCTCGGTGCCTCCTCCCCCTGCGGGTCTCTGACCTCCCGTTTGCCTGTCAAGAGCAAGCTCCGCCACCAAAACACCCCCTGTCAAATTAGTGAGTCAGAAGACGTAAGAGAGACCACCGCTGCTAATTTGTACATTAACTGGTTCTGACAGAAATATTTCACAAGTGAAAAAACAGAAAATGTGCCTCAAGACAATGTGCAACTTCCGTACCAGCAAACTTCTGCTTAACTGTGCGGTGCCCGAGGAGGGGGGACCTCCCGCCCTGACGTGCCCCGGCGGGAGCACGGGGACGGTTTTAGCCCCAGGAGCTGCTCCTGGAGCGCATGGATCAGGCCCTGAGCTGGGGGCCGTGGGCAGGCAGCCACAGCCTCACCAAAATGGGGGGGGGGGGGTGGGACGGCAGAGCCCGGCACCACTCCCTGTCGGTGGGAGAGGGGCTGTCGGGGTGGAAGGGGCTCGGTGACAGCCCCCTCCTCACCCCAGGGACGGGCTCTTTGCAGCACCCCTCCATCACCCACCCCGCTTTCAGCAGCTCCCCGGGTCAGGGTCTGCTCCTTCTTGTCCCCCGCCCCAGGGTATGACCTGCTGGGGCTGTCCCCATCATGCCCACGTGCCGTGGGACATGGAGCCGTGGGCCATGGGCTCCAGCTGGGAAAAGCCGCCGGTGGAGGCAGCTGCCAGTGCAGGCAGGTCTCAGCAGTGCCCAACCCAGCCCCACTGTGCCCCAATGGAGAGCACCAGGGTGCTGAGCCCTCCTCAGCACCCACGGGAACACCCCTGAGCCATCCCGTCCTGCTGCCCCACGCTGCCATCTCCTTGTCACAGCAAGCATGTGGCGATGGCGACTGTGGCCAAGAGCTGGTGGCCAAGCCCCTCTGCCGAGCCCCCGGGTAGCAGGACCCCATCCAAGATGCACCGAGAGCAAGCGGCGGGGATGCCGCGTGGCCCCTCACCGTGGCCTCTTGCCCTGCCCTGCCCTGTCCTCCCCTGCATGGGTGCTGGCCAGGGCTGGCACCGGTGTGTGCCGGGGCACGGGTGGGAGCAGGCGCGGGGCTGAGCCGGGTCCTCGGGCCAGCAGCATCGAGCACATGATCTGTTGTGGCAGCTTCCCTGCAGCCTGGAGCCAGCCCCGAGCGAGCACTGATGATGGCTTTAATTGCTTTCAGATTCGATAGCCCAACCCGTGACAGCCTGGGCGACGTGGCTGCCGCAGCCCCAGCTGTGCCAGCCGGCCCCGGCCCCCGGTGCAGCCACTTGCCCACCCGCCTTCGGATGGAGAGGTCGGGCAGGAGGACGAGAGGAGCCGCTCTGGATCACAGCTTTCCTTTTCATCCTGGCAAAGTCTTCTCCATGGCCTGCCCATGCTCATGGTCCAGATGGGGCGAGTGCCTGTGTCATCTCCTGAACTTCGTCCCTGGGGAAACCCAGCTGGGGGACAGCACAGTTGTCATCCCCCAGGATGCCATTGCAGCCCTGCTATGAAGCCACCTGGCCATGTGCCACCGTGACCCCCCCAGGTGAGGACCCCACAGCAGCTCCCCCCACTCAGCTCTGCCGTACTCCCATTCGAGGTGGGGGGGGAGACATTGGAGGGCTCCCCTCACCCATCAGAGCTGGGAACGTGGGGGGGGGTGGTCCATGATGCAGCAGGGGCCCAGGTTGGCCCTCTGTGGTGGCTGCTTGCCCCCCCTCCGCCCCCCGCTGCCTGCATGGCCATGTCGGGGGGCCGGGGGGCTGTCCCCAGGGCAGTGGGGGGGTGCCCAGGGCTGACCCAGACCTCAGGGGGTTCTCCCCCACCTGAAGGTCCAACTGGCCCCAAGCATCAGGTCCTCACCCTGCTGGGTGGTGGCTGTGTGGGGAGCTGGGGATCTCCAAGGTGGGGGGGGCAAAGGATTGCTCGGCACCCACAGTGGCACCCGTGGGGGGAGCAAAGGGCTGCTCAGCACCCACAGTGGCACCTGTGGGCTGGCCCTGATCCCCTGGTGCCTGCACCTACATCCTCCTTCTCCCCCCCCGCCCCACTGCCAGACTCCGAGCTGCCTCCCCCGGCTCCAGCCCAGACCAAGTCAGCGCAGGCAGCTGCCGGCGATCTCTCTAATGGCTCCCTGCCTGCCAGGCAGCGGGGCGTGCTCGAGGGGAGCAGGATGAGCACCCCGGCACCCAGAGCTCGCCCCTGCAAACATGGAGTCCCACCCTGAGCCACCATCCTGGCACATGGTGACGGTGCCGGCCGGGCCATTCGTCCTTGCTGAGTGGGACTGGCCAGGAGCCCTGGCCCCAGCAGCACCCGCTCCCTCTGGGGGGGCTGCCAGGGTGGGCATGGGGTTTCCTTGCTGGCAGCCCCCCCAAAACTCCATCCTGGGGTCCGCAAGTTGAGCAGCAGCAGGCAGCCGCTGCCGCATGCGAAGGTGACGGCTCCTCCATTGCTCGCCAGCTCCTGGCAGAGCATCCGACTCAGCCGAGGATGAGGAGGGGGCCGGGGGGGGTGGATGGGGGGGTGCAGAGCCTCCTGCTTAGCTGAGCTGGGGCCGTTACTCACATCCCCGATCCATTATTGCGGGCAGTGCCGGCGGGCAGTCCGGGGCAGGGACTGCATTATTGACGAAGGGGAAGGCAGACCCCAGCGCAGGCAGCAGCGGTGCAGGCAGGGCCCCCTCCCGCAGCACTCGGCCCCGGGCAAAGCACTTTGCCTGCGCCGCAGAGCCGCAGAGCAGGCAGGCCTGGCCGCGGGCAGCCGGCCTGGCAGCCGCAGCCACTGCAGAGCATTTCGGCAGCGGCCTGTTCCTGCGGCTGCAAAACATCCTCCTTGCCCGGGATGATGCTGGGCTCAGGGCACCCATGAGCGCACCCTGGGGAGGGTGGCACGGGTGGGCAGCGATGCCCTTGCAAATCTTGCTCTGGCACCGGCGCTGCAGCTCTGCCCCCCTCCAGCCCGACGCAGCGCTGGTGCTGCTCTTTTTTAAGCCTCCTTCTGTCTCTAGGCGGAGATTTGTGGCGTAAAATGCACAATATGTTCTATCTGCCCTGTGGGAGCCATAAAATATTCACCAGCAGCTCCCATTATAGTCAGAGTGAATCACGGAGAGCGCTCGAGCCCTTGCTCCCCGACATGCCCCCTCCCCATGCAGCCCCGGCGCAGCCACGGGGCACCGGCAGTGCCGGTGCCAGGGCCTGACGAGCGGCCAGCACCCTCCTGGATCCCGCAGCAAGGACCCACGTTTCCACCTCTGGCCCTGGGAGACACCCACAGGCTTGGCGGGTCAAGGGGTGGTGAGCGCGCCGATGGGACATGGGACGGCAAATGCCTTCGCCTGCCCGAGCATCCTCATGGCTGCCCAGGGACGAGCAGCATCAACCCTGCACGTGGAGGGGACCAGAGCAATGGGCAGCAGGAGCGGCAGGCAGCATGGTGGGCTCACGTGCCCACAGCAGCTTGCCCCACCAAGCATGACCTGGCATCCCCGGGGGTGACTTGTGCCGTCACTTGGCTTTTTGTAGCCACAGCCCCTTGATTGGGGTCTTACAGCCGTGTCAGGGTCTGGCAGGACAGCTCCTGCCTGCTTGCTGCCTTCGTTGCCACACACGTGCTCCAGCCTTTCTGCTGTTCATACGGGTGGGTACAACAGCACTCTCCCTCCATCTCCCCCCCGTCCTGCTGTCCGTTCTTCTGTCCTTCCTTCCCTTCTGACCCACGGCTCTCACTGTCCATCCCTACCTCCCCCTTCAGACCTCAGGCTTAAGACGTGACAGGGTCAAGGGATGACAAATTTACTGACGAAGCAACACAGTGCTCCGAAGCTGATGTGTCAAATACAATTTTATCTTTTGACACACAATTATATGTAATTATAAAGCAGTTAATGCTGGTTCAACCCTTGTGAATCACACACAATTATAATTTGATTTCACCTCCATCCCTTCCATGGCCACACCACTGCTCTCAGCCCAGTCGGTGACCCTGGGGGTGTCCTGAGCGCTCCCCGCAGCATCCCAGTGGCTCAGGGTCACGGGCAGCATCGCTGCCATCCATGCACCTGCGCCTGGGAGATGCTGTCCCCTCCACGCACCAGCCCACCCGGTGCCCGAGTGTCCCCAGCTGCACCGGGTGCTGCCTTGCCGAGCGCCCAGCATGGCAGGATTTGCCCTCGGCACGTTGGCTGGGCTCGCCGAGACGTGGCCCTGGAGAGCCGTGGCCCGTGGGGAAGGCAGGAGGCGGTTGCCCGCCTGGGCTGGCCACGCAGCCACCATCATGACAAGGGCCACCACCAGGCCACTGGGCTGAGAAGTCCAAGTGCGTCCTTGGCATTGAGCAGCACAGAGCCGGGTTGGGGGAGGGGAACCCCATTCACGCGTGGGGGCACCCCCGTGGTGGCAATGGGCAGCGGTTTTAGCCCCACAACTCACCCCCCATCCCCGGGAGGGACCGGGCAGGGCCCACGCAGGCAAGCCTGCCCGCAGAGGCGAGGGCAAGGGGCTGCGCGCCGTGAGGGTTAAACCCTGCCTCTGCCGACATGTTTCTTCTCCCTGAACAGACTGAGGGGAGAGGAGGGGAGCGTGGCAGTGCCCTCCCCGCCAAAATTAACTCTCCATCTGTTTCTCCCCGGCTGAGGCTGATGGCTTGTGACAGGGCCTCCTGAATGCAAAGATGTTTCGCCCGGAAAAATCTATTACAAGTTGCTGTAAGAAAGACCGAAATCCTCTCCTTCTGTCTCTCCCTACTGGTCTCAAGGTGCCCACCCCGGGCGAGAGCGGGCTGGCACGCAGCCGGCCGCCTCCGCTCAGCCGGAAAGCTCTCCCCAGCGCCAGCCTGCCTCGCCCCCGGCCCAAACGGGGAGGCGGGAGGGAGGATGGGTGCTGCCCTGGGTGGGGGTGAGGATGGAGAAGCTGCTCCTTCGTCCCCAACCCGAGCACGGTGTCGGTGATGCACCGAGCGTGGCCCTGGCGCCGTCACACCTCTCGGCCATCCCGGAGCCCGTCGTGATGCGGATGGGGAAACTGAGGCAGGAGGTGCCCTGTCCACCGGCTGGTGCTCGACCCTGGCCAGGACCTGGAGTCTCACGCCGGCCCCGGTACCCAGCCAAGCTCCGGACGCCCCCGGGGAGCCGGAGCCGCTGCCCCGGCCGGGCGGCAGCAGCGGGCAGGCAGCGGCTGCCCTCTCCCGGCCGCAACGCAGCCCTGCTCGGCCCCGGGAGAGGGCAGCTGCCGCTCGGTTTACAGGAGTTTCTGGACTTTGCTTTATTTTCGCCCCTTCCCGCACCCCTGCGCGGCCCTTCCCGGCCCCCCGCGCCCCGAAGCGCAGCTAAAGAAACCTGAAACTCAAATTCAGCCTTTTTTTGTGCTCAGCTCTACTTTCAGGGCACCAAGGGATGCCCACCACTCCATAGAAATGGCTTCAACTCTTTGCTTGCACCCCAAAATCTTACAGCCGAGTGCCGGCCGGCACCCCTTCCCCACCGTCCTGTCCCCCCGTCCCCCCCCCCCCGGTGCCACAGCCCAGCACAGCAAAACCAGGCAGCTTCAGTAAAAAACAAAACTTTATTTGGTCCATCAGAACCTGAGTTTGAAAACCACCCATGGATAATTCATATCATACAGGGATTACGGATCTGATTTACAATTGATAAAATATCCTATGTTTCTTAAGAGCTGGACAGTATTTACAGGGTTAAAAATATTCACAGCTCAGAAAGACAGAGAGAGGAAAAAAAAAGTGAAGGACAAATCATCCCGAGGAGGAAGGAGCAGGGAAGAGAAAACAGATCAACAAACAAAAATACGGACAGAGCTTGGCTCAGCAGCCCCGGCTGGGGGGGCCGGGAAGGTGTCAGGGCAGCCCACCCCCCCCCGCCCACCCCGTGGGGACACAGAGGGACACGCTGGGCAAACCCCACACCCCACAACTCCCCCTGCCCAGCCTGGCACAGGGTTTGGGGCGCAGGCTGCCCTCCAGCATGGTCCCTGCCAGAACAGGGCCCAGCATCTCCCACCCCACCCCACCCCTGAGCTGCAGGTCTACACAGCTTGGGAAGGAGAGGGTAACACTGGGGGACCCCCAAAACACACACACACACGTACACACACATACACACGCACGCCCGCACCAAGCCGGAGAGCCATGACACCCTGAAACCGTGGGGGTCAGTCCCCGCCACGGAGCACCCGCTGGGGCCAGCGGCACCCTGAGGCTCTTGCAAGCCTTCACCTTGTGCTCACTACCTTCCACAGGACTTGGCCTCTGAAGGATGGGGGTCTCTGCTTCCCCCCACAAAATCAGGCCCCCCACCCCCGGCACATGGCAACATGGTAAAGCCGAACCCCGGGTCCGTACCTGCTGCCCTTCACCCCTCACCTCCACAGGGCACGGGGAGGGGGGAGGCCCCCACAGGGCAGTGCCCGGGGGGGCTGAGCCCAGCTCGGGACGCATGGCTTCTCTCCAGGCACTGCTTTCAGCGGCCGCCTTTGCATAGTAACACTTGTGTGATGAGTTGAGGGGGGGGTCTCTGACCATCACCCCGTGGCCCCGCTCCCCGCCCCAGAGCAGCGGTGGAGGAGGGCGCCTCTGCATTTCACCCCGAGGTGCGGTGAAAACCCCGCAGTGGCAGCTTTCCAAAACAACCCAGCACCCTCTCCTCCCCAGACCCGGCACCTGGGACAGGCAAGGTGGATGGGGGTCTAGGCACTGCAGCAGATCCTTGCCACGAGCAGCCAGCACGGGTGGCACCATGGCAGTGACCCCGGCACCCCCCGACCCAGCTACAGTACCTCGGTGCCATGTTGGTCCTGGCAGCAGACGATGAGGGGAACAAGACAGTGGGAAGGGCCAGGGACAGACGGAGGGTCATACAGACGGACAGACGTCAGAGGTATATTCTTTTTTTTTTGCAGCGCCAGGGCCCTGGCGCTGCGGGAGGGGGCAGAGTCCTGAGCGTGGTGCCTGGGAAGGGCCTTGACAGCAACCTCCAGCCCCCCCCCCATCTCCCGCAGCCCCCTGCTGCATGCCCGGGGCAGGCCGAGGGCACCGGGCCCCAGCACAGGTATGGGGCAGGTGGGATCCTGAGATGGCCCCGTGCCCCCAGCCGCTCCTCATAAAGCGCGTGGGGGGCCGGCGGTGCCAGGGCGGGGGGCAGTGGGCAGAGCTGGTCCTGGCCCTGAGAGTTCGCCCCGGCCCTGTGTTGCAGGGCAAAGTGCTGGGTGTGATGCTCCGGCTCCGTCCCACGGCTCAGCGCTGACAGCTCGGGGGGCGACCCCAGGCCAGAGACTCGGTGAAAATAACAGGGGAGCGGAGCGGGGAGGGGGAGGCGCTTTGTCATAGGGGCCGGGGGCCATGGAGCCCGGCGACCTCGGGCGTCAGCAGCGGGTTGTGTGTGCCCTTCGTCGACATCCAGTCATTGAGGAAGGCCTGGGTGGCTTTGCGGTGCGCCAGGCGGTGGGTGATGGAGAAGCCGGCGTTACCCTCCAGCTGGGAGAGGATCACCAACACCTGCCTGCGAAGAGAGGGACCGGCTCAGGGCCAGGCAGCTGCCTCTGCCTCGGCAATCCCATCCCCTGCCTGTCACCCCAGTGCCCACACCTCCCTGCCAGCCCCAGGCTCTGCCTTGCTCCAAGCCTCCTGCCAGCACCTGCCTGCCCTCGCTGGGCAGCCCCCCGCTGACCCACCCCTGCCTACCCCGGACCTGTGCAGGGGGGGGACGCTGTCCTGCGTTTTGAGGCTGCCACGCGTGGAGACGACGTTGAAGCTGTCGGTGCAGTCGCACTGGACGTGCAGGTAGGACTTGGGGTGCCGGTTCTCCACCACCACAATGAGCCCTGCCCAGCCGTGCGTCAAGTAGTAGCAGGTCATCCCCTCGCGGCCCTGGGGCAAACAGCAGGGTCAGGGGTGTGAAGCCTCCGGGCACCCGTCTCCAAATCCCAACCACTGGACCAGCATCTTCCACCTCTAGCCAAGGGCTGCCCATCTGCTGGGGTACCCCATGCTGCCCCAAGGAGCAAAGGGGGTGGGCATCCATGGAGTAGGAGTGGACTAGGTGGCAGCCAGCTCTGGCACAGCCCTGCCCCACTCCTGCCAGACTGAGGACACAGCAGAGGCAGGGTCCGGGCTCCCGCTGGCAGCATCACCCCCCTCCCCAGCGCAGCCACGGGGAGGCCAGCCCCTGCCTTGTGCCATCCACACCCACCTCATGGCGCTCGCCCTTGTTCTCGGTCAGCAGGATGATGGCATCTGCCAGCGTGGTGGGCTGCGCCTCCACCTGCTCCACCATCACCAGGCGGGAGCTGTAGATGGCCAGGATATAGCTGGAATAATCGGTGACTGGCCGGCTGCTGGTGGGACTGGATGCTGTGGAGACACACGGAGGAACGGGGGGATCAGTGAGACTGTCAGCAAGCCCACAACCCTCAGGAGCAGGGTGCTGCTGGGTTACTGCATGTGCAGGCAACCTCCACCCCCAGCAAGGTCCCCACGGTGAAGATCAAGGGCTTTGCCACCTCTGCCTCCCCCAAGGCCTCCGCCAGCATCACTGTGGGGAGGGCAGCCCAGCCCCTTACCCTGGGCGGCGGCAGGGCCTGACAGGGTGACACTCCAGTGGTTGAAGGCACAGCACACAACAGCGTACTCGCCCGGCTCCAGCATGACGTCGCAGTTGACGAACTTCTTGACAGCTCGTTTGCTGTGAGCCATCAGTCGGCCCAGGCTCAGCTTGTTTCCGCTGGTGAAGGTGGCCCGGAAAACCATGATGCACAGATCCAGCAAGTGACTGTCCACCGTGTCCGACCGCCTGTGCCGGGAGGGGGAGAAGGGTCACACGTCACCCAAGCGCTGCCCCGCAAAGCACATGGAGGCCACGGGCAGGACGGCAGATGCAGAGGAAGAGTCCTCCCATTGCCCCAAGTATCCAGCCCCAGGAACCAGCACACATTCAGGTCTTGGGTTTTGGCTAAAACACGAGCAGACCCTGAGAATTGGAGAAATGGTGTTGGGGGCCCATCCCTGAGCTCTGTGACACCGCGGGATGGCACAGGGTGAGAGGGCGATGTGTTTGGGATTCCTCTTGGGTCTGGGTCACTGCCTGCAGCCTGTGCGCTGCCCAGCTCACCTGCTGCCCTCCTGGAAGAGGGCAAACTCCAGGGCGGCACGCTCCAACACTGTCAGCGATGTCACCGTCACCGGCCCGTTGGCCTTGTTGGGGAACATGCCCTGCACACGCACCTCGTGCCAGTCCGAATGGAGCTTGCAGATATCCACGGAGTCAAAGTACCTGTGGGGAAGCTGGGCTCAGCCCCGGTGGGGTCCTCTGTGGGTACACTGCTCTGCCCCCACACCCCAGCATGCTGCAGCTCACGCAGCCGGGAACAGCAGGCACCGGCAGGTCACCCACACCCCCCCGGGGATGCCCGGTCCTGCCTGCCCCATCTTGAGCCCTATGTCCCATTTTGTGTCCCCTGCCTGGCTTCCCGCCCCACAGCTTCTGCCTCCTGGGCGCTACCGTACTTAATGAAATCGCTGTACTCCATCCAGAAGACGCCCTCGCTGCTGCCATGGGGCATCAGATCATGACGCAAGGGAGCTGGCCAGTGTGGCCACTCATCGGACCAGTTGCCGTTCCAGGAGAAGCGGCCCCAGGGGTTTCGGAGCCGCAGTAACCTGGGGGAAGGGGAAAAAGGGTGTCAGAGGCCCAGAAGGAAGGGGAGCACAAGGAAGGTCACCTCTGAGATGCTCTCCCAGCTCCACAGACCCAGCCAGCCCCCCACAGAGGGCACCATGTCACTTCTGCCTCTGCCTTTCAAAGCCCTCACAACATCCTAGACCTAATTTGCCACCCCCACCGTGGCCCCAGATGCCCTCGTCCTGCAGCTCCGGACCTGCTGCAGCTCCCTCTGCCCTTCCTTGCCCAAAGGGCCTCCAGCCAGGCACTGCAGGGAAAGGGCTCAGCAGGGAAGAGGCTGCCGAGTGTGACATGGCTGAAAACTGGGCATACAGCACCCAGGCTGTCAGAGGCAGAACCCATTTCTATCCCCCCCCCTCCACAGGTGAGAAGGATGCCCTCACTGCCTCATTGAGTTGAAAGAGCTCAACTCAATCCTCTGTGTCTTGTAAGACCAGGTGAACCATTCTGCACCACAGGGCGTCCTGGAGCAGAGCGGCCCTGGACGTGGAGCCAGTTCCAGGCAAGCACAGCTTATACAACAACAGCATTTATGTGATACCCTGGGATGGAGAAACAGCCCTTGCTGGCCATGAGGATGGAACACTGAAGAGTCCCTGAGGTCTTGTCTAGCATGCACTCAATTACCTGTCCCCAGGGTTTCTGCTCAGGCTGTTGGCAGGAATGTCTCTTGTACCACACCGGCCTCCACCCCGAACTCACCTGAAGCCTTGGACATCCCGCACATCCAGGATGGAGTAGGCATGCCGTGGACGCAGACCCATACTCTCATAGGCCACATCGTCCACTTTCATGTTGCCTCCGCCACAGGACGCGCCCATGAGGAACCTGCACAGGGGACAGCAAAACCCTCAGTGTCCTGCCAGGCCTGGTATGGGGGAGAAGCTCATCCCTACTGCTCGAGGCATGGGACAGACTCACCCCCAAGGAGGGTCCTGGATATTTCCTCTCTGCAGCAACGCTGTAAACCTCCCTAGAGCAGTGCCCCAGCCCCACTGGCCAAAGCTCTGCCTGGGCAGCAGTGAGCTCCCTCCACCTGCTCGTATGCATGCTTGAGCCCAGGCTCCGTGGCGAGCTTCTCTGAGCAGTACCCTCACCTGCAGGGCTGAAAGCTCTGTCCACGCACAGTGGAGCTTTGCCCAAACCTCACCCGTTTTCTACCAGGCCCTGAGGTCCTGCCCATCTCTGATGGCTGGCACGGCTCAGCCACACAGAAAGGCAAGCGGTATGTCTGCCTCCACTTTGCAGGCAGCTGGCCCATTCTGCAGGGGTGAGGACAGGCTATTTGGGGCGGGAGGTCTGCACCAGCCAGGCTTGGGGGACACCACATGCTGGGACCTATCAGCCTCCCGTGTGATCCTGTACTGCAGGCTGGCAGGAGCAACCCTGCCTTCAGCCAGCCTAACTGCCCTCCTGGTCCTCCGGCCGGAGTGATAAGAGGTCTTTGCTTTTGCTTTGTCTCGTATAGACTGCTTATAGTCATGCCCAGGTATGGCCAGCAAAGACGCCACGTATGGGTGGGAGACACGTGCAGGGTCAAGCACTTAACAATACAACAAAACTCAAAGCAAAGCAAGTGGGCTCAATGCCAGCCACCTCAGAACTCCTGCAAGACAGCAGTAAACGTGCACAGGGAAGTTCACCAGAATTTTAATTTCATATGAAAATTAAACAAAGGAGAAATAATTTCTTAGAGCTTAGAGGAGAAGCTCTACCAATGCTCCAGATGGGTGCCAAGGGTGGTGGACTCCACCCTAGGTAATGTACTAGCCCCTCTCCTCTGAGCCTCTACAAATGAGAGCGGCACCCCCCACCCCCCTCTCCAAGTGTCCATGCTCCTGCCACGGCACCCTCCTGCCTCGTCTTACCCAGCCTCCTTAGAACTCAGCATTTTGGCCCAGATGAGGTCAGTGTCAATGGGCTCCTCGCGAGGGTTAGTGGAGCTGACCTGCAGCATCAGGCTCTCGCAGGGGGCACCCGTTAGTGTAGCCAGGCCTTCAATAGCACGCCCCGCCTGGAGGGCAAAGTACGAACCATGAAGCTTGGCCAGCGCCTTCTCAATGAGGGCAACCCACAACTGCTTCCTCTGGGCCTGCAGAAAGAGGAAGAAATGTGTCACAAGCCACCCTGGGCAGGAGATGGGAAAGCAAAGGCAGCACGCACAGACAAGGCAAAGCCCCTCTCACCCACCCCTGCGATGGAGACGGAGAGGCAGGAGCAGCAAGGCCAAGCCACCAGGAGCTTGCCTGCATGAGGCCAAGGGTGACCCCGTTCGCTACCTGCTCAGTGCTTTGTTTGCACAGTTTAATTCCCCTTGGGAAAACGTCCTGGAATCAATGTCCAAGAGGCCTGGATGCCGACAGAGCTGCACCCTGGGGTGCCCAGGCAGTCAGGCTAGCAGGAGTGGGTGTCCCCCTCACAAGCTAACAGTCCCTTCCTTCTGCTTCAACCTGGATTTAAAAAGGTTTAATAATGGAAGAGGATATCGAGCACATCTGGAACAGCTGCCTTTCACTCACATGCCGTTGCAAACCAAAACCAACACACCTTTGGCAGAGGAGGCTGCCTAGAGCACACATGGCCATGGGACCCATCAGATTTCACCCATGGAACAGAGACACTGTTTCAAGGACAAGCTCCAAAAACTCCCAGGCAGACGGGCAAAGTCCTTGTATTGGCTTGGTTTTTGGTAGCTGGGGGGGGGGGTTACAGGGGTGGCTTCTGTGAGAAGCTGCTGGAAGCTTCCCCTATGTCCGACAGAGCCAATACCAGCTGGCTCCAAGACAGACCCACCACCAGCCAAGGCCGAGCCAATCAGCGATAGTGGTAACGCCTCTGTGATAACATTTTTAAGAAGGAAAAAAAGTTGCTGGGATGGACAGAAATGGCAGCCAGAGAGAGGAGTGAGAACATGTAAGAGAAACAACTCTGCAGACACCAAGGTCAGTGAAGAAGGAGGGGGAGGAGATGCTCCAGGTGCCGGAGCAGAGATTCCCCTGCAGCCTGTGGTGAAGACCATGGTGAGGCAGGCTGTCCCCCTGCAGTCCATGGAGGTCCACGGTGGAGCAGATATCCACCTGCAGCCCGTGGAGGACCCCACGCCGGAGCTGGTGGGTGCCCGAAGGAGGCTGTGACCCCGAGGGAAGCCCGCGCTGGAGCAGGCTCCTGGCAGGACCTGTGGATCTGTGGAGAGGGGAGCCCAGGGAGCAGGTTTTCTGGCAGGACTTGTGACCCCGTGGGGGACCCACGCTGGAGCAGTGTGCTCCTGAAGGACTGCACGCCATGGAAGGGACCCATGCTGGAGCAGTTCGTGAAGAACTGCAGCCCGTGGGAAGGACCCACGTTGGAGAAGTTCATGGAGGACTGTCTCCCGTGGGAGGGACCCCACACTGGAGCAGGGGAAGAGTGTGATGAGTCCTGCCCCTGAGGATGATGAAGCGGCAGAAACAACGTGTGATGAACTGACCGTAAACCCCATTCCCCGTCCCCCTGCGCTGCTGGGGGGGGAGTGGGGTGGGTATAGAATCCGGGAGTGAAGTTGTGCCCAGGAAGAAGGGAGGGGTGGAGGGAAGGTGTTTTGAGATTTGGTTTTATTTCTCATTACCCTACTCTGGTTGATTGGTAATAAATTGAGTTAATTTTCCGCAAGTTGAGTCTGTTTTGCCCATGTCGGTAATTGGTGAGTGATCTCTCCTGTCCTTATCTCGACCCACAAGCCCTTTGTTATATTTTCTCTCCCCTGTCCAGCTGAGGATGGGGGAGTGTTAGAACGGCTTTGGTGGGCACCTGGCGTTCAGCCATGGTCAACCCACCAGAGTCCTCTACTCCAGCACAGGGACAGGGGCAAGATGTAACAACACGATGCAAGTTTTGCAGGGGGGAAGCTCTCCCTGGAGTCCCTTTGCTCTGGTGCCAGGCTATCGCTCTTGGGATCGCTAGGCTGATTACAGATTCAGAAAGAAATGCAGAAGCTGCATTAATGCACCCAGAGGTTTGCAAAGCCTCTATCGGCCACAGCAGTGCAGGCTCAGGGTGCAGCCTTTACCACTATGTCCAAGTCACTGATACAGTTCCTCAGCATGCCGCAGGGTGCAGTCACCAGCTGTGCTTCACCTCTTGTCCTGGGCATGTTGAGGCTGGGGGGAAGCAGCAAGGATGCGAAGAGGAAGGTGTATGAGGACAGAAGGCAAGGAGACATTTGCTGCCCTCTGCGTCCCCAGCAAATTGGGTTCAGTACCTGTGCTTGGAGGGCAGCAGGGGAAAAGCACTGGTACACTGTGACTGTGTGCGACTCACAGGTGGCAGCCAAGAGCTGGGAGAGGAAAGGAGGGCAGTGAAGATTTCCGTGCAGTGAAGTTTACAAGTGCTTTTCACTAGTTTTTGAGTCCCTCACTCAACAAAATCCATGTTGTTTATTTCTGCCTCAGCTGCGGCCAGGGAGCTCAGGTAAAAGCCTGATTTTCCTTTATTTTTAAAACTCTGGTTTTCCTTTTTTAGCCCTCGCATCCAGCTCACACAGCTAAACACTCGGCAGAAACGTCTCATCACGATTCAGATGCCCCTGGAAACAAAAGGCAAGGCAAGCCCAGCCCATGTGAAAACCTTCAATCTTAAAAAAAAAAAAGCAGACTTGAAATTTTTAAGAGGGGAAAGATGGATGGGAAAAAAAAAAGGGTAAATCTTATGCTGAAAATAAAGAAATGCATCTCAATTGTCTCTGTCTGTCGAGAGGCAAAATGTAGACACAGACTCCTTCTTCTTCCCCTCTCCAAAGTTTCTCCTTAACAGGACCACTTTCCAGCAGTGCTGGCAATCATTCTGCCCCACTCAGTGTCCCTGGGGGGACCACCCACTGTGCTTAGAAAGCAGCCAGGCAGCCCAGGCTTGGCAGCACTGTACCTGTGCCTGCACAGCACGAAGCCCCTGCCCAGACCCCTGCCCCTCTGCCCAGAGCCAGGGGTAAGCAGGGCTCAGGACCCAGCGCTGCCAACCGCGCCAGGACTGCTGCCCCGTTAGCTCCGACGCAATTAGCAGTTGCCCCAGGACTTGGCCACCTCCAGGCTGCGGAGGGCACAGGCTACCACTCAAGTTGTACCGACATTAAGGTTCCCTAAATGCTTATCTTCAGGCCCCATTTCCCCAGCCAGAGTCCTGTCCTGACATCTACACATGATGCAGTTTGGGGGCTGTGTGTATTTTAAAACAGAGGATTAGGATTTGCAGAACAAAGCCCAACCCAACAGTCCTGGGTCCCTGTCTCCTCCTGACAGTGGCACTTTGTTTTGTTTGGCAGATTTTGCCGCCTGAGTTTCAATAAAGACGTTCTCAGTCAGTCTCCTTCATGGACATGATCCCAGCAAGAGCCCCTGGGCCTGGCAGGCAGGGCGCAGTGACGTCCTGAAGCAGCTGAGGGAGCTTTGTTAACCCTAGCAGATGCCACCCGAGTGTGCTCAGAGCAACTGGGCACTGGCTCGAAACAGGCTGATTTGTCGTGCGATCCCCTCCCTCTCCACAGTCCCTCCCTGGCAAAGCCAAGCTGCCAGACCTCCCCGCAGAGGAAAGAAACAGCTTTCTCTCAGCCCCTTGCAGTGCAAAACACACAGGTTAAAATATTTTCCTTTTGCTGTGAAGAATAAGGATGGCTTCCCCTGCAAGTGAAGCGGCTGTGGTGCAGGGAGGAGTGAGGGAAAAGCAACTGCAAATGAAACTTCTCCATCACAGCCTGGAAAATGCCATAAGGGGCCTAAATAGATTTATGTTATGGCCTCAGAGAATTCATCTGTCTTAAGGGCGCAGCAAAAAGCAGGGTCCCGAGCTGCAAACGACCATTGCAGCACAGAGTAGGGGTCTCACGCGAACCACAGCAGTACCTCTTCCAACTGCCTCCATCAGTCCTCTCCTGGGAGAGCCAGGGTCGAGCCTCCCCCTGCCCCTGGAGCACTGCCCATCCCCTCCCGGCACCCCTCTCCTCTCCAGGGCCACTGACCTGCGAGAAGAGGAGGTATCCGCACTCATCACATGGCAGCATGTCATCCACCAGCACTGTGGTCCACGTGCCATCCTTGCACAGCCGCACCTGGTAGGCACCCTCGGGACACAGCGTCCTCGTGATCATCACCCTCTCCACCAGCTCCGGCCGCTCGGCCAGCACAGCCAGGGCGCTCAGGAACCTGCCGGCAGGATGGGACGTGGGACGATCTCAGCGGGGCACGGGCAGGCAGCAGGCAGCTGCCCAGCCGTGCAGAACAGGGGACTGCGGTCCGCAGCCGCTTGGTAAGGGGTGAGGCAGAGGATGGGGTACACTCCTGGGGGTATAAATGGGTTTGAGTAGGGGGGCTGAGAGGTCTGATCTGGAGCTGAATGAAGCAGGGGGAAAGGAGGAAGGGGCAGGAGAGTGTCAGCCCAGCTCACTCCCCCTTACCAGCAGTTTCCCAGCAGTCCCTGCAGGATATCCGAGGGCCTGGGTGTCCGAAACACTGACCACTTCACCGATCGGTCCTTGAAGATGCTACAGTTGATTTCGTGGGGTCGCAGCCACTGTTTCACCCTCTGCTGCACGCTGTCGCCTTCTGGGAATCCCACAGACTTAGGCCCAGGGTGGAAACTGTCATCTACAAAATTGACTTTGTTCTGCGAGAGCGAAAGGCAAGGAGAGCATCAGTGTGCAGCTGTGCAGCACACAGCTGGATGGGGCTGGCCTGGAAAGCCTCCCACTGCACCCCCAGGAGTGAGAGCGGAGCCCCCAGCCAGCCTGCCAGGCCTGGGCAGCCCCTTCCGATGCCGTGCCAGGGAGCAGGTCTGGGACTGGGTGTCTGCTGGCAATGGCACAGATGCATTTTGTGCATCAGGTCCAGTGTTCAGCCCTGCCATGAGCTGGCTCACCTCTCCGGGCACCAAGCTCTGGACTGCGACTCAAATCTGCCTCTTCTCGTTTCACAGGAACCTCCCCGGGCAGGGACCGTCTCGCACTTTGTGCTGGTGCTAAAAGCTGGACCGTGGGGGACCTTGGCTGCCTCTATAAGTGGCAAAGCATGTGAGCAGCAAGCCTGTGAGGAGCCACCTGCCAAGCAAATGCTCCTCAACCCAAGCCCCGTGCTAAGGGCTGAGCTGCCCCTGCTCTGGAGGGGACACGCTGGGCTTGGCAGTCCTGTGCCATCCCCGAGACACGGC
Organism: Harpia harpyja; assembly: GCF_026419915.1. Classification (NCBI taxonomy): domain Eukaryota; kingdom Metazoa; phylum Chordata; class Aves; order Accipitriformes; family Accipitridae; genus Harpia; species Harpia harpyja. Next base: position 18,620,153 of record NC_068960.1, on the reverse strand, counting down.
CATGGAGGATGTTAGGGGCACCTTTCGCAATGGGATTCAGCCCAACCACAAATAGGCAAGCAATTCCAGAGTGAGGGTATCCTGTGTCTAAGCCCACCTGCAATAGCTGCTTGCATTAAATAAAATAGGATGGACTGAAGGGCAGATAATCCCATAGGTATTAGCCATAGAGGCAGGATGGAAGCACAGAACTTCACCAAGGGGAGAAGGGCAGCTTTTTCAGACAGTTTAACACAGGGTGAAATAAGAACCAGGATTTCTTTTTGTTATTGTTAATTAAGTGAAATTAAATTCTTTCAGCAAAAGCCAGCTCTGATTTAAATTAGCTTTTATGCACACCAAACTAGTAGTTGTCCTTCCTCTTTTGTTGCAATCCTATGTGAACGCTTTCTACATGGTGCCTCAATTAGCACTTCCAGCTTCTCTTTTACAGAAGGATGTTTTTCAGCTAATAGATGTCACTGTCCAAATACCAATGCGGGCCAAAAAGGACACGTCCCAGGGCTTGCTGGCTTTCTCAAGGGGAGCATCTGGACCGTGCAGCTGACAAGCAGCCACCCCTCTGCCATATCAGCCAGCAACCTCATCTTGATACATCCTGGCCTCACATGCTCACCTCTTGGGGTGCAGCTGGGGCTCCCCAGGAACCCACTGTGCAGGGCAGTGTGGACACAGAGCAAGGCAGCAGTCTGTGAGTCAGAGCCTGTGGGCATCGCAAGCTTTCTGTCCCCTGTGGAGTTGCTGCAATGCTTTTCCAAGTAGCAGAAGTGGAAAAAACCTTCAGCCTCCCCAGTATCATGGCCAGGGTCTCACCAGGGCCAGGACAGCACTCAGCAGGACTGCAGGAGCCTGAACACAAGCCCACAGACCTCACCAGCACTGATGATGGATGCAATGCAAGAGCCATAGCAGTGCAATTCCCCAGCAGCGTCAGGAAAGCCTGCCTAACAAGCTAATTACCTTTATACCATGATGCCTCCCTTCACATATTTCTAAATGCTTTAGAGAAGTTGTCACTACCAATATCCCTGGAGATGGAGGGAAAGAGAGGTACAAGAGCTGCAGGGGCAGCATCAGAGCAGCAGGGAGAGGAGCAGGTAACTCGTCTCATGCCTGAGCAGCGATAAGCCTGCTCACAGATGGTGCCAGACGAGGAGCCCTGCTTATTTCTCCTGCAAGGTGATAAATCTGGGCATCGGACCTCCTTCACTCTTCCTGCTATGCCAACAACCCCCTTCATGCCGTTCTGGACCAGAGACGTGACCTTCTCCGCTGCCACCTCCCCAGGACTTACTGCCGGCTTAGCGAGCTGAACGGGCTCAGCCAAGGCTCCGACCGAGAGCTGTGCTGGCTGCGGCAAGGCAGACTCCCCTTCTTGGCAGCGGCAAGCTGCTAATTCAACTTGTCCATCTCATAATTCATCCTTCAAGCCCGATTCCACTGGAGGTAACAGATGTTCCCTGCCTACAAAAGAGGCTATTCACTTGCTTAAAAGAGGGGGATAAGCAGAATCAGGGTCTCTCTGCTATAAAGACACATCTGCTAGGATGGACACATAGCAATTAATAAAACCCACAACCCCAAAACAGGATCATTCTCAACAGCTCCCTCCCAAGCCAAACACCTCTGTGGTCCCTAGTCTGTGCAGCGGAGGCACAGGCAGGGACGCACTTCTCGGCCCAAGCAGAAAAAGCCTCGTCTATACATCAAAATGGGACTGCAACTCCCTTTCTATCTCGTCCAGAAGAGCTGGAGGCTTCCCCCAGAAGGAGGGCAGAGAAAGAGCAGCATTCACAAGAGCATCTTATGCCACTCAGGGAAAAAAATGGGGCCATCACAGCACTGTTTGAGACTGAAACCCAACAGATCAAGCCAGATAATTCACAGTGGAAGGGTAGGGTGATAGCATGTGCTCCTGAAACCCTCACCTGGAGCTAGGGTACAGCTAAACCTCAGCTGTCCCTCCCAAAACAGGGGCGAGCCATTTGCAGCTGCAGCTGTGCATTTACAAACACCAAAACCAAGAATGCCAAGGCCCAGCTCACAGTTCTTGAACACTTGCAGTTGCTCGCAGTGCCAGCAGTTCCTCTGCCCACACCCCTGCCGGTGCTCTTGAGCCTCTGTCTGCTGTGTCCCCAGATTTCCTGCACCCACACATGTCACAGCTGCTGCCCCCAGACGGTGGTGCCACCAGCAAACCTGGACACACTCTCCCAGCCTTCCCCACCCTTGGACAGGGAAAGAGCTGTATTGACCACCTAAGAACGTCCCCTTCAACCCAGATGTTTTCTCTTGCTGATTTAAAATATCACTAGGTTTCAGAGTTAACATTCAGACTTCCTCACCCTTGGGAGTGAACTGGATGGGTCACCTTCACCCTAGAGATTATCTCGCACCAATTAAAAATACTACATTTCAGTGTTAACAACCAGCATCCAGCTGTTGCAGGTGAAGACCTTCTCTGGGACCTAAGACACAGAAGGCAGCTTGCCTGTGCCAAGCGATGCCCTAGACCCATGGGGAGGTGTGAAGAGGGCCCCCTCCAAGTGAAACCAGGAGCAAGACTAGTTCAGCAAGCACTCACCTCCCGGCAGAAGGTCACGATGTTTTCCCACAGGGCTTTGGCCTCTCCCTCGTCCGTCTGCCGCCTCTTCTCCACGTGCATGCTCTCCCGTCTCTTCAGGGGCTTGAGGCCCTTGCGCTGGGCCATGTACTGCTGCGGGGTATGGCAGGCCACGCAGTGCTTGGCCTTGAGCTCGTTGAGCAAGGTGCAAGCGGGACAAGCCCACTGGCTCGGCCTCTCCTGGCTGGTGGGCAGCTGGGACGGGAAGAGGCGGGCAACCTTGCGGGCGGACGGGGCCCTGCCACCACAGGAGGAGCAGCTGCCCTTGTCGCAAGCCCCACAGTCAGGGCAGCGGGGGGACGGCTCGCCCTGTGTCCCATGCTCCTGGAAGCCATGCAGCTTGGAGGAGCCACAGGCTTTACACTTCTGGGCCAGGGTGGGGTTCTTGAGGGTGCACTTGGAACAGGACCAGGTGGTGAAGTCAGGGCTGGAGGGGCTGCACGGGGTGAATCTCACTGAGTCCCCCACCAGATTGATGGTGTCACTGCCTTTCTGGGTGCTGCAAGCCTCGCATTTGCTGGCTCCGGCGGAGTTAAGCAAGGAGCAGGAGCTGCACTTCCAGTGGGATGGACTGACCTCCATCTCCTCCTCCAGCACGCTCAGCCGCTTGTTGGACAGCAGCTCCTGGAAGCGGGCAGCCGGGGCAGCTCTGGCCTGACCCTGCGGAGAGCCCTTCTGCCCTGCTGTGCTCTGAGCCACAGGCTGGGAGGCTTCAGGCCCTGGCATCTGCAGCTGGGGGGGCACCTCCCGGCGGCTTCGGGGCACAGGGTTGTTCTGGAGCCCCGGGGAGAAGGGACTGAAGGCTGGTATCTTCTGGGCCTCTTGTTCCATAGCCACTGGGCCCTGGGTGGCCAGGGTGTCACCATCAGAGATCTCTGCAGAGACTAAAGGCTGCGGGGTAGAGGGGGCCATGTGAAATCCGGCAGGGGTGATGACTTCAGGGACGACCAGCGCCTCTGGTGGGATCTTGGGCAGGGAGAGCTTGCGTGGGCCACCACAGGCAGAGCAGGAGTTGGCCACTGGCGTGTTGTGCAGTGTGCAGCGCTGGCAAGCCCAGCCACTCTCCAGCTCCGCTTCATCAGGGCTCTTCCCCTCTGAGTCCTCGCTGCTGCTTTCTGTCTTGGCAGCCTCCTCCTTGGACGTGCCCTTGGGCTCCACAAGCACAGCGGGCTTGGGCAAAATGCCGTTGATGACGGGCAAAGGGGAGCCGCTGGGCCCTGGCTCTGGGGTGAAGCCACATACCTCGCAGGTTTCCTTGCCCAGAAAGTTCCTGAAGGTGCAGCGGGCACAAGCCCATTTCTGTTCCTCCACGCTGAGCCGCAGGATGTGGTTGAGGTCAGGCTTCTGGCGGGGGGCTTCGCATATGGAGCACTGCCGCTGGCCGACTGGGTTCAGAAAGGTGCAGCGGGTGCAGGACCATTCGCGGACGGCAGCCATGGAGCCGGGAGAGTGGGAGTGGCTGGAAGAAAACAGAAGACAGCATGAGGCCAGGCTACCCAGTACACAGGGGCACCATGCGTTTCCTGGGCTGGCATGGTCAGGACCTTGCTTCCAGAATACAACCGGCAATCCAGTCATTGCTCTCGAGGCACTTGTTCGTCTGTCACCGACAACCGATTTCTCCAAGTATGGGCCAATGCACTGGCTTCTACCCAAAACACTTCAGGAGGGGCACAAGAAACAGTCCTGCAACCCCATCGACCCCGCTGTCATGGCGGGGACGTGCCCCGGCGAGCAAGCACACTGCCTCTGTGCCTAACCTCAATAATTTTGTACATCTGCAGCTTGTTTGTAACTCTCTGGATAAGGTGACACCCTACTCTGCCTTCTTGCTGTTCCCAAGGTCAATTCTTTCTCCTTTGGTGTCACTCCGGCCCACCTCTGTTTCATTTTCTGTTCCTGTCTCTCTCCTCTCCTTTTGGCTTGCCACCATGGGTACACAACTTATCCACACTGGGATAACTGTGTTATCCCACGCCAGACACCACCAAGCAAAGAAAAGCAGGTTGTGATGTATGGTGGTGCTTTTACCTGGCTATAGGCTTTGGCTACAGCCTGTGAGCAGTAGCTCTGTGCCAGAACCAAAGTAAGTCACGGTGCACCAGTGCCGGGACAGCTCACCAGCAGGTTCTGAGCTCTGCAGAGCGGGGCACCGTGTCCCAGCTCCAGCTCCTGCCCTGCTTACCTGGGAAGCAGAGAGGCCACAGAGCCCTGTCGTCAGCAGCGGCCCTCAGTTTCAACCTCCAGTGTTGCCTGCAAATGCCTGAAACCCTGATGGGGGAATGGGTCCAACGCACACCAGAGCCACCTCGTTCCAGGGCAGAAAGTCGTAATAAAGTCTTCCAGGCAGGTTCAATTTTCAGAAAGTGAAGCACAGCAGCAGCACCAGCTCCACAGGCCACGGCAACCTCTGGGCTTGCAGGGAGCAGCTCTCCCTCACCGCGGCCCTCCTGGTGCTTTCAGAAAGGCGATGCCCTGCTTGCACGCATGCTGACAAACAGCAGAAGGAATCCCAGCCCTGTGTGGTGCCCTTTATCCCCTGCTCAGGGTCATTTCCTGGAGCTTTGAGCAAAGGTGGGGCTGAAACAGAGCTTTCTGCTTCCTCCTCCTTCACACAAGGACGAAACAGTTGTCCTTCAGGTAAATCTGCAGCATGAGCCCAGAGCCCTCCCTCCGTGCACTCCTGCTCCCAGATAACACAGCCAAGTCTAAAGCCCCAACCTTGAACCCAAGCTCCAGGCCAGCCACGCCTCTCTCCAGCTGAGCTGGTCCCCTTCCAACCCCTTCCACCCTGCCCTGCTTGCCCAAGACCCCGGGAAGGGCCAACTCTGCAGCAGAAGCCTCTGAGACAGGCACCCAGACCAAGGAACGAACAGCCTAAATCATGGGAGCTGCAATCCAGCGGGCTCACTGCTGGCTCCCTCTCAAGCATCCCTTCAACAAGCAAGTTCAACTGCAACACCGGCTGGAACAAAGAGAGGATAGAAGATGTTTTATTCCATAGAAAGCAGGCACAGAAAGCTATGAGACGCCGGTCCAGTCCGCAGAGGGAACCGGATCCTGGCTGGTCTCCAGCATCCCAAGCAGCAGCACCTGCACAACAGCTTCCCAAGGCAGCTGAGCAGACTGCATTGCAGCAGCGGGGTCTTGAGGGGACAGAGGATGCAGCAAGAACCACCCTGGGGAGGAGGAGAGTGACCCTCTGTTTGGCTGGGTACACAAGAAACTCTCCTGGGAATACTCCAGCAGCAGCAGCAGCAATCCAACCACATTTCCAGACCATGCTCCAGAGCCATTGGAAGAGCAGCTCCCTCTCACAAAGAGATCAGATACAACCTTCAACTCCCTTCTTAAATCAAATGTTTCTCTAAATAAAGCCCAAACTCAAGAAATCCATTTTATTGCAAGAGAGAGCTTGAAAATTCATTCTGGTTCATATACCATGCCTTCATAGTTTGAACTTTACCAGGTATTTATTTACTGGAGTTATTTAAGGAATCTTTCCCAGCTAAGAGAAATATAAACATTGATTTTTCTGCCTGAAGTCCTACAGCTGTGAGCCACTATACAGTCCTCTCCCCTTTGGCAGCACCATGCCCACAGCCGTCTGAAAGGGAGATCACTCCCCAAACAGCAAAACGGAAGGAGCTGCATACCCGGCTCCAGCAGAGGCGGGGAAGCAAATGGGGCCATGAAGGGCACAGTGATCCTGTCACATCCATTCGTCTTACTGGATGAGGTTCATCAAACCACAGGCATCAGCAAAAGGCAAGCAAAGGCTGTCAGCAACCTGCGCCATCCACGTCCGTCCTCCTGCAGCGTCCCATGCTGTTACCCACCATACACCGTGCTGGAGAGCACTGGCTCCAGAAAATCCACACCTAAATGCAGATGCTCCACTGTTTACTACAGAGCAGGACCCTCCAGCCTCCAATCTTCCTGCTGCACACATCACTCTTGCACCCATGGTCCTACCCAGCAGGCAAAGGCTTCTAGCCATGCAACAACAGGACCATGGAAAGAAATCACCTTGTCCCTTCCCATACCAATAGAGAGAACAGAAAAACCAGGATAACCTCAAAGACAGAAGTACCACACGAGGGGACAGTGAGATGAGCCACATTGCCAGACCTGCTTGACGTGGCATCAGCGACAAGCTGCAGGCTCAGGGAAGGCAGCACCGTTTCACTTGGATAGGCAGGAGATCCAAGCTCCAGGCAGCAAGAAGGGAGGCGGAAGCCAGGACACTGCAGTGCTCTCCTCCAAGCTCCAATACTGGCCCTGGGGAGCCGCGATGCTCCCTGGCTGCACTGTCCCCCTCCCGGTCCTCTCCTCTCCCCTGTGCCACAGGAGTCAGCTCCCAACAGTGTTCCAGGGACACCATCCTGCCCACTGCTGGGATTTCCACCTGCTTGACTTTCTCCACTGACAGCTCTCAGGAAAACCAAAGAGCCTCCCAGAAAGGCCATCAGCTCTTCCCTCAAAGGTCTGTGGCTCCCCTTGCAGTGGCAGGGCCACCAGTGTGACAAGCCCTGGCAGGAGACTTCCCTGCCTGCTTCTCCCCAGGTTGGCTGTCACACCATGTCACGGTGCCCAGCAGCCACACAGCTTTCCCTGCAAGCTAGTCGGAGATGCACAGAAATGGGAGAGGACACGGGACACGCATCTTTGGCTGTCCCCCACAAGCCACCGGTTCCCCAGCCTTGACGACTGGCAGTGCACCAGACTGCAGCCTGCTCCCACCAGACTCCTACCTAGGACTGATGGACAATTCAAGTCCCTGCCTGGAACACCAGACTTAATTTATGGGTCCAAAGATCACAGAGGGCACAAGGCTGGAAGGGCAGCACTGAACACTGGCCCTTGGTCCATCCTTACACAGTACAGCCCAGACCAGCACGTGATGGGTTGTAGCAGCAGCCTTTGTCCCACACCAACACCTACCTCTCAAAAATGAATGGGCTGCAGGAGAAACCCAGCCACAGCCTGTCCAAGCTCTGTAATTCTCCCTACAAAGCCTGGCTGGCTCCTTTCCCAGCAGGCAACAAGCCTGCGTGAGGAAATAGTTGTCTCCACCATCTATTCACCAGGCCCATCTGCTGTATGATAACACACATGCTCTCCAGCCCCAGAAAACGCAACTGAGATAAACCTCGCCTGCCACCTTCCCAGACGCCTGTGCAGGAGAGGAGCTCCTCTCAAAACCAGCTGCTCCACAGTGACCTGGCAAAGTCATCCACCCACAGAAGGGCTTTTCTTGGGAAGGGGACACTTTATAGGGAGTATGATGACACAAGGTCTCAGAAGCCCAGCAGGCTGATGGCAGGGATTGGCTAGAAGCTCTTTTTGGGTGCACACGGCAAGGAAAGGGCAACAGTCATACAACCCCACACCTCCAGCAGCATGGACGGGGCTGGCCCCACATGGCCATGCTTCCCACCTCAGCAGCTCTACCCAACCAAGACAGGGTGCACATCAGCTAGCAGGAGACACCACTATGTCGGCAGAACTGCACCTACCTTGGCAATCACAACAATGTAATTATAATACTTAAAAAAGAATATAGAAGGTACTCAACCAAGTAGGCAGCTTTCAGCATGCTAATCAGATCCCAGGGAACCTCACTGCTCGCTCTGCCTTGCAAGGGTTGGGAATGCCAAAGACAGCCCACTGCCGAGGTGACAGCCTCTAGAGAGGGATGCTGGCTGGTACGCCCAGGCAGCCTTTGCAGGCAGGATCCGGCAGCAGAGCTGCCTGAAAGGTGGGTGGCTGTTTCCCTCTGGACACAGAGGTGGTGGGGGAAGGCTGTCACTAGGAGGGAATGGAGAGTCATTGCAGGGTCATCACTGGCCCTTTGCTTCCCTCTGATGTGTCGGAACTTTCCTCTAACCAAAGTGGGGCAGAATTGTTAGGACAAGACAAGGAAGGGATTAAGGCGGCACCAGTTGGTCACCTCCCAAACCCACCTCAGGACAGTGATATCCCCTTCCTAGGGCTCTACTGAGCTTGAGTGTCCTGTTGCTACAGAGCCCTGGCTCCTACACAGCCATCAAACAAGCCAGGGGTCTCCACCACCTTTGGGTGTCATCTGGGACCAAAGGCTTTTCTGGACCCTCACCAGAGCAGGGCAACACAGGAAGGAACAGGGCAGGGTGCGAGACCAAGAAGTGCCCAAAAACCTGCAGTTTGTGTCTTTCCTGCCGGCAGAGAGCTGGTGACGTGCCAAGCCTGTGCGATGTGCAGCTGAGCTCCAGGGCAAGAGATGGCAACCAGCCCTGGACAGAAGCACCTTGGACTGCCAGAGCAAATGGCTCGAGGTGACCTGAGCACTGGAGCAAGAGATCCCAGGGCTCCACTGCAGAGCCCACACTGGCAACAGGATTATATGAGCTTGTGTCAATGCACACAGCAACAGAATCAGGCTGTTTCTCTAAATAAAACTCCTCCAGAACAGCTAAAGCCTTAAAACTTACTGCTTCAGTTCTCTCCTGCAGTAAATAAACAAATAAAAATCAATTGTTCTAGTCAGCAACGTACAAACTCTGAGTTCTCTGAAACAGAACACACTGTAGCAAAATCCTCTTGTTCAACAAATACAAGAAAAAGCACTAGAACTTTGTGGAAGAAAAAGTAAAATCACAAAAAACCCAAACAAAATCCTGCCTCAATTGTCTGTGAGCTGCATATCACTTCCCCTCCTCCCCATCCAGCTGTTTTCTATTTAACTCCTTCTTTCAATGGCAGCGCATGCTCTGACCTAAAAGAGGACTGCTGAGCCATCTCCCGCATGGACCTACCACGTCTCCAGAGCCAGCCGGAGCAGAAGACACCCATGCTGGTGCAAGAAGGGGGTGCAGGAGGTCAGGAACCACACAGCATCACCCTGGCAGTTGAACTGTTAGAAGGGCATGTAGGTTGGGATCATGGCCCACATGTCATGAAGCCCAGGCGAGGAGATGCTCTTATCTGAGCTGACTCACTCTTGCAGAGCCAGGCAAGGGCTGGTAGGCTGGACCACAGGAAGGTTGCAGCAGATATACTGGCAGAGCAGCACAGAAACACTATGAACTGGGACTTTCCAGTTTTTGCAAATTTCTATAGGAGCATCAGTGGAGAAAAACAGTCTCTGATTCATACTTCTAAACCCCCGAGGCTATAGAAGTAAGTGTCACCAGCTCTATGTTAGCATCATACAAACAAGGCAGGTTGCATAAGTATTTCCAAACCCTGCCTTTCCCACTCCTCCGAAGTGAGACAAGAAAATAAGACAAGCTTCAATTCCAGTGACCTTCACCCAATCTCAGAGAGGCGCAGGGAAAAACAAAGCACTGGAAAGGACCTGTCCCTTTGCCCTCTTCTCCCACTTTGCACCAGCACAGATCTGCTGAGCAAGGGCACAGACAGCAAAGAAAACCTCCCCTACACTCACCTATGTTCTCTTGGAGGATCATATCAAAACAACCAAATCAGGCAGTGCCAGGCAGGCCTGCTGCAATGGCACAAATGTGCCCACAAAACAGGGCTCCTTGCTGCACCTCTCTACATGTGAGCACAAGCAGCACCCCACTTCCACAAGAGCAAGCATAGAGGATCCCAGGATAACTCAGGTCAGAAGGGACCTCAGGGGGTCTCCTGTCCAAAGTCCTGCTCCAAGATGCATCTCTTAAGAGATCACAGCAAGTTGTTCAGGTTTATACAGTCTCGTCTTGAAAACCTCCAAGCACAGAGACTACGTGACCTCTCTGGGCAGCGAACTCTACTAACTGACTGTCCTTGGGACAAAAATGCTTCTCTCTATATCCAGTCTGATCCTCTCCTGTTTCATCCTATGCCTGTTGTCCTCCCTATGCTCCTGTCCTCCCACCACACACTGCTGTGAAGAGCCTGGCTCTGTCTTCTGGATGATGTCCCTGTAGGTATTCGTAGACCTCCTCCAAAGCCTTCTCTTTGCCAGCCTGAATGAGCTCAGCTCCATCATCCTCTCCTTGCAGGACACATGCTCCAGCACCCTGACCACCTTAGTGCCCTACTAGTAGTAGTCTCACAACTACACCTTTCTGGGCTGCACTCCTGCTCCCCTTGCACAGCACCAGGGAAATATTTGGTACTGTATGGGTCTGAGCCACCCTGCAGAACAGGGCTGGTGGCACACATCCTCCCCAGAGGAGCTGAGAAAGTGCTAAGGGAGCCCTGGTTGAAAGCTGCTACAAAACAGAGCTTCACCCTAGCAGGAACCTGCCGACTTCAACAGCACCAGCAGTTCAGCCTTCTGGTGACTACGAAGGGACAAACCTGATTTTTTAAGAAACTCTTGCTAAAATAGCTTGGCTTTATCACCATGTTTGACATCTCATGTTGCTCCAGGCACCACCACTGCAAGCAGCTGTCCAGCCCAGGACAGAGGTCGGCCTCACAGCAGACCTGGTCTGTAGCATCCAGGACCTGCAGCCCCCTGTATGAATCATCACACTGAGGTCAGAGGAGGAAAGAAAAAACAACTCCAAAAAGGACACCACCTTCCTTGTGCAACCTCCATCTCACACCAGGCAGCTCCTTTCAGCCAGGACTGGAGCTGGGACCTTGGTCTGAGCTCCTGGCTGCACCGTTCTCTTTGTTCCTTCAGTCTGGTGGAAGGGAACCACAATGGCTACAACTACACAAATTCCTCCTTTTGTTGAAGCAGTTGATGAAATAAAGACTTCTTGATCCTGAAATATCAATTTTTGAGTGCTCCAGAGCTTTATCATATATCTGCTCTCACTCTTTAGAGTCAATCCAGGACAAAGTGTCAACTAGTTCCCAGGAACACAGCTTAGATAGGGAAAGGAAAAACAGCTGAGGGACCAGCCCATTCCGCTTCCATGCCAGGACACCCCTTCTTTCTGGAGGTTACCTCCTCTCAGCCGAGTGCAGTATCAGTGCTCCTAACTATTCACTGGGGCAGGACAATTACATTTATGCAGAAAATAGCATTTGCCACTGGTAATAACTTGAAATGAATTGAAGCAGGACAACTGAGTTTGTTCTGTTTAATAAAGCAATGGTGGCAGAGGAAAATCACTCATCAAAGCAGAAGGGAGAGGAAAAAAATAAATCTAATTCTGCAGCAGGAGACCCTGCAAGGCTGAGCACTTGAGGGTGAATGGGGCCATTAAAGACCCATCAACACCACGTACCCACCCCAGAAGGTGCCAAGAGGCTCGATTAGATGCTAAGAGTTTTGCAAGCTAATGATGCACTCCAGTCCCTGGGAATTTCTTGGTCCCATTGCACCAAACCTCAGGAGGGTTCTTGCACAGTTTCTATTTAGCTTCTACTTTCCCACACTGGACACAGCTCACAAAGTGCTCCGCCAGCTCAGATGTGCTCCACCGGCCAGGGAGAGAACAGGCTGTGAGTTTTAATGAGAAGTTCCCAGGGGAAAATTGAACTCTGCTAATGAGAGGTCTGAGAGAAAAAACACTGGCCCCAGATGTATGGAGTTCATTCAGCAGTATATTTTTCCAGCAGCCAACAAAACCACAGAACACGCTCTCAAACTGCAGCTTTCCCTGCAATTTACTTTGTCGTCACCTCCCCGAAAACAGGACTTGCCTGTCTTAAGAGAGACAGATGTTAAGGGTGAGAAGGGACATTTTGCTGTAGGACAGGGAAGAAAGGAGTTCCAAGACAATGCGCTGTTAGTACAACTGCTTGCAAAGGATGCAAGTGGGACAGAGAACATGCTCCTCTACCCTTCACTGGCCACGAAGAGGCCCCAGGGAACCTGTCAAGAGCAAGGTGGGAAACAGGAGGAGGGCAGAGGCACAGCTGGGACAGGAGCATGCTGAAAACTCCTGTCACATGCACCAAAGTCTGGCTTTGATGAAGGAAGGAAGTTGAGGAGACCATCATCACTTGGAGAGTCCTCTTCATGGCTGAAATCCCTGGCTGGGTTTGGCCCAGGAAAAGGAGAGAAGGAGCAGTCTTTGAAGGGATCTGCCCATCTGAATACATGGTCACTGGAGTTGCAGGCCCAATGCTGCTGCAAGAATGCAAAGTGACACACAGCTGGAGGGAGCAGGCCTCACATTAGCTTTTCTCCAAGGCTACGGATATACAGGCAGCGTTATCCTAAACTGATGGGCTGGAGACAAGAGACTTTTATCGTTCTTCATGCAAAATCATCAAAGCAGAATCAGAATCTGGAAGGCTTGCCTTGTGAGAAAAACAGGACGTGCATCATTAGCCTTTAATATACCTTAATTGCTTCGATGTTGTAAGATATTATTTTTCAGAAGAAAACCAGTTTGGCTGGCAGAGTGCTGTGCAGTATAGGCATGCTGAGACAAGATCATTCTCAAAGGCTCCTTTCCTAATGAACAAGTTACCCAAATCTCTGCCAGGGCAACAAGAAGAATCCCTGGGGCTATGAAAGGAAGAGGCAGACTGAGTATTTCAAAGAGGCCAGCAAAGTCCACGTTCTAGCTTTGCTCAAATGTCATGAGGTTTTGCAAGCTCTGGATTCACAAGCTTTTAATAAGGGACCAGGTGTCCCACCCTAAAGAAGCACCTCCTGTGCCTATCCAAGATTATTGGGATGCAAGGCCCAGACAAGATGGCCAACAGCAATGTGACTTCTTCGAAACTCAGGATGGAGGCATGGGGAATGTGCTACACTGGCAATCAGTCGCACAGGATCATCACGGGACAGGCTTTGCTGCAGCAAGGTTGGCAGAAGAACAGCCTGGGAAGGTCTCTCTGGAGGCCCAGCCCTGGGGACAGCCATCAGCTCAGCCTCAGCTCCTCTCAAGCTACACTATTTCTCATTAAGACCAATTCCAGCCTGTTGTTATAATTAATAACCTCACCTTGCCTCCCTGCATACAAGCATGGGAAATTTCTGCAGTTGCAATCACAGTTCACTTCAAAGAAACCAATTTAGCACAGCACTACTGCTGCCATCATTCCTGTACTCAACTACTTTATTTACCTTTTCTGTACCTAATTTTCCTGGTCTTTTGGGTATCTGGGGAAATTAAGAGCAAACAATATCAAGCTCCAATTGCACCCAAGTATTATACTAGGTGAGGAAAATTTGTGTCATTAACTTAGGCCAGCACTGTACTATGTATGTGCTTAAACAGGTTTGATAATGCCTTAATACATGGATTTGGCTCAAGGCAGTGATGAACTAAATGGCCTCAGTCCATATCTTGCCTTACTTTTGACTACTCAACACTGACTTTAACCAAAATCCACATACAGTGGATATTTGAACCCACTTAAGAGCAAATACACAAAGGAGGTACACCAGTTTTATAGGTTTTTGTTACAGTTGCATGAAATTGGTGTAATTTAGGTGTAGAAAGTGCAAAGGATCTCTGCAGATACTGTAGTTCTGCTAAAACATTTGGGAGCGCCTCAGCATGCCTGCAACTCCCACAAAAACTGCTCTTTCAGGGAAAAAGGTCCACAGTCTTCCAGCAAATGCAACACAAGAATTCAAGAACTTAATTTTTTTTTGTTAAAAAACCAACAGACTGGAAAGGCCTGAATCCTAGAAGACTGAAGGACCCAAGTTACATTGGATACTGGTAGCTTCAGCTTCTTGCACACTTGGAGCAAGAAAGCACTTAGAGAACAGTAGTTTTGCTCTTTAGAAAGCCTGGTAAAAATTGGTTCAGCTATTTTGTATGTTTTTTATAATTATACTCCATCTTTGGTCTGAGCAGCGTCCCAGAAAGTTTCCCAAGTAAAATGAAGTTGTCTTGCAAAATTCATGAGCACCTAAAATGGAGGAAGATTCAGACTCCATTGAAATCAATCCCACAGACCAGAATGATGCATCTTACAGATCTGCTACTGAATAAAATGATTACCTGTTTGCAGGATGGCTTGTATAGAAAGGCTCAAAAAACCGCAGACTTTCACAACCAGCCATCAAACCAAGGCCTCCACGCTGAAAAAAACTGAAAGATGTGATCCACAATCCAAACAGGGTAAGGGTCTTGCCAACATTATGTGCAAACACAAGGATTATGAGAGCTGCTGTAACTCAGCATTTGGCCCTTCAGATTCATCTTTTAAGCAATACCAGGGGAAAGTTTTTGGAAGCAGCAAAAGTGAGTTTGGGAATTATATTTTCTTGAGAGGTTTTCATGAGAATGACCTGCTGCTGACCCAAGTCCCACAGCCATCTCCAGCCAGCATCCAGCGGGTGGCAATGCCCATGAACACCAACCAAATCTCCTGGACCTTTGACTCTCCACGCCAAGATGACAGGACAAAACCTCAACATCAGCCACCGAGGAAGAGGGCTGATCCCATGCCCCAGCAGTCAGGGACAAGACTCAAACATTGGCACCAGGGGTGCTCCTTGCTGTGCGAGGCGCTTGCTGTGTACACATGCCGGTAGGTGCCCCAGAGCCCTGCTTGCTCGCTGACGTTCAGAACAGGTTTAGTACAAATGTGCATTGCAGTTTCACTTCAATGGCCCCAGCAGGAGGGAGTTTGCAATTATTATATTTGCAACACGTGGAGAAGCCTGAGTGCTTCTGTGGAAAAGAATGACAAATTTCAAACTCTAAAAAGATCCCCTTGGTTAGGAAGGAACACTTTGAAGGAAGTACAGGGGCTCCAAAAACTTATTTAATCATTCCCTGACTGGCCCATAAATCCTTCCCTGGCTTGAGGCAGCTCGGAAAACTTCTCAAGAGCCTATAAAGGGTCAATCCTGGTAGACACCTACCCTGGTCGATAATCCAGATGAACTGAAAAAAGGTGAATCAGGGTGAGGGAAGAGCGGTTCAGCCAGCAGGCAGCAAGGCAGGCTACGGTCAAAGGCCAAACAAGTTCAGATCTGGCAGAAGAGAAGTGATGCCTGCTGACCTGGCTGCAGCATTCAGCCTGGACTCTCAGCCCAAAAAACTCTGGCCCTTTGAACATGGCAGGAGAAGAGATTATTACAGAGCAAACATGGCCCTGGTGACATCAGCACATCACGGACTGATGGAATACCATCAATCTGATCACACACCCAGCAGGGACCAGTGAGACACCAAATCCTCTGGGATGAGTTGTAGCACAACCCCTCCCATGGAGCAGTGTCCTTTAAACCTCAAGGTGTGCCAGGAAGAGGGGAGATACCAGGAGCACCTAATGGTCTCCTGTGCCCGCAGGAACCCGAGGACAAACACACCTAGAGCAATATGAAGCCAAATCACAGCCTAGAGGCAGCCTCTCCTCTTGCAGTCACCAGGGCTCCCTGCTGATCTGGACAAACCAGTGAACGGTTTAACACTGAACATGTGAGCAGGACACATCATACAGGTACCACTCCCACTAGGAGCACAGACCTCCAAGCTTCCACTGAAGTTCGGCTAGCACAAGATGTATAGAAATCGGGGGATATCAAGAACAACAGGGGGAGGATTTATGACCAACATGCTGGATGTAGGAGGACTAGCAAGATGGTAGGGTGGACAGCTGGGAAGATTATGTTCTTTACTACTACTATTATACCAATTCATTTCAAATCATGGCAGGTTTTAATTTAAAAAGCCAACAGACATTGTGCCCTTTAAAAAGGGCACAAAAGCTGGTAACAGCAACGAACCAGGAGAAGATCCCAGGGAAGAGCAGCACAGGGCTAATGCCTCCCTCACAACGTTAACAGTTGCCAATAAATGGCATTCAGGGAGGCCACAGAACATCCCCTTCACCGTGTCCTTTGCCCAGAGAAGAAGAAGGGCAAGACTTTGTTGTCTTCAACGCATCGTTGAAACCTAAACAAGGCTGACATACCAAGGAGAGATGTCCTTTTTTGCTCCATCAAGGATGTGTGCCACTCCCTCAAATCTGCTGGTTGAAGGGTCTTCCTCTGAGCTCCCTCCTCTGTTATTGCCTCTTAAGCGTCTCCATTGCAGAATTGCTGGGCTGGCTCTGTTCCAGGCCCTGCCATCAACCCTTCTCACCAAGCCTGGAGGGGACATCTGCTATACACACCTGTAGATTGGCCATGGGAACGCCTGCCTGCCTGCATGGTGCCTGCCCGGAGACAACAGGATGGTGACAGTTTTATATCAATGATTATCTATGCTGCTTGGGTTGGGAAAAGTGGGAGGGATGGCCAGAAGAACTCAAAGTGGAAGGATTTCAGATGAAATGCAGGAGGGAATGAACTAAAGGACTTGGGATGTCTCATGTCTGGAGAGCATGGCATGGAGAGGATTGAGGAGCTCTGGGTGATGCTCTGTGAGCAACTCCACACCCCCACATCACTGTCACAGCCAGTGCCACCAGCTTAGCTCCAAAACACCACCCTGTACTTTCAGAGAGTAAATTAAATCCCTTCTTCCCAGGATGAAAAGGAAATTGAAAGCTATTTGCTGCCTTTGAGGACTGAAAGGCAAAATACTGCTGTTGGAGAGGGCCACTTACCCCCTTGTGTGGCCCTGCAGGGGTTGTGGGGTGGTGGGGGCTATCACAATGCAGGCACAACCACAGGGAAGGAGGTGGGAGGACCCTGCCGAGTCCCTCTCTCCTTTTGTCTCACCAGTTCCCAGCCCTGCCCATAATCAGCTGCATGGGGCAGGCCACTATTTGCTTGAGAAACAACCATATTTTCCCTAAATTCTCCCTGAAAAAATGAATCAAGGCATAGCTCCAAGGTGCAATTAAGAAAACAACAACAGTAGTCAAGAGGTCAGTACCATTTGGGATGGAGGGAAAGAGAAAGACTCGTGCTTCTGTGAGGTCTGAGACTAATGAGAGCGGGGCTGCAGCCTGGCAGAGGTGAGAAGCAGAGCCCCCAGCCTCCTCCTCCTCTCCTGGGGCTTTGACTTGGCCATCACCCCAGCTCCTGGCAGAGCTGCTGCCCGGCGCTCTTCCTGCGAATGAGGAAACTTCTCGGGGCTCAAGTCCATGCTGCCAAGCTCTGCAGCAGCACTGTCCCACGCCAGACCACGCAGCGCCCTTCCTGCAGCTGCCAGCCACACTTGGGGCACTGCGAGCAGGACCTCACGCCTCCGGGCAAGACGGAAGGCAGCAGGGCACTGTGGTCCATCGCCAGCAGCTGTCAGGCTCTCTTCAGGATGATTAACAGGCCTTAATGAAAAGCTAAGCCAGCCCTGTGCCTCAGGAAAGCAGCTCATGCTTAATAACCCAGCCAACAAGCTTTGCACTGATCTGCAGGAAGAAAGAAAGATTGCCAAGGGACAGAGGAAGAGAGAGGAACTCTGGCAACTCCTGACATCCCTGGAGTTCAGCCTATGGTCGGATCAGGGCACAGTAATCAAGCCACTGCAGCTACGCTACAAATGTTATCTGGCAGCGAGGGAAAATGCGAGGATGGAGGTTCCTCCCAGAGCCAATGCCACCAACTACCAAGCCCTGCTATCTCTCAACATGCTTGAGCAGCTCCTTCGGTGAGAGGAGATCAGAAGGCAGAGGGCAAACCTGAATGTCCTCTCTTCTACTTCAGGAACCACACCTGCGACCCCTCCAAAGAACACCGATCCCAGAGGAAGATCTCAATGCACACAGCAGAAGGCCAGGGCAACGTCCCAGATAAACTGGGTATTGGAATTTGCACACACATGCACACACTCACTCTTTCCATCGAGTCCTTGGCTCCACATGCAACTATCCAAGTGCACTCACATTCACTGCCAGGTGCTGGAAAAAACATGCACGAAGGCTTGCAGTGCAGGCCTGCTGCACTGGAGCCACGTCCTTCCACGCTTTACTGACCTGGGGTGAAGTGGGGCCAAGGGCTTGCTTGGTGACCTTGGCTGCCTGGGCCAGCATGGAGAGCAGAGGCTTTGAACAGCAGTAAACCCCCCCAACCTCACAGATGGCTCCAGCCTTTCCTGTTCCTCGATCATCCGCACCTTCTCCAGCTCTGTTCCCCTTCCCAGGTTATGTCAGGTCAAGCAGATGAATGCAAGAATGCACAAAGTTTGTTGCTGCATCAGCTGTGGTTTCAGGAGCCTGTTGCCATTCTGCAGCCAGCAGGCTCTGCTCTCCTTGCAGGCTCGGAGGGAGGAAGAACAAGGAGGGAGAAGCCGCCTCAGGTGCTGTTCAGACTCAGGGCAAATGAACCAGCATCTCCTGCACGCAATAGGAGGAAGAAGCAATTTATTCTGACAAATTGTGAAAGCCTGCAGTGGGGTTGGCCCTTTCTGTCAAAGCTGGTGTACCACACAGAGGCTTACGTGCTGGAGCAGAGAGGGGAGGGTACCGGCAGTCAAGTGGTATATGCATCACTCACAGAGGGAGGCGATTAGCAACTCAGAAGAACCAAGCTGCAAAAGATACCTGCCTATCCACCTGGGATCCTGGTGGCAGGCAGGCACAGTGTGAGCTAGCCCACCAACACTGCCAGGGCTGCCAGCGAGCAGCAGGGGCTCAACAGGGCACTCGGACACACACTGTGACACCTCTCAGCATACCCCTCTCTAGAGGGTTCATGTCTCAACATTTCCACCTCAAAAGGGGTTGAACGTTTGGGCATAAGTGCCTCTGGGATGAGACGCAGTGCTAAGGAGCATCCAGCAATGTGGCACAGGTAGGACGTTCATATTTGCATCTTGAGCTTGTAAGTGAAGTTCAGGTTGGCTGTGGAGCGTTCACAGTCCAGGAGGCCAGGAAATGAGCTCTTAACTTGTAGGGGACCTGTAACGAGAAGGATCTGGGATGCTAGGTGTCTGGATTAGCCAAGGCAGAACAGGCAACAGCACAGAAGCTCCCTCTTGAAGCAACATAATTCCAGTGTCCATTTGGTCTCCAGTGAATGTACAGATATGGCTGTGTCCTCCTTCACTTGCCTGCCTGGCTGCCAGATTCCCTCTTTCCACAAAGCAGCTGGAGGGGTTCTGGACAGAACTGGGAATGGCTTTCCCACTGCAGCCTAAGAAACACCGTCAGCACCTGAAAAAACAAAGAATTCATGCCTGTACACACTTCTACCTATGTATCTGTGCAGCCCTGTGCCTGCAGTAGATGGTGGTGTTTTGGAGACCCTTGGATTCTCCTTCCATGGGACCTGTTATCTAGACAGCAACAAAGGCACTGGCAGACCATGTGTCCTGCCCAACTGCTAAGTCTACAACAAGTCCAGAAACCAAACGTTAATTTCTCAAGTCTTGGCAATGCTCTTTCACCGTCCTCTGAATTATTCCTACTCGCTAGCATAATGATTTCCAAACCTTTGGGTCAATCCAGACCTGCTCTTTGCAAGTAGTAATAACCAAGTGTGGGAGCACACACTTGCCTGCATCCCAGAATAGAAAGCAGCTGGAATCGCATCTTAGTGCTGCCAACGGGAAGTTGAAAGACTTTCAGACACTCCTCTCTTTCTGCTGACTCTGTCTTTATGGGCTCTTCTCCCTGCTCTCCACTACATATACAGCTCCTTTAACTGCTGATTTTCCACAGGTGGGGAAGTTCCAGATGCTCCTGGGAGGCTTTTCCAACTTTATTTATTCTATTTAAATAACAGGGGCATATGGTTTATTACAGCTATTAAAGGGTTTGTATATGTATGTGGGGGGAATCTTAAGAGAACAAAGCATGCATCTGAGCCTGGGATTCGGAGAGCTACCAGGACCTCTGAGCACCCAGACACTAGACACCATTGCCTGGCCACAGAGGAGCAAAGAACCACCTCTATCTGCAAACATCAGACCAAGGGCTGCAAATGAGTTTCTAGCTCCTCACCTACATCACACTAGGTCCTTCAGTGCTAGCGAGGAGATTTATACCAGCCCGAGACATCATCAGGACTTCTGTTCCCTTTCTAGAACAGCTGCCACCCCCTGAACAGGATGAAGGCCTAATCTCCAGGACAAGGCAAGAGCCAGATATCAGGTTAAACAGGATCTAACTAGGAGCTGAAGCAGCTACACATGGCCCTTGGAGGCAGGATGCTCATGGTGAATCAAGCTGTGCCTTCTCCCTCTACAACCAGGGGAGCCCTGGCTAAGGACAGACTCAGTGTGCCCGGCACTGCCTGCACACAAGGAGAGAGGCAGGCAGGCAGAGAGAAGCAGAGCACAGGCTGCTCTTTGAAGGAGGATCTAAGCATGGAGGCACAGAAAGATTAGAAGCCCTTCAGTGCTACGAACCTGAGAAAGTGGGAAGGAAAGAAAGCGCCAATGGGGCTGATTTCTACAGTTACGTTTTACAATAAGGACTTACCTGCTCTCAGCAGGGAGGATGGCAGGCAAGGAAAGGAGCAAGAAACTGAAATCATTAAGATGCTCTGTCATCTGGGACAGCTTCAGCAAGGAGGGTGGACTCTTGGGACCAAAGGACACTTGATTCCCCGCATTTAGCTACCCATACCTGAGGTATGTTTGAACAATCACTTCAAAAGCAACCCCTGCAGAGGCAAGAAAGGCAGATGAAGAGGAAGTTCTACTTGTTGTTTTTGTTTCTCTGTCTTTAAGCCAATGAAGGAATTTCTTTTTAGGTGAGGGTCTGTGGTCTACCTCAAAAGAGCCTGCGCTCCCTGGAGAAAAGAGCAAGGCAGGGGCAAGGTGGCCATCTGGAGTCAGAGCCTTGCAGTCCCTAGACACTGCAGGGACTGCTGACCCTGTGCTTCTCTGCAAAAATCCCAGCTACTCCAAACCTCCAGAATCTAACTGTTTTCTAACAGCAGATGCCTTTTCCAGTTTTCTCACCGGTACATCACACAAAAAGCAAGACTTGTTGACATCAGGCAGACCTATCCTTACGTCTTTCAACACTTGCCAAGTGTTTTAAGAACCCAACATGGAAAATGCTTTTGAAGCTTCACAGGCAGCCAAGAAGAGGCTAAGATGAAGGCATGGTCTTGTACTTTTATTCTGCTCTCATAATACCTGGTCTCAATGCAGGGTAGTCAAGCTCAAGCACGGTGGGGAGGAGGCTACAAACACAGGCGGAGCACACATCCAAGGAGACAGTACAGGCAGCTGGGAAACATGTTTGCCAGGACAAACAGCTCCTGGTGTGGGACTGTGTAGATAGATGCCTTGCATGAACTAAACAGCAAAGGTTTTGCCCTTCACACACCACACAGGGCTATTTTCTGCCATTCTTCCCAGCACAGCCTGTAGAGGATACATGCATTCTGCATCAGAAAACACAAGCACATGTGTGTGCAGTGTAGTTTGCAAGTACAGGTCCGTTTGCACAGATGAAGACTACCTTCTGCTATCTTTAAGAACAGGGAACAACTTTAGATGTCAAACACCTGAACAATGGCATTTACAACTTACATTAGCATCCCTCCTATGCCATGTTTGAGGCCGTTTCACGCCACTTTCCAGTGCACCAATTGTTAGCACTGGAGGCTAGGGTGGGAGAAGAATTTTCCTGTTTCCCGGGACTAGAGAAATGTGGGACTAAGGCTAAACATGCTATGGGCCTGTAACTGGAAACAGCCAGGAAAACCTGATGGGACTGTAAACCAGGCACGCTCAGGACTCAGCCATAGCCCCTTACTCCCACTGCAACTTCCCTCTCATGTGGGGAGGCTGGAAGAAGCGATTTACTGGTGGCCGCCAACCCGAATTGCTGCTCAGCTAAGATTTATGCCGCAATTTGTAGTGCTGTTAAAATAAAATTGGAAGAGTGGTGGGGGAAGAGAAAGAGAGAATGAAAGAGAGGGGAGGGAGAGGAAATGGATCAGGAGCAACAACACAGCTCCAAAGCTGCCTGCTCCCATCTCTCACATCTCCATTGAATAAATCACCCTGCATTTCCAACTGCTGTGCTCCTGCCTTCAGTTCTTGCAATGCTAATACCTGGGCTCACTTCACAGGGGGGGGCACATGCAGGGTAGAGTTAATAGAAATCTGTCCATCTCCACAGCTGCTGAAGTGTCAGGCTCAATAAATAGCGCAGGTAGAGAATGGCATGAAAAGTCCAGGGCATCTGGGCATCCGCAGGCTGGTGGCTGCTTGCAGGATTTCCACAATGCAGCCACCAAGGCTCCAGAGGACAGGAGAAGGGACACCCCCCACTCCAAATGTAACCCCCTGCCTTCTGCCTTCTCATTCCAGCACTGGTTAAACACCATTCCTATCTGCCAAGGTCAGAGGTGAGCTAAATTACCCCCTGTACCTCCAGGAGCTTGCCAGCTCTGCAGGAAAAAGGCTGAAGTCATGGATCAATATGCCTGCACATGCAAAGAGACACAGGATTCCCCCCACCAAGATCCCCACTGACCCCTCCTCTAAGGAGAAGCCAAGGAAAGCTCAGAACACCTTGCAGCTCTCACGGAATCCTGGCTCTGCTCTTCAGGACTGGATGCTGACACATGACCTTCAAAAAAATCAAAAGCAAAACCTCTTAGTAAACTTTAACAGAACAGCTTCCTCTTGACATCAGGGAAACTCACCCCACCCCGAGCCAGCTGCTCTGTTCCGTACTGCTGAAACCGTGGAGGAAATTCAGAATTGCATCCAAGGAGACTTTGGCCTTTCACCACCTCAGCATCCCTGCTCTTTACAGAAAGAGCCAGGCCAGCCTTGAGGATTCACACCTCATTACAGAAACGACCACCGGACAATTTAATGAGAGGCCCAAATATCAATCCAATACTGACCATACAGGCATTGGTGAGCTCTCAAGCCCTGCTGCTGAAGTACCTTCTCATGGTGCTCCAGCCAGCAACTGAGTCCAGTTCCTTCTTGCAGGGGAGTTGGGAAAAGATGGGATCCTGTGCATAGGCTGAGTCCTACACCAACAGCAATGGATCTGTTTTCACATGCGCAGCTGACCTATAAAGCTCACTTACTTCTCTTTCTCATGTGCCTGAACTTTAGAGGGGACAATTATCAACAGTTTCCAAGAAACTCAGTGGGATAAAACATGCTGATCTTACTGTGGTTTGGCTATGAATGCTTCCTCTTGCACAGTCTACTTGTCATTTTCATTTCCTTGCAATGATGGCTTCTAGGACAGCCCTGGGCCAATCTTAAGTACCAGCATGCACATATAAAATACCCCTGGATGTGCAGAGCAGACTCTGAACCGTTCCCTCTGTGGCACAGCATCCAGTGCAGACAGCAAGACGGGCTCCTTCAGCATGTTGTGATCCCCACCAGCCTAAAACCCTTTCCTACACCTTCCTGCCCCACTGGCACCAAGTGAAACGTGGCAGTCAACAGCGCCTTGAGGCCACCCAGGGCAGTTGCCACATCACAGGAGATCACCCACCAGGATACCATTGGCAAACCAAGGAGTTCCAGGAGGACACAAAGAGCGTTCCACCACATCAGAAGCCCACCACGCTCCCACCACCCCATCAAACAAAGGTTCAACACAGGAACACACACCTGGCCTCAGATTCAGTTTGGCATCGCTGTGCACTTTGAAAATGGTGGCTATTTCGTTCTCTGGCTTCTCGGAGACAGCGAGGAGGACTGGGTGGGTTATGTGGAGCTGGAAGGGCCAGGAGCAGAGCCGAACAATGCTGTGCTGGGGCAGGCTGAGCCATACGACCACCAAGCACCCCAACCTGCTCCTTCTGTTCATGCCCCATGCTCTATAGCTACTGCCACCCTAACTGAGCCAGCAACACATCTGGCCAATTCCTCGAGCAGTCAGTCAGGCAGTAATTACCAGGGAAGCCCCTACAAGCTATACTGTACCCTGGAGGCCTCTGGACTCAGTAATTCAGACCATAGTACTGTTTACTGCCTCATAAAGATGACACATACTTAAGTTAGTGCTTTGACAGCTGGAATCTAGAGGATGCTTCTGGCTTGAGCACATGTAATTAACCCTCACATGTCCACGTGCCACGGAGAAGCATCCTGCCATTGCAGCAATCCAGCAGAGGCCATGCTGGGGTTCCTCTAACAGCTCAGCATTCCTTCCCTGCAGTAGGACACAGCGCTTCCTTGGCAGGGAGGGCAGCTCCTGCTCTTGTTTAAAGCTTCTGAACCTCTTCAAGTCACACACACTCTCACAAAGAGCTCTTGGGTAACCTCAGCATACATGGTCCTCAAGAACAACTTGAAGGACGTCACTGTCAACCTATGGACATGGGACAGAGAGGAGAGAAAGACTGCGCGTGCCCTGCCTGCAGCAGACTTAAACACTGCACAAGACAGATGGGTCTTGTCAGCTGCTGTGCCCTCCCCACCACGTCACCACTGACAGCAGCCCCTCCAATAGCCACTCACACATGCACTGAGCGAGCCAGGGGCTGCAGTGCCCACACCAGCATGCCCAAAGACACAAAGCATCTAAACATTTGCTGTAGGAAAACATAAGCCAAGGAAAACAGGCCACTGTGCCAAGCTTTGCTAGGAGATTCTCTAGGGGGTGTGTAAAGCAATGATGTGCCCAACACACATCACCACATATGCCATGGAGGCTGCTGGGCAAGACAACAGCAGCATCAATGATCAGTCCATTCTGTGCCACTGGCTGCAACCCTGCAGCTCCTGCAAAAAAATCTTTTCCACATTTCAGAAGCACTGATTGTTTCCACATTTGTCCCTCCCCACAGATAGACACAACAGCCATGGGGTAAGGCAGCAGGAGAAGCCTCAGGTCCCCAGCAGGGAAGGTTAAAGAGGACCCATTTGCTACAGCTGGTGGCACAGGTCTAATGGGAAGTCCCAGTGCTGCATGGGGCATGTGCCAGCCAACACCAGGGCTCTGAATAAAAGATGTCTCTTCCTTGGTGTCCCAAGGAATCGGGAGGAAAAATACATGCACACACACACACGCATGCACACACATCTATCCATCTATCTATTTATAGTTTCACTTTTCCAAGGTATGTAGGTTAAAATCAGGTTTTCAGGAAGACAAAAGATCTTGCTTGTGCCCACCTTCTTCCCATTCCACAGTTGGGAAAAGCCCTGCCAAAAGGTGGCAAGAGCCAGCTTCCCAGTGTCTCCTTTTACTCTAATGAGTCTGCCATGCTTCAAAATGCAGGAGCCCAGCTCTGTGGAACTACAAGCACCAGCATGCAATACCACTCTGAGTGCTGGGAGCAGCAGGGCTTGAACCCGTGCGTCTGGAGACAAAGCTAAGCTCTGTACTGCTCTGGGCAAGGGCAGGCGAGGCCCCTCCAGCTCCCAGCAAGCTGCCGACTTGGCAGCCTTTAAGCACCTGCAGCCCAAACTCTCATCCTCACCCCATGCACTGCCCCGACTCTCCTGCTGATTGTCCCACCGCCATCCAGAAGGGCTGCGGGGTGCATTCACACTTCACTTCAAGTTTCCTTCTGGTTTGAATGTCCTGCTGCAGCCTCATAAATGCCATCTGTAACAGAGGAACAGCTTCTTTCTCGTCAGATCAGTTCTTCACACCTCCTCACGGTGACCTTCAGCACCTACCCCTCGCAGGGATTCAATGATGCTTGTGGGCACGGATGCTGTGAGATGCACCGGCTGGCACAGGCTGCCGGCTGCAGTACTGGTGCTTTGCCAGTACCAGGCAGAGTGGGAAGGCTGGCAGGTGCGGCAGGGTGAGAAGCATGGGAAGGTACCCAATTCAAATAAAAGCCCAGGGCAGTTTGTTGAGGAGAGCGGCTGATAAGGCACAGCTACCTGGGTGGGTTGTGGATCCCTGGGCAGGAACAGACAGATGCAGTCCCAGCTTGCCAAATGCAAACAGCATCAAACCAAGCTTATCTTTCCTCTCTGTATCCCTTGAACAAGTGCCCTTCTGTTCATGGTAGCCCCACACCGGGGGGGGCTGTTTCATTCGAGGGAACAAAGGCTTGCAGAGGATTTGTTCAGTACATGCTCCCCTCTGTCTCCTCCACACACAAGCACCAGCCTGCAGCCCAGATGGGATCAACGCAGCCTTTCAGTGCCACTGTCAGCTTGAGGCCAGGCGCTTGCAGTGGGGGGTGGAGGTGGGCGAAGGGAGACTGCAGCTCTGCGTGTCTTCCCCTTTCCATTTCTGAATCGCGTTAGTCGGAGACCCAAGCCCAGACCCACTGGTGTCAAACTGGATTAAGTCACTGGTCAGAGAAATCCAGCATGTGCTTTTTGCAGCACCCAGACTTGTGGCACTGCACCTTGCTGCTCTCAATTTCATGAAGGGTTTGCCACGTCAGGAAGCTCGGCCATGATGGGTCTGCAGGCTCAGCTGGATAATTTTGGAGGAAAGCAATGAGCTCCGGAATGAACCCAGGAAATGGCTGGTCACTTGGCAGCACTGAACAGCTTGGAGGGGAAGGGAGCTCCCTGCCTGCCCCACAGGCAGAAAGCAGGAGGCTGTTCTTGCCTTCACCTGCCCTCTCACAAACCCATGACAGCAGGAGCATGAGGTTAATGCAGGCCCATCTCCCTCCAGGACAGATGCTGCCCAATGTTAGGTGGATGGGCTTGTGGTTTCCATCCTAGCTCTTTCATGTTACCCTGGCATAAGAAGAAATAACCCCCACACACACACTTTCCTACATTTTCTCCTTCCTTGCAGTGGCTCAGCCAGGCTCCTGAGCTCCCTGCTGTCATCACATCCATCCATCAGCTCCTTCTGGAGGACTGAGACCGCTTCACAGCTCCAGGCTACATGCATGACACCTCTCAGGGGGGCAAGTGATTTGCCATGAAACACTAGACCAAGCTCCTGCCTCTACAGCAAAAAAAAGTCAAGGGAGCAATGCAGAAGGGTTGCTCTGGAAAAAAATCCCTGCTCTGGCTCCTCTTACTATTCCCTACTCTTAAAAAATGAAAAAAACTCCAAAAATTCACCACCCACCAATTCCTCTCCCACCCCACCCCCAACATACCTGCATCCGGAAACACGTCTGCTCCAAACGCAGTACCAAAGGGCTCTAACAGGCCCTCTGACCACACATTGCTGCAGCACGGAGTACAAGAGGCCAGCTTCCTTCACAGCAAAATCACATCTCCAGGATCTCTTCCCGAAACAAATGAAGAGAACGGGCCCACAGATCTATGCACAGCCAAAGCTGGATGCTGACCTCCTTCATGCAGTGCAGCATCTTGAGAGCACCAAAGCAAAATTACCCAACGCCTGCACTTGGAGAAGGACCTGAACCTACTTCCCTGGAGCAAGAGTGCTCAGCTACTGCAGTCAGGAGTGACCCAAAACCAGGTAAAGGTGCTGCTTTCCCTTCTTAAGGTTGGCAGTATCGAAGGCACAGGTCTGCTGTGCTCTCCATGCTGTGACAGCAACACTCCAGGCAAGGGGTTTCAGGCATTTCTGTTCAGATTCTAGCCAACCCTGCTGCGTAAGATGAGGACACATGCTCCAATTGACTCTCTGCCCTTGCTTTTGTCCTCTCTTTGGAGAGGGTAAGCGGGCAGGATAGCTCTCTTACCTGCACTTGTGGGAAATGGAGATGGGGAAGGTTGGGGGCAGATGGGGAGCAAAGGGAGAGTTTGCCTGGGTACCTGTTGAGAACTTTGGTCACTGCTACTCTGCGCCATCCTCGAAGTTCTTCATGGCTCCAGAGCTATAAATAGCCTCAATTTAAACAACTAAGAGGCTTTGTGAGTGAGCGGACTGCTGGAGCAGCCAGCATGGAAAGCGGATGGGCAGGACTGGAAGCCTCAGGCAGATGAAACAGCATACCATGTTGCCAACTCCTTGGCACTGCACACTCTCTTGAGCAAGACACTATTCCAGCTGCCGCTGTGCTTGGTGAGAACTGGCAAGCAAACAGTTACAAGCCCAATGTTCCCATCAAGCAGGTATCCACGACAACCTGCAGCATCATTACTCTACCAAATCCCAGCTGAACTTTGATGCCACAACAACTTCCAAAGGGAGCACAACCTGCACATGGACATATCTGCCTCACTGCAGCACCTGGGGAACACAAGCTCCACTCTGGTGTGATGAACAGGCATGTCCTGAATATCAGAGCTGCTGTTAGTACCCTTGTGGTTTGGAAGAGTGGTCTCTTTTTCCTGCCTCATCCCTCCTCTGTGGATATAGAGTCAGAGCAGATTTTGGTTATCCCCAGCTTTTCCACAGCCACATGTCTCTGTCCTTTGCATGGAGGCTTTGGAGGGGAGTTGGACCAGCTGGACCCCAGACATCCCTTCTAACCTCAACCAGTCTGTGATTCTTGCAAGATGCAAAATCAACTCTCTGAGCACACCCAAATCCAAGCAGGTTGCTGATAAAAAACAAGGAACTGCGCCTGCCCCAACCCCAGCTCTGTCAGGGTAACTATACTCCAAAGAGCACAGATGCTGGCTCACTGAGGCTGTCAGACCTCCTGAGGCTGATGCCCGACCTGAGGTCCGATGACAGAAAACAGAAGCAGGGAAACCCTGCAGAGTCGCGTGATGCTTTGTTAGTAGCTTTTCTTCCCAGACATCTCAATTCTCCTCTGGGCCTTTGTTTCCCCAACAAGAAACATCCTCCAGACACCAGTCCTGCTTATGCTGCACTCGGAGGTGAAGTGCCACAACACAGGAAGGTGGAAAGGAGCTGCACACAACAACATTCCCCCTCCATACGGCTCCCTGCCACTCATCAGTATGCCAGTGTCCCATTATTAACATCTCCACCAGCCTCAAGATGGTCAAAGGCGCCGAGGCAGGACTGTGTGATGCTACCCGGCAGTTTTGACTTGCTTTTCAGGCATTTAAGCCACGGGGTTCACAAATCATGGATGTCTCACTCTGGGTTTCTCTCCAGAAGTAAGTGGTGCTTCTGGGGAGCCGGGGGGGCGGTACAGCAAGTGCCCTCCCACCAGCTGCCAACAACAAAAGCAGGTATCCTCGCCTCCCTCTAAAAGCAGATGGATTTATATATTTTTAGCATTTAAAAACAAAATAAAGGAGTCTGTTCTCCCTTCACAGTCATTGAGGCCCAGAGGTATTTCATTCTGAAGAGGCTTTTATAGAAGAACACAAAGCCTTTGCAGAATGCTGTGGGAAACTCCATAAAATGCATATTCTCTGGAAAAGGAAGGAGCTCGGAGAGCTTCAGCCAAACCAAGTGGTGGGCAGAGACACTTAGATTCAGCTGCACAGATCTTGCAACACTTTCCCCAAAAAGCCTCTCCTGAGCAAAGCAAACTCAAGCAGTTCTCAGTTCTCAACAGGACCCTGTTGTCCCTCTTTACAAATTCTGGGGAATAATGACTAGATGAACAGAAACGCTCCCTTAAATCTCATCTGGGAGACAGTTCAGTGCCCTAATTCCCTCCTAACACCTTACAGTTGTGGAAGGGTGCACACTGGAGAGGTCCCACCACCACTTCCAGCAGCAGCAGGAGAAGCCACCACGAGCCCATTGTTCCCAAACCATTCAGTTGCAGCAACTGCAGCAACAGAGCTATGTCCTACTGCCAGCACCCAGACTTGTGGCACTGCACCTTGCTGCTCTCAATTTCATGAAGGGTTTGCCATGTCAGGAAGCTCAGCCATGATGGGTCTGCAGGCTCAGCTGAACGCTCTCATCCAACAACAGCCCAGGCCAAGGTACATAAGCGTACGAGCAAGGAGGAGGCCAAGGAGACATGTGACTAAGCCAGAATTTGTCTGGCTACACACAGCTACCAGGGATGTATTTAAAAACAACATGTATTTAAAAACAACATCTTTGCCCTAAGCAGAGATTTTTAGCAATAAGATCCCTCTAACTAACATGCATATAACACTTGGTATCTCCAGTCTTTAAGCAGCTATGTCCTCCTGGCACACTGGGGAAGGCAGGGACATGCTCCTGTTTAAAAGGTGGGATGTTGACACACAGAAAGATCCTGTGCAGCCTGGTCCAGAAGAGACCAAGGACTCAAATCTGGATGTCATAATTCTACTGCTTCTACTGTTAAGGCCCTTTTTCTTCTCCCTCATGTCCACCTATCTTTAGCAGACAGGGAACTCCAGACCACCAGCCTCACCCAGACAATGCAGCCTCCTCCCAGCTTCTAAAATCTCAAAAGCCAAACAGCACTGATTTATTCCCTTATTCCCACCCCACCATGAGGGAAGCCTCCCCCAATTCCCCCACCAAGTACAAACCAAAGTCACTTGTGAAGTACTTGCATCCCTGTTTTCCTGCAAAGGAAGGTCTGCATTCATCCCCACGACAGACCAGAGCAGGCTTGGCTCTGTACTGCTCTAGAGCAGCCAAAGCATTATCAGCTCTGAAGGCAGCCACAGGCAGGGACTAGAAACCAGCAGGAAAAGCAAAGTCTATCCCAGAACTCCTGTCCAGCCTCAAATTGACTCCCCAGTACTCCACTTCCTTCCTGTGCTACAGGACTCCAGGGACGAGGACATTCAGAGGCAAGGCTACCTACCCTGACTTGTTCTATTGACTTACTTAATTTTTTAAAGGAATGTATTTATCTGTTCCTCTCTGGAAACCAATCATCTGCTGCTTCTTCACCCTGTTGTTTCACCCGTCTCGCCATGGGAACCGCGGGTACTTTGATGCCTGACAGCCTGGCTGATCTCAGCAGGTCTTTTGAACCCACTTCCATAATCACTGCCTAAAGCGAGCTCTTCCCACGCAATTCACTGCTCAGTGAATCACGGCCAGTCATTTTCCTGTCTCCAGGAACCATGCGGCACTTAGCCGGGATGAGTTCTCGTCTCCCTTTAGCAGGGGAAATACATAATTATCAGAAAAACCACTCCTGTCCTAACAGGACACTGGCTTTATCTGCACCAAGACCGGCAGTTCCTGTTCTTGCCCCAACATCCGCTCCACCATGAAGGCTGGTTGTTCAAGAAATTTATTTC
Source organism: Harpia harpyja (assembly GCF_026419915.1). Lineage (NCBI taxonomy): Eukaryota > Metazoa > Chordata > Aves > Accipitriformes > Accipitridae > Harpia > Harpia harpyja. Next base: position 18,588,854 of record NC_068960.1, on the reverse strand, counting down.
CACATGTCAAGACTTCACTTAGTTTCTCAAGCTCCTCCAAGCTACAGACTTTGAATCATGAGCATTCTCAGCTGGCATACACGAGGCTGCAGAGACACAACCTTTTCAGTACCCAGTGCCAGCTTTGCACTGGAAGCTCCTAAATCTCAGTGCTGGCTGCGCACGGGCATACAGGCGTATTCATCTGTGAGCCGTCGACACATTCCCCAACTCTTCAAGGCAACAGAGGAAAAACCAGCAGTCCGGAAGGAATAATCCTGCAGGAAGGACCCAGCTCTGTTTGCAGGAGCCCTCTAAACTAGAGGGGACAAACCTACACAGCACAGATCACCGACCAGAACTGTGGACCAGCCACAAAGGTCGGTACACACAGCAATAGATGTTGGGAACTGCACAAAATAGCCTTTTTAAAGGCTTCTTGGGCATTGCTAGGAACTCAAGTCCATGATTGAGAGCCAAGACAACAGCTAATTGGTTTCACACTGTTACCAGCTCAACAAGGAAACCCAAGACAGGGCTACAAAGGAGCAAAGCGTGACGTTGCTTGCCTCAGAGTCTCCCAGAGTCGTGCACCAGACACCGTGAAGCACATTCCGGGACTTGCAACAGCAGAAGGGCAAGAAAACAAGGACTACATGACAGATACTACATGACCATCACAGCAAACGCCTCCAGTGAAAAGCCACAACAGCTCGGGGACACTCAGAAGCAAGCAGCTATTCCTAAAAGACTAGCAGCTCCAAACAGACTCAAGCAAGTACAAACACCCACCCAGGCTGGACTCTACACAAAGCAGGCATTAGGCAAAGGCTCAAATATTATTAGCACAAAAACTGGCAGCCTCTGTAGCCAAGCCCCCGGGCAGAGGAATTTTAGATGCTTTTGACATACCTCTCAACCTGTCAGAGACTGAATGCAGGACACCAGCCCTCCAACATGAAGAAAAATTCCTCACTGCAAGTGGCTGACAGGGAAGGGGCAGAGGCAAGGACTCAGAGACACATTTGAAGTGCTGATTTCATCGATGAGGGATAGAAATTGAGGGTTGGAAACACTGAGCTCTTTTTCAGAGTAATTCTGTTTTGGAGTGTTTCATTCCCCTGGATCTGGTATTCAAAAGCATTTCACTGCTTTTGCACAAAAACAGCTTCTCCTGCTCTTTTGAGTTCAGAACCTTTTGCTACTTATCTCCACCCATGGATGGAGTCACAGTCCTCCATCTGTGATACCTACAGTGTAGTTGGGAGGTCAGAAAGAATAGGAGCCACAAGAACATGGCAAACTTGTTAAAGGAACGGAGATCCCATTCCCAGGCAGCCACCTTCACAATTTAGGTGAGTGAGGAAGAGCTGGGATGAGTCCTGCAGCCTATTCTGCAGGAGACATCAGCAGCCCTGTAAAAAGGACATGGCTTGGCATCACTCAAATTGGTGAGAATTCGGCTCTAGCTTTCACGAGGAATTGAACTGAGCCTCTGAATGAAAGGACCCGACACCCAATAGGATGCAAAGCAACTTATCTCCCAGGTGCACTGCCCCGGGTTCAAGCTGAGAGGTAAGCAGGTAAGCAGGCTCCTTCCCCTCCTCCTTACCTTCGCACCCGGTGGTGTAAATGCTGATGCTGCCGCGTTATAAGGGCACTTTCCCAAACAGGGCCACTGTGACTACTCCTATACCAGCTCACGGCTGGGTGCCCCGGGTAGGGTGCGCTAGTGAAGCCATGGTCCGACTCCGTCTCTGCGGCCAGCGATGAGGCAGAGCTCCCCATGGTTCCCCCCTACCCAGGCCACGCTGAGATTTATCCTAGGTTAGGTCCAAGCCAGTGGCACGGGCAGTTCGGGTGGAATAGGCGAGGCGCTGCGGCATGGGCTGCTGTAAAGTTCCCAACACACTGGAGAAAGGAAGGTCGGTTCTGATCAAGAGTTGAAAAAAAAAAAAAACAAAAGAGGGGAAAAAAAGGAAAGAAAAAGAGAGAAAGATAAGGTATGATTTAAGCAACAACCCTCCCAGTTTTAGAAGCCTATTAATGCATGCTCTGACCAGCATCCCCATCCCAGCGCTCACTGGGATGGGAAAGGCCATTTCACTGAATCCAGCTTTTGCTGCCTGGAGATGGGGATTATGAGGGCTCTAGAAGAGGCTCTCCCTAGTTAAGTGCCAGGAGTTCCCAGGCACAGGGAAGCAGCCCAACTAGTGGAGGAAAGCACACCAGAGCTCAGCAGAAAGCCCTTGCTACAATGGTAAAGCAGCAGAAAAGGGGACAAGCAAGCCTCACTTAGAGCCCAAACCAGCAGCCCTTGGGAATCACACGCACAAAAAGGTTATTCTGAAAGCTCTGGGGTCTGACTGGCACACCAGCTTTTTAGTTACCCCAGCTACAAGGAGTATGACTTGATGGCTTGTATGCAGTGAGGAAATTTTATTTTTCTTGTATGTAAAACAAAATATCCCTCTTTTCCTGTTCCCCACTAACACCACAGTAAGGCTGAAAACAGACAGACTGGGTATCTGCACAAGTACGTTTTCCGTGACTATTTCACACAGCGCAATGAAATACGTTCAGCTCAAGCCAATTTTTAGCTGATACCAAGCATACCCCCACCCACAGAAGCAGGTTTGGGGCTTTGACTGTTCTTCCTTTTCTCCCTCTCTCTTTCCTACTTTTTAGAATTTATTCTTTGAGCATCCTCACAGTTAAACTACAGAAATGTTTCGTGTCCTCTAGTATTCAAAGAAGTTTAAACATACATGTCTCTCCTTAAAGGAAAAAGGCACGGCAATCTGGATGCGTGTCAGGAGGAACGGATCAAGGGAACATTTAACAGACCAAAAAAGAAGAAATGAGGAAGAAGAAAAAATTAGCACAGCTGAGCTTATTCAATTACCCACCAGGATTTATAGAGATGAATGAACTACAGAAAGACCTTTGCAAAGAAACTACTTTGTGCCATAAAAAGGCTGAAATACAGTTTTTCAATCCCAGGATTGATCTAAGGGATCAAGAAAGGGCTTGATAGATTACAGACTCTCGAATGTGGCACCTCAAGGAGCAGGTGCAGTTTTGCTATGAGCTTAATACTGGAATGTGCCTGCATTAGGCCATTAGCTGGAGAATGTTAACTGCTCTGTCATGGTCTCTTCTCTGTAACCTGCAAAGCCTGGACTAACAAAATAAAACTGAAAAAAAGGCCCAGGAACACAATTTTCCATACCTCAATTTGCTTGTTTTAATTGGTGTGCCTAACTGCTATGCATCAGCCAACACATCTCCACGCTTTGCTTCCCGCTACCTGCCCAACAGCAAGTTTTCACTGATTTTCGCAGATCCAGCCAAAGTGGATCCCTGGTGCTTCCCCTCTCATTTCCTGCTATTCAAGCAGTTAATTTGTAACAAATCTGATTTTCTGGCTAAATGAAAGCCATGTGATGTGAGGGGAAGAGCATTTCCAAGTATCATCAGCTCAAGTCTAACTGGAGACATCAGTTGTCCCACACCTGCAGCGTCTCTGCCTTTTCTGCCGCAGCCCTCGACAGCTGCCCCATCCCGAGGGCTGGACGTGCTCCAGCAGCCACACTGCACAGCAGCAGCAAAGGCACAGGGGATGCAACTAAGAGACCTGCTAGAAGAACAAACTCTGTCTCTTACCTCAAGACTTGGGTTCTACCATGATAAAAGTAAATAAATAAAGGCAAGATGGGTAGAAACACAGCCCCGTACAGTTCACCACAGGCTGAGCAAAACAGAGGGCAGGACGCTCAGTCAGTTAATAGCCTTTTTACCCCCTCAAGCAGACCTAAACTGCCAAACAAAGCAATTCCACAGGCTGCTTCAAGACCACTTTCTCAGCTGACTCTCAAGCTGGAAAAGCAGAACCCTTTGCTTCCTTCTCCCACACACAGAAACGCCAGTTTTAGCTCACCACAACAGGCGAGAGACATGCCTGCTGCCCGCATTACTGCTGGCTCCCAACGTGTTGCTTGTGTCTTGGCCCGTCCTCCTCTGCCAGGTCTGCACCAGGGAGTCTAAGCAGGCAGCTCAAAGCAAACGCTCTGCAGGGAGAGAAGAGGCTGGGAGTCCTGCTTTAAAGCAGTGCGGTAAAACTCCACAGTGGGTGGAGCCGCGGAGAGGAAGGCATCTATAAATAGGTGTAGGATAACCTAGCTAAGTCGTAGTGATCTCCAAGACTGTCTGGTCTAAGTGGGCTGCTTGCCTGCAAGTGCTGCGTGAAATCGGATTTCTCCAGGCAAAGCAGTAAATCCTTTTCTTCAGGGTCACCCCTCATGCCAGGTGAGAGCAGCCAGTGAACAATATTTAGGGGGGAACATTGGCCTGAGGAGGGGAGAGGGCGAACCTGTTCGGAAACAGGAGGAGTGGCAGCATTACAGCTCAATGCAAAGCATGTACGTGCTCGCCACGCTGAGCCAGAAAATGCCTTTGGCCAACACTAAACAAATGAAGAACCTGCAAGTAAAGGTGAGAATGAAAACTACACTCTAGCAAGGGAAGGGGTCAATTAAAGAAGCCCACAAAGAAGAAAACCTCTCTGGAAGCACTCAGCCTTATTTTTGAGGAACTTCTCCCACTGGGCAGGGAGATGCCCCAGGAGATGCTCTGCAGGCACATCGCCCATGCTGAGCAGGCGCTTCAGCCATGGAAGGGGAGCAAACTGCCAAGAGTTCCTCTGCCTTGGCAGGAGGGAGCAGGATTTTCCTTCTAATTAATAAAGCACTGCTTCCACCTATCTAATCAGGAGAGGAAGCAACAATGTGAACACATTGAAGTGTCTTAAGAAGGGTGGATCTCACTCATGGAAATTAACAGTTAAGCACCTTAGCAAGATGCTGAGTTTGGGTTTTGTATTTTTGCCCCGTGCAGCTGCAATAATTACCAGGTTTCAGCTGATGTTTTTTAACTGCTCCAGAAATATTGCTTCCAAAATAAAACCAGATTTGATCTTTCCATCCCCAAGCCCAAGCTCGCACCCACTTACCCTGATCTGTTGTACGTGATGCAGACCCTTCCTCAAATTGCCCCACCACCACCCTGAGCAGCAGGCACTTACAGCAAGTTCAGGACAGCAAAGCTTTCCCATGGAGGTTCCTCCTGCTGCCGGGACAGCAGAGCAGTCGCCTGGAAGCTTCCAGATAAACCCTATTCCTCAACAGCACTCAGCAGCGCTGACCCTTTGGGCCCCAGCTCTTCTGTCACGCCACCCAAAGCAAAGCAGGCAGGAAGGGTGGGGATCTGGGTCTGCCCAACCCCCTTTCCTTCCCTCTGGCTTCAAAGTAGGTTTTGGCTCTGAAGAGAGCAAAAAAAAAGAAAAAAGGGAAGTAGCCCATGTGTTTCAACGTATCTAGGAAGTTTCAGGATCAACTTTTCCTAGGATCCTCCTAGGATCAGCCCCAAGCTCTTCTCTTTGGCACGCAGCAGGAAGAAGAGACAGAGGTCCCTGGAGCTGCTCCAGTCCACTGAGTAAACCAGTGAGGCAGACTCACCCCAGTTGGTCCCATGTGCAGAAGCCCCCTCCTTGTGATGGGATACCCCACACACTCCTTTTCTTATTAATTTATTCATCCATGCAGCACAAGCCACCTCAGCTCCTGCCTGAGTTTTCCAGCCTCTCTTGGTTCTCAGCCTCCCAGGCTCAGGGACAAGACTTTGTCACTTCATTAATTCCTCCACTCCCCCAACCTATAAATAAAGTCACCTCTGAGCTACCCCCTTGCTGCAGGGAAGATCCAGCAATGAAAACACAGCCAACCCGCACACCAGACAGCTCTTGTCTGAGGTGCTGGGCCAGCAGCTGGCCCAGGAGAAGGCACACCACGTACCTGGGGGGAAAACATCCCTCAAAGCTGTGCCCAGAGGAAGCCACATAGCAGGAGGCTTTCTTCTAGGGCTGAAGCTGCAAGTACCAGCCCTTCTCCTCCCTGTGCTGTGTGAACTCTGCTGCCTGGGGGCTGGCTAAAATGGGTTGGGACCTGCTACCCCCTCAGCAGTAAAGGAGGAGCTCTCTACTCTCACTCACATCCAACCTGCTGCTTGCAGGGAGAAATAAGGGTTCCTGAAGAGCTTTGAATGTCCAGTCCCCACACACAGCCCTGGCAGGAGCAGCCTCCTCTCTGGGGACTGCGGGATGTGACTCACACATCCTTAAACACAAACTAGTTCAGGGGCAGATGAGTGCAGCTGGAGGAGCTGTGGCTGACTTAGGGCATCAAGCTGGAGGAGGCCACTTCATACACCATGAAGACATGACCAACCCTTGGCCCTCTACCAGTCTTGCCACCATGCACAGCAGGAGATCTCCCCACGTACCACCAAAGGAGGTGCATGCTCACAGGGTCCAGGGTAATCAGCAAACAGTGTGCAGGGACAGGTAAGGTACACAGAATGAGACATGTCAGAGTAAGAAGGTTATAAAGTCACAATGTCGGCATAAGAAGGTTATAAAGCCACAGAGGTGGTCAGGCATGGGATAACCAAAGAAGGATGCAGAGTGGAGACCTGATGGTGCGTCATGCCAACCAAGCAAGGAAAAGAAGCTCAAGCGTTTGTGTGCACAGCAAAGTGATACACAGCCAGGCTCCCAGCTCCACAAGGCAGGGTGGCAGAACCTGAGGACGTGCAAAGCCAGGTACTGGCACCAAGCAGAGCATGACTTGTATTCACCAGGCTGAGATGACCCTGATAAAAGAAATAACCCCAGGGGAGGAAGGGTGAACAATCTCTCTTCTTCCACAAGGCAGGGGGGAAAGAACAGACAAGCAACAAGACATCCACCTCAGACAGATGCAGTACAGACTGAAATCCAAGATGCTAAACAATGACCCAATGAGAGCTCTACAGCTCAAGTGCAGCAAGAGTTCCCATGATCACCTGCTGCATCTCTGTTGCAAAGCAGTCAAGCAAACTGGAATGCTCCATTTTGAGCAGGTGTCTTGCACAAAGCTGGTGTCTTGGTGACAAGAAACAAAGTTTTGCTGCTCTTTCTTCCTGCCCTCACCTGCCAAGCCAGCACTACAAGGCAGCCAGAGCGCTGCAGTCTTGGCAGGAAATTAAGGTGTCAGCAAGCTCCAGTTCCTTGCAAAGCTTCTGGCAGGGAGGGGTGGGAAGGTACCTCCAAGGACAGACTGAGGCATAGGTATAACAGGAAGGACAGGCAAGTGGTTGGCACACCCAGCTGGGACGTGGCAGGCTTTTTCAACCCTCATGCTCTACCACAGAGCTTCCCGTGTGACTCGGGGCATAGTCCTCTGACTCAGAAAGCACAGCCTTACCTCCCAGGGCCAAGAAGTCTTCAGGTTCGCAAGGCACTAGGATGACAGGCAGTGCACCAGCACCACAAATGGGAGGACAGGGAAAATGGAGAGAAGGGTAAAACTTACCCAGCCAAGTGTTTGTTATGGGGCAGCAGGGCTGAGAGAAGAGACGCGAGTCAGGTGTTCTGGCCTTAGAGGAAATCTAGGGGACTGGAAGCTGCCAATGAGCTATTTTCCAAATCACAGCGAGAAAGAAGATTGGTGCACTACTTGCAGAGATATCATTAGATGAAATTAGCTGCCTGGAAACAGATTTCCAGATGGGCTTTTAATGAGGTAACAAGATAATTTAACCTGGAGTCCTAGAGCAGCACAGAACAGGACCTCACGCTTCATGCTACACTTTAGCAAAGTCCAGAACAGCAGCACATCTTTCTGGCCACGGACATTAACATGCAAAGGCAGGCTAGAGGATCTTTACCTTCTTTCGGCTGCCTTGAAACTGTTTCTGGCCCAACTTTAACACAGAAGAAACTCATACACAGCAGCTGAGTTGGGCTGAGCTGCATTTAATGCCCAGCACTGACTCTTCATAAGTATGCAGGCAGAGGAAGAAGTGTTCAAAGCCTGAAGCGAAAGATTGATACGAAAAGTAGATTTATTCCAGAGCCAGCTTAGCCACAAAGCAACTAGCGTCAAAGTCTGAAAAAAGTTTCTTCTTCTCCCTTGCACATCTAACCAGTGATAGATTATCCAGTGAGCTACTGGAAATCTATCACGGTCACTTTGAGAGAGGGGATTATACAGATTTGAAAGGGCAATCAACATCTTAATTACCAGCTACAGGGAGAAAGAGGGAGAAGCAGTGGACAGGAAGGTTTCTTCAAAATAAGGGTTAACTTCAAAACCCATCTCCATTGACAACTGAAGAGCAGGAAGGTCCTTTTCTGAATAAGCATGAAAATGGCAACAAAGGCACTGCAAAAGAAGGGTCTGAATGCACACACACTTAAAAAAAAAAAAAACCACCAAAACCCACAACCAAATCTCTGAAACCCTAATGCTCTATTAAGTCAATTAACACTGCTTCAATGAAGTGAAACGAGCTGCTTGTATCCTCCAGTTTACTAGCCAATTGTGGCTGACTTTTCAGTGCAGTGTTAACAAAGCGTGTGTGGGCTGGCATGGTTCGTCTCATTAGCAACATCGCAGTAATGCCACAAAAAGAAAGACAAGGGGAAGAAACAAAACAAGACAAGCCACAGCATCCAATCTTGGGAAGCTTTGCCAGTGGATCTAATTTCCAGATCTTTTCCTCCCTATATTTATAATCCTTGTAGCAGAGTTCTGTCATCCTAGTCAGCCCACAGACTGCCCCAGCTACAAAAGATGCCAGGCTGAAAAATCACCTCGACAGACTGCCTGCTGAGACCAGTTGCATTATACAAACAGGAAGCTTTTACTTGCCTGCTACCAATATGCTATAGATTTAATGGGAAGTAGCATAAGCAGGGATGCTTTGCAGGAAGAACACAGACATGGGACTCTTGCCAGGAAAAATGCATCTTGAGTAACACATGTGCTCTTAGTTTCCTCTTTTTTTCAGGAAGGTTTAACTACACTCTGGGTTACCCAGCAGCAATAAAACATTTTTTTCTCCTTTCTCACTTATAGCAGAGTGTTGATTGGTAAACAGCAGATCTTCCTGTCTGAGGCTGTGCCAGCCTGTGCAGAACAGAACTGTTGTTATTGCACATTCACAGCTAGAGATAAACATGAATAAGAGCCACGAGTGAAGAGCCAGTGCCTGGCTCTTCAATACATTGCTTTATCAGGTTCACCTTGATTCAACTGTTTCTGACAACATCTCTCCCTCCTGAAGGGGCAAGATGGCACAAGTAGCAAGGACAAACATTAAAAAAAGAAGACAGAAGTGACAGTAGCGCAAAAAGTGCTCTTCTGTACTTGCTAACATTCACAAACTGGGCAGCTCAGAACTCCACCTGCACTTAAAACACTCAAAAGCACAACACGGAAATAAATGGGCCCACCAAAACCAACCTCCCAAAAAGAAGCAATGGAAAAACAAAGTAGCTTTCAACACATTTCTCAGGAAAAATCTGCATCGAGAGCCATGACTGGTGCAGGACATAAAGGTTACAGCGAACCAGGGAAGGAAAAAAATTTGCAAGTCATCTCTCATCTGCAAGATGACACCCTGCAGTGGCACAAGTACAATAAACCAGCCCAAGAAAACTGGATACTGGAAGTCAGAGGAGGGTTTCTAACCTTTCAAAGAGCAGATCTCTGGACCAGCTGCTCCAGAAGCACTGGGGAGAAAAGCACAGAGTTAGTTCCAACAATTCGTTCCTGGACAAATTCATGACCTGCACAAGATGACTGTCTTCAGCAGTAGGGAGCTGGACTTGATGACCCATGAAGTTCCTCCCAATCACTCAGCAAGCTGAATTCATAGTGGGCCATAGGTGCCCAGGCATAGCACAAACATGAGGTCATACCCAAAAGGACATCAGGGATTGTATCTTCAGATCATGCTAAGCTGACAGGTAAGCAGATGAAGAGCTGGCCACTGCAGAAGGGAGGGGAAGAGAGTTGCAGCAAGAAGCGGAGTCTCACAGCCAGTGAAAACCCACAGCACAGACTTGGAAAGCAAAGTCTCAGAGACAGGAGGTGGAGAAGATGTCCTCTGAGCACACTGTCCACAGACACTCCAGCCACAGCTTTAATTCTAACATGGATTAGACAGACAGTAAATATGTAATTCATCCAAGCCACATCCAGCTGTACCCCATGCTAGAGACAGCTCCCAGTCTCCACCGCACTGCCCTGTCCAGAGCCATAAGGGCTCTTTTCACAGGGGCAGCAGTACCTGGGTGCCTCCTTCTGCCATTTGTATGCAGTTTGGACTTTCCGGACACCATGTCCCAGTTTCCAGCCAACTGGCCTAGATTTAAACCACCATGTCTCTGGCTGTGCCTCAGGCAAGCACAGAGGTAGGATACACCTGACAGACAACAGTGGCATTTGGCACTTCCATCAGAAACAACCAGGAGATAAAAGCATAAGAAACACCAAGAACTGCACAAGAGGCTGCCGACTTCTCTGTGAGCACAGGGAACCAGGACACCACAGGGGAGGTGGGACAGGGAGAATGAAACCCAGGAGGCAAGAAGATAGTTCCTCTTCTAGCACAGCTCCGTGCTATAACCTAATGGAGAAGCATCACATTACTGCTCACCCCTCTCCGCCTCCAGATTACACACGTACTCTGTCCAGGGCCATCCTGAAAAACAAATTAATCCTTCTGCACACTGATGTCATAGCCATGCCATTATTTCTGTTAGGAGACAATATTGTAATTGAAATTATATGACTGGAATAATACCTGGTACAACTGAAGTGACAGAGATATAACAGTGCCTGACACCACTATGATACTCCCCTTTCCTCACCAGAGTAGCTATACTGGCTTACTGTCTCCATCACAAGCAGCTTTAGCTACACCAATACAGCTGAAACTGTAGGATGTGTTCAATTACACAACGCCTTAAGCAATATTTGCCCATGAGAGCAGTTATTTGAACAAATATAATGATCACATGAGGAAAATGCTATACTTTTAAGATGAGAGGGCTGAAACATAATGCAGATGCTTTGAGTAAGAAGCTGCCTTCGCTACAGCAAAGCCAGCCCTAACAGGCCATCCAACACACCTCCCTGCACAGTGATAGAGCTGGTCTCTTAACCAAGACCAGCCGGCTGCATCCTGAACCCATGTTAACCCAAAGAGGCAGATGGAGAGGAGATCATGTTACAGGAGTCACTCTCAAATGCCTTGCAAGACATAGCCAGCTGCCTTAGCCTCATGTGGTGATACAGAACCCCAACCTGCCCTCCACCAGGCTCTGCTTGCTAAAGCACCTTGCATGGCAAGGTCAGGCAACGGGAACAAGGGCTTTGCACACCTGCAGCAGCATTCACAAGACACTCCGAGGCTGTATCAAAACTGATCCAAGAGCACAAATGTTACTTCATCCCTCCCACAGTTGAGAACTAGCCATGGTGCAGATCTCAGCCGACACCTGCCTGGTGACAGTCACCACTCAAAGACCAGAGTGCTCATGGCCTGGCTTCATTGACCCCAAACTGTAGGAGATTCCTGCAGAGCTTCTGCTGAGGCTGGACACCAAAGTCACATGGAGACTCCAGCTACCCCATAGGCATCCAGGCAGACCAGATCGGCCAACTCACAGCACACTAGCATCCATTCCATTAACCCAAAGCCCTGGCCTGGATAAGGCCACATCAGCCTGGCTCATTTGAACACAAGGACAACACCATCAGACACTCTCCTGCAGCAGACACTGCAAGCATATCCTGAAGGTACAAGCTCAGACTGGCTTCCCACCACCTCATCCTGTCTTTGCAGGCTCTGAATCGCCAGGCTGAAAGCAGCCCAGCCACCTGAGGTACAGAGTCATCTCTCTGTCCCAGTCCTGGGCTGGGAACTGGCACAGCACTGTGGTTATTGCAGGCAAAGCAATGCAGAGTTTCTTAGATTAATTTATTTCCCTGCCCTTGCACTGCCTCACACACCCTGGGACAGTCATGCAGTTTCCATGGCTTAAGACTGCGAGGTCCTGGAAGACCCCACATTTTCTCTTCTGCTCCTGCAGTTTCTTCTTCACCATAAGAAAACCAGGAGATGCCAGTATCCCCACCCATAAGAGTACATGGCCTTAACACAGACAGTAAGAGAGGGCAACACTCAAAGAAGGAATCAAAACAAGGAAGAAAGACAAGAATAAGAGGCGTGGGAGACAAGAAGTGGGGTAACCATGCTTACAAACCAGAGGAGAAAAGGTCTTTCAGCCCCTCCCAGCCCATCACAGAGTGAAGTGCAGTCAGAAAAGCCTCTCACCCAATACAGTTTCTGCTCTGCAGGTCCAGTGCCCAGTTGGTGTGAACTCAGCCTGGTGTCCCTGGAATCGAACGGCTGCTGTTGGCACCAGCTGAGCAGCACGGTTGGAGGAGCATGCTAGATGGTCTCTGCACAGAGCTGCTGGTAGCGCACCAAGCCTGCTAGAAGGAGCGGCTGCTGCACCAAGCTGGCGAACAGAGAGGAAAGAAAGGCATATAAGGATAAATGGCTGGTGAGACTCTGGGCTGATCAGCATTGCACCAGCACATGCAACCAACCTCACATTTTAGGTCACTCAATCAGCATCCACTCGAACTACAGCTCTCAGAAGGCTCTGTGCTTCCTGCTGCATCTGGCTGGCAATGAGCTGGAGCTTGGTCCCGCCTGGAGACAGGAACCGGCCTGCTTTTGGGTCAACTCAGATTCTTCACTTGTGGTTTCAGAACCTTTGGCGGTGACTTTATATTTCTGTTCCCACCACTGGCTTTAGTCTCTCTGATGGCGGCTGCTGCTTAGCATTCTGGTGAGAGCTGTTGTCGTACCAGGTAATGTAACACCTCACGAGCACAGCAGGATCTTAACAATTCTGGACAGCTCTCGACAATTAGCAACAGGGCAGGATCTCCCAAGGGGTCTGGATGCGAACGTAGGGATGTCTGGAGGGGCACACTGCCTGAATGTTGAAATACAGAAACAGATGTTAATTACTTTGCATGACCAGGACATCGTTAGCAGTTACATCTACTGGAAATTCAAAAGTACAAATTCCTCTGATTATGTCAAACATGCCCATCCCACCCCAAGAAGGCATGATGTTTGAATACCTGCCTCGACAAACCTCCCTCCCCCAGGACACTTCCCCTTCCTCCTTCATAATCTCTGCTCTCAAAACAACCCGTTTAATGAAATTCATACTCTGTGAAAGTGCTGTCTCCTTTGGGATGGGCTTTTATCAGATGGAGGCAACAAGAACCCTTGTCCATAACTGTTTGGCTCACCAGCACACTCTCACTTTCTCTATTTTAGATCAGAGAGGGAGCAAAAAAGCAAATGAGAATTCAGCCAGAACAATGTGATCACTGAGGAGCTTTGGGAGCACGGCAGAAGCATGCAAGAACAACAACCCGGTTCTGCCCCCACCACCTTGCCCACTCTCCCCACAGCCACACCATCAGGTGCAGCAGGATGCCCCTCCCTGGGGTACGTTATGGCGAATTCACAAAGAGCTTTTGTCTTCCAGCACTCTGCACCAATGAGATTTCGAGGCACTGGGGAAAAGATGAGCTGTAGTGAACACCCAGACATGTGCTGCTAATGGAGTCAAACCAGCAAATGCAGAATGTTATGGAGTGGGCAAGAGACACCACGTGGGGACCAGTAAAAAGTAAATACGGGACTCATTGAGGTTCAAAAGGACCACCCTGATCCTTTTAGCCCAAGGGTCTGTACAGCACTGGCTACATAGGGAGCTCCAGGCCCACAGCATCTCCAAGGCACTCAGACAGTTGAGCCTCTCCTGCTCACTGGAAAGGCTTAAGGCTTAGGAGAGCTAAGGAGAGAGCGAGACAAACACTAGAGGACGGAGTACACCACAAATGCCTACGTCAGTCTACGTGACACCACATCATTTTTCTTGCAGGAGATGTGCTTCCATACACATGGGCTAGAAAGAGAAACCGCTTAACAACCAGCAGCTTAAAATAAAACCTTTTGGCTGTGCTGAAATTCCAAGGACTGTCCGAGCTCTGCCTGCTGGCCTGAGTCTTGCAGGCGGGTGACCGATACGGACAAGCTGGAGAGCAAGACCTTGACCACATCAGTGCTGCAGCCTCTCTGGAGAGCAGAGCTGCCACAGAGTGGGAGGACACAGCCCAGCATGCAAGGACCCTCGTGCTGTGTTCCCACTTCCACGGACCAGCACAAATATGGGGGAGTGAACTTGTTACCCGGCAAAGCTGTCTGAGAGTTAGCTTCTCTGCAAACCTCTTTGTTACAGGAGCAGAAGGACCTTCTGCTGTCAGAGGAACACAACACAAGTTGGGAAGCTGCCTGTGATATCCTCAGTAAACCAAAGTCAGCTGGGCTGGTGCTGGGAACAAGATGCTGAAGGGAAAACTTCAGTGCTGCAGGAAGTGCCACGTTAGAAATGCAGCTGGGCAATATCACCAGAGGGGGATGACACCTTTTTGTAAGGTCTCAGTCTCTATTTTACCAAAGCAAATGTGTATTGATAACCCTGCAGCTTTGGTAAGGGCTGCTAATCCCAGGAGTGGGGCGAGACACCAGCTTGGCCTCCCTGACACAGTGCAATAGCCACCCTCCTCTAAAGCTGACGTTGTTCAGGCCCACAGCATTTAGCGAGCGCCCTGGCTTGCTACAAAAGGGGCTGCATTGCAGGAACAGAAAAGCTATTTCTTTTTTTATGAACACACATTAGAGTTTACACCATTGGCAAAGTGCAGAGGCATGCATTTGTAGAGGAACAGAGAAATGGTGCCAATACTGTTTTTAATGTGCAAGCCTAAAGACTCAGCTTCAGTTTTTAGAAATCAAACTTGATCATCTCAAGCTGGCAAAAATAGCCCCGTGTTCCCTCAAGTTATTTTCTTTTCAACTAGGCAGGGTACAGCACAATAGGAAATATCAGCAGTAATGTACTCAACCTCCAGAAACCCAAAGGGCCAATTCTAGCAACCCACGGCAGCTTTCCAATCCTCCCTGATCTATTTGCTGGAGTTAGACTGAAAATCATGCTGCCCCCAAGCCATTCAGCAAACTCCACGTCCCGCTAATTACATCAATATAAATGTATTATCTCGGCTGTCAAACATTGGCTGCCTGAACAGGACTACGCTCTGCAATGTAAATGCAGGAAAACAATTGCTCTTTCTGCTGGTGACACATTTCTTTGGATCTTATTTCCTTTCCAGGGCTCCCCCTTCCTTCTGCCCAGGCACCAGGGCAGCAGCATTTTTTTCCAGAGCAAGAGGAAACAGCACAAAAAAACCCTCCTCATCTTTTAAGCGGCCAAACGAGCAAATTTTGGGAACATCACCAGCATTTCCTATCAGGCAACCTGAGAGCTGCCAAGGCATGGGGAAGGGAGCTGCGAAGGCAAGAGTTAAAAGTTTCTCCTGCGCAGGCAACAGCCTTTCTGCCTCCCTTGGCTTCCTCAGCTGCCATTGCTAAATACAAGGCAAGCATCAACACTCCAAATAGCAATGACAGTGCGACAGAAATTCAGTAGCATCCTGCTCCTCCCTGCCCAGCTTGGTGACGGTGGCCTGGAAAGGGCTGCATACTCAGACAGGGTCCAACTGCAACCGCAAGGTTGAGGCAAATGCAGGCAGATCCAGGAGGCTTCTGGGGAGCAGGCAGACAGCACGTCTCACTCTGAAGAGTGGGATTATGATGGAAAATGAGGAGGAAGCCACTGACTCACCTGTCCCACCCGCATAAGCAGCTTTCCCAAGGCTGCACTGTATATGACCTTTCTCAGAGCCCCAAGTTCCAGCAAATCGGCTGTGCACAAGTTTCCTCCCAGCACTGTGTGCTAGGAGACAGCCATCTCAGCAGGACACAGAGCTCTGATACGCACTTTCCAAATCAGCCTCGTCTCTCCCTGCCCCCGGGTCTGACTGCAGGCAGCCACAGCCCTTCGGTCCAGCCTCCCCCTGTTTTGTAAAGACCCTCACTTGAAGAAATGCCACAGGATCCTTCCCAGACCCCTCTGCTCACAGAAAAGGTCACAACGAACCCAGAAATGAACAAAAACCTGGCTTCTGACGAAGTGGGAAGATGGGAGGAAAAAAGCATTTCTCCCACTTGCATCTCACCTGAGAGCAGATGACATCCCCACCAGCAGAGATCAGCACAGCCGTGTCTGCACACGCCGGCCTGGGGACTGGCTGGGTCTCTCTCTGGGTCTCACGTGCAACTGCTGCAAACTTGGCAAGCTCCCACAAAACCTCAGGGACAGATAAAAGCAGCGCATTTTCCACAAGGTAAAGCCAATCGCGCTCAGCTGGCTGAGGCAACACCAGGGCCCAGGCCATTTCCTTCTGCAAAGCTAGTGGTATTCAGAGAAAAGATAAAGGGTGCCCTGTGGACAGCCCAGGAGAGCAGCGGGGTAATCAGTGCATCTCATGAGGGCATCCAGGCCCCTCCACAGGGTCACCCAGCCCTTCTGCTACCATGAGACAGCTCCGAGTCTGGGCAGGACGCCTGACCTTTTTTATGTGCAACTTTAGCAGTTTTGTTTTGTTTTTCAATACTTATTCCAATTCAAAAGACATTATGCCTGGCCTACGCCTTGGGTTCCCTTACGCAGCAAGTCATCAGGCTCAAGGAGGCTGCTTGCTTTCCTGCCAAAGTAATATGGCTTAGCCAACACAGCAAGTCACATCAAACCTTCAAAGGCCTCTCCAGCCCTCCAACCCCACCCGGGGAAGGGAGCAATGTTGGGTCTTGCCTTCTGCCTTCAACTGTTAAAGCCTTGGACACAAACAGAAGCTGATGCAACTTTAAACTAGTTAATATCACCACGTACATAAAATCATGGCAATTTGAATCATGCCTGTCTGACACATGTTGTGCTACCGCAGCTTGTTCCTCAGGCAGAGCTCAGTCCTGCTCTGGTTCACTCATGGGAACAAGCCAGTCTGTTCAGCAGCGGGTCTCAAGAAATGGCCACACAAAAGCCACCGGCAGACTTGCAGCATTACAGGAGGCCGATCTGCCACTGGGCCACCCTCCCACCGCAGGTCTGCTCCAGTCTAGGAGAGGTGGCAGCTCACACAGTGTACAGCCTTGAAGCACAAGTCCCTACAAGTCCCAGGTGACAATGCGCAAAGTATGGCAAGATCTCTGTGTTCAGATTGACAAGGGCTACAGTCTGGGACCTGCAGCCTATCTCCATCAGCCAGCGGCTGTGACCTGCACCGCTCATCTCCACCTCGGCTCCCCCTAAACGCATCTCCTGGTCTCCATTACCTCCTGACAGACCCACAGCAGCGCAGCACTGTCCATGCACGAACACCCCAGGCCAAGTACAGTAAGCGCTTCTCAGATAACCTTCTGTCCGACCATGAAAAACCACCCATCCGCATCCCGGGCCTGAAGGCCTACGGAGCGCTGAGCACCAGCTGAGATTTCGATCTGAAAAAACGCTTGGACGAGACAATATGACATTTCAAACACAACGTGCACATTATTTGATCTCCCCCAACAGCTCACAGACGATCACCCCATAACATTTGTTTCTTGATGCTTGGGAGGGAAGGGATGTAGCCCAGAAGCAGGCGCAGGGAGGGGAGAGGAGAGCTGCTCAGAAAATGGAGAGGCTAGCCAGCATACAGAGCCTTTTCCATCCACTGTAACAGACTACTGCATCCAGCATCTGGAGGCTGACTTGCTTACAACTGCAGCTGAGCTGACGTGCAGTAAAATCCAGGGGTCTCGATGAGGCACCGGGGCCCGAAGCAGCCTAGGATGCTTCAATAGACCCAAGCATAAGAGCCAGCCAAGCGATTCTAAAGGGCAAACTCACAAATGCTTTAGGAACTCTGCACAAAACCCAGCTTAGCCCCCAGCAGACGGGTTTCTAACCTGGAGGTTAGAGTGCAGACCTGAAGGACAGGCGTCCCTGGTTCTCTCGGGGGCTCTGCTGTGGTCCAGCCCCGCAGCCGGCACTCAGCAGTACCGTGCCCGTTCACTACCATAAGCGAGGCTTACCTGCCCGAGAGGAGAACCGGGACGTTCAACCTCCCTGTACCGAGACCAGAGCGCACTGCAAGGGCTCGGCGCAGGCAGGTAAGGCGTTGCAGCACGGGCATTCACGAAGCCTCTCCCGTCTCCCCACGGCTGCTGCACGACTCCCGAGTTCGCTAAAACCCCGTCGGGGCTGAGGTACGAGGAGGGCAGCCGCAGCCTCAGGTCACCTCACAAACCCCGGGTAAGGCACCCCAACAGCCGCAGACCCCCGAGGCGGGATTCCCGGCTTGCCCCAGCAGCGGGACCCCGACACCGGCCCCCCTCCCCGCCCCTCCCCGGCCTCCAGGCCCGGCTCTCGTCGCCGCCCCCCGCCCCCCGCCCGCGGCCAGCCGGGCTCGGGCCCACCGGCAACAGGTGGTGCGGGGCGGCCCGGGGGAGGCCGGGGCCCAGCCGAAGGCTCCGACCGGGAGAACGCCGACCCGGCGGCGCTGGTGCGAGCCGCGGCCCGCGGGGCTGCGGCGGGAGGCCCCGGGCGGCCCGTCTCCACCTCCCCCGCGCTCCCGGAGGCCCCCGCCGCCCCCCGCCGCCGCTTACCTGGGGATGGAGGCGGCCGCGCTGCTGCTCGCGTCCCCCACCCCGGCCCCGCACTTTGCCCCGGGCAGAGCAACTTCCACCCCCTCCCTCCCGCCCGCCCGCCCGCCGCGGAGCCCGGCCGCTCCGCCGGCGCCTTCCTCCCGCTCCGCCGCCGGCCCGGCCTGCCCCGGAGTCCCCGAGCCCGCCCTTACGCCGCCGCCGTGGCGTAGCGCCCCATCCCGGCCTCCGGGCGCTACGGCGCGGAAACAGCGCAGAGGCCGTCGTGAATAGCGCGGGGGGACTACAAGCCCCGAGGGGCGCCGCGCGGAGGAAGCGGAAGGCGGCGGCCCGAGCAGAGAGCACCGGGAGCGGTGGTTCGGGGCCGGGGCGCGGCCGGCGGGGTCCCCCGGCGGGCGGAGGGACCGGCGGGGAGCGGGAGGCGGCGAGGCGCGGCCGGTAGCGGCGGCCCCTGCCTTGAGGGGAGGACTACAACTCCCAGGGCTCTTTGCGGCCGGCGGGACGCCGCGGGAGCGCGCCGCCTCGGGGCGGGGGGGCGGGGAGCGAGGCCAGGCCCGGCCCGGCCCGGCCCGGCGGGCCCCGGGTCTCCGGTCGCTCGGGGCCGTGGGTACGGACGGCGGGTTCTTGCGCGGTTCTGAGCTCTCAAGCGGAGGCCCTTTTCTTCCGAGGCTACGTGAGCCTCTGAGCGTGTCCCGACGCCGCGGGGCGAGCGGCCCTCATCCGCTTCCCCCGGGGCGGGACAGCGTTAGGAGATGGAGGATTAGGGCTCGGGCGTTCCCGGTGCAGAGATCAGAAGCCCGGGGCTGAGCAAAGCCGGGCTGCCCGGCCTTCCCGCTGCACGGCCAGCCCAGCCGCCTTGGAAGAAGCCGCTGAACCCTGGCTAATTACAGCTCTTAATGACCTGGCGGCACATGAAGCCAACCTGAAACTGGCAGGGAGTTGCCTGGGCCCTCCGGGCGATGTGCAGCCATGCTTCATCTTCGACTGGCAAGAAGCCGTACCGGCGGGGAGGTGGAGAGCGTGGGTGCACAGCGGCGGGAGCCTCGGTGAGCCTCCCGAAAGCTCTCGCCCGTGAACCGCAGCCTTTGGGTGCTGCGAAGCCAGCGCTTGAGGTGCTCCTGGGCTGCCAGGTAGGTACAGGTGGGGCCTGCTCTTCTATCCAGCTTCAAATCTACATCCCCTCACTTTTTGAGATCACGGACGTCCCAACCCAGCCCCCTGCCAGACTCCCTGTTCAAGAAGCAGCTTTAAACCCTCCCGCCCCACTGAGGTGAGAAGCGGGAGCAGTTTGTGCAGCAGCACCTGCTGAGCTCGGGGTGCAGGGGTGCTCCCCTCCCAGAGTCACAAGCGAAAATGGGAAGGGGGATCCCAGATGTGAATCGGCCAAGCTGGGCCGGCACGCACAGATGTGAAATAAATGGTCGTTGTTCCAGTAAAAGCGGCGTTGCTCATGCCACCGCACTTGAAGAGGGGATTCACGGTTGCTAAATGAAAAAGGACGGCTGCTTAATAGGGGAAATATCTTTAGGCTGTTGGACCCTCTCCAAAGTGGGCCCAAGGCTTTCTGTGCGGGCAGTTGAGGGGAGTTGTGATGATAGCAACACATTTGGGAGACCTGTCAGTCTTCCATAAAGATGATGCAGGGACCAAAAGCCAAGTGGATAGCTTTTGCTTCTGTTCGTAACTGCTAGTTGTATCAATGCATTTATTTGTAGACGGATCTTTTCCAGAGGCTGCAGAAGCAGCTCTCCCTTTGTTCTTCAGGGGTGGAGCAGGGGAGAAACAGTCCCCTGCTGCCCTCGCTCACAGGTGGGTTTCCTGGACTGGGGAAATCACAGGGCTTGGTGCTCCCCCAGTGCCTTGCCTGTGCCCAAGGAAAGCACAGGGCAGGTATCCCAGCACGTGGCCCTGCGTGGGCATGTGGGGCAGCACCCCAAAATGGCCAGTGGGGTTCCTCTGCCCATTGTAGGGGCAAAACCTGTCAGAATCCCCTGGGGAAAGAGTGAAGTTGGGCTTAGAACGAAACTGCTGGCTACACCACAGTGGCTATTTTGAGTAAGACCCATCACCATCTAAACTACTGAGTGTTACCTGTAACGGGAGCTTGGGCACTCAGCTCACAGTGACACATCTGGAGACCATTCAGTGCCTGCACATTGGCATCCGGTGCCACGTGAGGTACCTTAGGGTGTCCGTGATGTCCACACAGGTCTGGCACACATCACACGAGACCTATCGGATGTCCTCATCCTTGGTATCTTTAACCTTACCGAGTAGCAGTTGGAGACAAGGAAGGATCCTCAAAGCAGCTAAAGTGTCTCTGCATGCTTACGTGTGAGCAAGTCCCTTTTGTTATGCATATGATTATTAATTGAGACGTGAGAAGTATGACTGCATAGTACTGAGTGAAGAAAGGAGCGGTGGTGATGCTGCATACTCAGTGTGGGTTTCAACATCGTATCTACATGGCACGAAAAAACCAACTGCTGACATCCAGCTCTTCTGGCGTGATGGGGGAGTTCCTGGCTGAAATAACGTTATCAGCTTGGTCCTCTGTATTTGGAGAATGAACGTATAAGACTAACCTTGCCCAGTTACAAAGCGATTTCAAGTAGTGGATGAATGCTAGCATGTTCTGTTAGGAAGTCACATGAACTGGGATTCACATCACTTAATTTTAAATGTATAAACTGAGGCATGTAAATTGTACTGGCCATCATGTCTTCATCTACGACCAATGGAGAAAGACAGAGGGTGCCAGTTATTCCAGAAAAGTTTCTATTTCTGTTGTTAATTATAAAGAGAATCAAACATTTGGCTGATGCAGCAGAGGCATCAATATTTCAGTAAACTGCATTCCTGGAAACGAATGCCTTAGTAGCACTGAAAGCCTCGCTGAAGGCAAGGCGAATGTCATCCACTGCTCTGCCCTGATCAAACTTCATCATCTTATCACAGAAAGCAATCGCATTTTTCAGGCACTGTAACTCCACACTGACTGTTCCCCATCTTTTCCTTCTCCACCTGCCATGCCTTCTAAAAGTCATTCCATCTTTTTACCCAGGGACTGAAGCGAAGCTGGCTGTCCTGTAGCTGCCCAGGTAATCCTGAGCCTTTTTTGACAATGGTGCAAAACTTGCTTTCCCCCAGTCATGAAGGGTGTCCCCCCATCACCACAACTTTTCAAAGCTGATTGATAGAGAGCTGCTCTGCAAGAGCATCAGCCAGTTCTCCCAGTGCCCCAGGCTGCAGCCTGTCTGGCCCTGTGGACTCGCACAGTCAAGATCCAACAAGCAAACACTGTACGAATCCTCACAGGTCCCACTGTATGTCAGCCTAGACACAGGCATTGATGAGATGGCTCCATATCTTCAGTGTCTCCTCCTCCAGTAAATGAACTTGCCTAGCACTGTGTGTGAGCTAGTACACAAAGGGATACCCTGTGGGGTGGGAGAAACTGGGAGCTCACCCGGAGCAGACCAGGAGTTACAGAAATGTAATTCTTGACTAAATATATATTTATTATATATATGTGTATCTATCACTGATCAGAGTGATTTTTTTTTTTTAGCTACTAGGGATCTCCAAAGAAATTTATGTAGAAGATGTACTCCTGTGTGTACATGTATGTGTATGGTGTATGCCTGTGTAATACAGAGGACATTTAAGGGAACAATATTCTACAAACCCAGAAGAGTTTTGATTTCATTGTCAAGATAATGCATCACCCACATTTAGCGCAAGTCAGAAATAAGACTCAAAGAATTTGAGAGGTGTAACAGAGGCCCAGAGTCCCGAAGAGTCTACTGTATTTGCAGAGAGGCACATTCATTGCACAGGTCCAGCACGCTGTCAGCAGTGTGGTGTCTTACAGCGGATGGGTAGTGCTCCTGCTCAGCGAGCGCCACATGCTGTCTTCATCAGTGGGACAGGCAAGGCGGTGGTGATGAATGCTCCTGCTGTAACTGTGCCGGGACATGTTTCATGTCCCGTATTGTCTTTTTTGGTGGGGTTGTGACACTCAAACCCCTCCCTGTTTGAGGGAGAGGTATCCATTCCCTCTACTCAGGGAGGGTTATCTGTTCCAAAATGCCCAGGCGATCCTGGGGCTCTACAAGCTGACCCACACCAGTCCTTGAGACTTGGGACCGAGTCTGTGGCCTAGAACAGCCAGCTGAGCCCCACATTGTAGGGATGTGGGGGATCAGGGGTGGCTCTAGGGGTGCTAGAGCTGTGGGGATGTCCATAGGCCTCTGGGAGTGCTATGAATTCCCTGTAGTCCTGGAGGGGGGCTCTCACTAGAGGAGGAGAGGTGTCAGGGCTTCCTTGGGGGAATCTGGGAGCCCTGGGGGTATCAGGCATCCCCATGGGCGTGGGGTATCCTCAGGAGATGTCGGAGTCCCCACTTCCTCACAAGCATTGCAGAAGTGTGCAGGGGGACCTTGGAGATGTGGGGCACCCCAACCAGTTAGTGGGGTGGGGGTGGCAGGGGACCCTAGGGAGGTGGGGCATCCCCAGCAGTCACTCACCAGTGGGGCGGTGGACTCGCTGTTATCCCTGGGGCATGGCGTGTGTAGGTGGGGTCCAGGGGAAGCCTCCCCGTCTGCGGCGCCATCAGGGTCGGCCAGGCTGAGCAGCAGCAAGTTGGTGCAGGCAAAGGTTCGCTTCAGGGTGCAGCAGTTTGGGGGAGGAGGGTTCCTGGGGAACTCCGCACTGGGGGGACTGACGCACCATGGGGCAGAGGTAGTGACAGGGACCCCCATGGCCATGGGAAGGAAGCACAGGTCTCAGCCCCCACAACTCCTCTATTAACCCCACTGCCCCCCTATTGCCACTGATAACTCTCAATAGCCCCCATCAACTCTCCAGTCTCCCCCCTCCCCAGTGCCCCCGAACAGCCCCCGCTGACTCTCCAGCTCCCCGAGACCCTCGAGCTTCCCCAGTGCCCCGCTCCAGAGCCTCCCAGTGATGACCCGCAGGATCCTGCTGCCACCTCACAGCCCACAACTGCCCCTCCACTTTATTCCCCACTTGCTTTCCCACCCTGAGCTGCCTATTACCCGAGGAAAGAGACAGATGCAGGCTTGGTGAGGCCCTGGGGAGCGCCCAGTTCCAGCAGGGGTCTGGGGGCTGCGGGCTGAGCAGGGGTGCCTGACTTGGGGTCCATGGCCTCCATGAGCTCCGTCGACTGCAGGAGAGTTTTCACCCCTGCATTGCCCATGGCTCTGTTGGTGCAAGTCCCTACCAGAGGGGTTACAAGGGGTCTGGCTGCCCCCGGGAACAGCAGGGGGGCTCCTGCCTGTCACCTTGACCTCACAAGCACTGGCTATACTGGTCACACATGGTTCCATGAGGTCATGAGGGGCTTCTGTCCCAGCCCCTCCCCTTACATTCTTCAGGTTACCCTTTGGATTGCTGGTTTAACCTTTTCTATACCCAAAGTAGCCACCAAAACACTTAGAATTTTAGAATATCTCAAGTTGGAAGGGATCCATAAGGATCATCGACTCCAACTCCCTGCTCATCAAGAGGCCAGTCTTCCCCAGTACAAAGCGCCTCAGGTACATGGGGCCTGTGAGGGCAGGAAGACTCCAACTCAGAAAGGGCTGAAGACAGAGAAGGAAGTGCTAAAGGGTAAAGAATAAAGAGTTTTTGGCAGCAGTGCCACTTGGGCTACCCTCTCTTGGCAGAGAAGTGGGATGACATAGGTGGAAGCTTAATTTTCACTGGAAGTCTCTGTCAGAACTGGTTGGTAGAAAAGGGCTCGCTAGACTGGAAGAGGACAGCCGGTGTGTGTGTGTGGAGGAGCTCACCGCGACACCTTTCCTCTGAGCAGACTACTCCACAATCCCCTGGGACCTAGAGCATCTCTCCTGTTACTATAAGGCCCACGTTGTCCTGCTGCCAGATCTTGTCAGGTCAGACAAGGAAGTTGAGGAAGGGGGGGGTCGGAGATCACCAGGGCTTAGCAGTCAAGGTCACCAAAGGCAAAAGAAACTCCCATGTGAGGAGCAAGTGGAATAATGTGGACTAAGGAGAAAGTAAATGACAGAAAAGCTGAGGCGATGCAGAATAAAGACTCTTTTATAGAAGAGAGAAAGCAGTTGCTGTTCTCGCCTTGTTTGCTGAAGGAGGAAATCAGCTTTAACCATCAGTGGTGCTCATCGGGTTCTTCTTTCAGGGGTGGCATAATTTCTCCCGTCTCCAAAATTCTGTCCCCCTGATGCAATGAGAGAGCACGGTGAGCATTTCCTCCTACACCCAGTCTCTCCCTTCACATAGCACAATCCTTCATTTAAGCTGTAACTGTCCCCACTTCCAGACAAAAAAAAAAAAAAAAAAAATCTTACTACAACTTACTCAGAACACTCTCATTCACTCAACATTTCCCAGGACACTGAAATAACAGCCAAATTATCTGAAATCTGTACTTGCTTTACCCCTTCTTTTCAGCTACAGAACAGCAGCCAAACATTTTGAGACTATCTTGTTTTAAAAATGTATATTGGACTTACAGCACTGCATAACCACCTTCAGCACAGCACAGCATAACCACCTTCAGCACAGCACAGCTCTAAGTGAGTCTCCAAACCCACGGCCTATAGCCCGTGAAGAGCTACGTAATCCCCCAAAAATCATTCTGATGCCCAACTGCTGCTTGTTACAGCTTCAGGCACTGTCTTGGCCTACTGAGCTGACCTAACTCGAGTGAGTAGTTAGGCTGAAGTCAGAGGCCCACAGCTTGACCTTCAGTACGTTGCTATGTGGTTGTTACGGATGGAACTTTTTATAATTTTATTTTAGATAAAGCACAATTAGGCAGATGTTATGCAAAAAATGTGCAACTGTCAGAAACAGCAGAGCTAAACTGCTATGAGAATACTTGCCCACTGACCCGCTACACCAATCAATGAATAACGGCTCAGAGCAGCCTGAAAACAGTAGAGACAAAACAATCGGACGCTCTCCACTTCACAAAACTCGTCCCAAGCTGAGGTGGCATGAGTCTATCTCTCTGGGGACACCTGAGCGTGGGGGACCTTCAGGGACCAAGCTTGTGCGGGCAGAACTGACGCACTTAGCACCAAACTCCTCCCGACTCCTGCCAATCGCCGCTCCTGACAGCAAGGAGAAGCAGAACCACTCCTCTCTGTCATTCCGTGCATCGATAATCATGCTTTCACAGAAGCTTTAAACACCCAAACCCCTTCACAAAGATGCTGTTACTGTGCTGTAACTAACGCTTGCATTCCCATAAGGGAATGTTTGTGTTTTCCACCCAGGATGGGCAGTGCTGTCAGCCAGGTTCTCAAAAGTCTGCCGCTACAGAGGGAGGTACCACTGAAAGAGGGACTGTCTGCTCTGAGGACAAGATGAAAACTGCTCAAAAACACTGTAACTGTGCTGCTCCAGGGCAGCCTGCCCACAGTATCAAGTTCATCCTTCTAGAAATTCTCCCTGCACAACTACTGCACAGACCTGCACTTCTCTCCAAGTCACCCTTTTTCTGCCTGTTTTACAAAGCTGGAAGATAAAACAAGTATTAATAGACTTACTGGGAATATCCGTGGATTTGACATAACAGCTCCATGTGGCGTTTTCTGAAAGCGGGGGCAAAAAGAGGCAAAAGGGGTAAAGAAAAAGGAGCGTTACCCAGAGGAAGTACAAAGGATTTCTAAAATGGGGAAAACGACCCTTCTAAAACACAAGCTCTACTGAGTACAAGGCTCATTAGGCCAGGTTTGTACCACTACTTAAAAAGACACCCGAGGCTAATAAAATTACACTTCCCAAGCAAGACAAGACTGTAGAAGTGGAAGGTCTGTCCCGTCAGCAGTGCGTTGGCCATTCCCCTTCCCCACACCAGCAGCTGCAGTCTGGTTATCCCCAGGGCCACTGTTCCTCCAGGAAACCAACAATTCAGACACAGCTTTCTGGCTTGCAGGAGGCAGCCCGGTCAAAGCTGGTCACTACCATAAAAGATCACAAAAAAATATATATTTCTGCCACCCAAGCAAGGAAAAAGAAGGGCTGAAGAGACCGTGGGAAGTCACCTGAGCCTGCAGCAGACGCTTAAGCCCTTCATACAACCCCTTATGTGACTGTTTGTTGCACCACTAGCCCCCCGCCCCCGAGAGAGCTTCTCCCAGGGTTTAACCTAGATTTCCCTCCCTCTCCCTTAACTCCCTTCCTCACGTTCCCTTCAGAGGCCGCACAGAGGGGCGGCACGCACCATGACGTGGTACTTCAGGTAGTAAAGGATGATCCAGGCGGGGACCAGGACCCGCGTCAGGATGAAGCCGCTGGTCTGGTAGGCCTTGAACACCTGCGGGGGGGCACAGGGACTCGCGTCAGGCCCGGGGCGGCCCGGGCCGGGTCCGTGTGTCCGTCCCCCACCCCTCCGCTCACCTGGTGCCTCCAGAACCCCCCGGGCTGCAGGAACCGCTCCCAGAAGGCGGCCACCGGCCCCAGCCGCCGCCGCGGCAGGACGGGCTCCCGCTCGCTCAGCTCCTGGTCCCGCAGCCAGCGGCGCCGCAGGGCGCGGAGCTGCTGCAGCCGCAGCTTCTCGTCCTCGCTGTAGCCGCTCATGGCGCCGCCGACCCCGGTCGCGGTCCCGCTCCCGGTGCGGCCCGGCCCGGCTCTGCGCGGCGGGCGGGCGCCGTGTCCTTCACCACGGCGCGCGGCGGTGACGTCCCCAGGGCGCACCGCGACGCGTCACCAGGGGGCGTGGCGGCGGGCACGGAGGGGCAGGCCGAGCCCGGTGGGTGGGTGAGTGAGGGGGCCCCGCATGGCCCCCCCCCCCCCCCATGGGCCTGGATAGCTCAGCCGGGAGAGCATCAGACTTTTAATCTGAGGGTCCAGGGTTCGAGCCCCTGTTCAGGCGGGAGGGTTCCTCTTTCTTGGCGGCTCCTCCTCCGCGGCCCCGCCCCGGGGCGGCGATCAGGCGAGGCCGGGGATGCGCGGCCTCACCCGGCCATGGCCGAGAGGGAGCTGGGGTCCCGCTTCCAGCGCCGCTTCCTGGCGGCCCGGCAGCTCTCTTCCTTCCCCTGGCCGGTACGGTGGGGAGCGAGCGGCCGCCCTGCCCTCCCTCCCTCCCCTCGGGTGGCGGCGTCCGGGGGGACGGCGAAGCCTCAGCTTCATTTATTTCCTCTGTTTTAGGAGCTTGAACAAAACCTGCGGACCTCGCCGGATTCCTCCGTGCTCGTGGACATTCTGCACAAGGTGAGGCGGGATAGCTCGGTGTCACGGCGCTGCAGCAGGCCCGGGCTGCCGTGAACGCGCGATGCCGCCTCGTGTGACCAAAGCCAAAGCAATCGCTGGGGTTTGCTCATAATTACAAAGACAAGTGACTTTGTGTCACCGGTTTTCTTTGGGCCCAGCAGAACAGATTTCTTTCTCTTCCTGTTACTTAGCTGTTCTGTATTAGCATCAAAATTAAGACCCGTGTCCCTGAGCAGAGGCGTCTCATGCCGTGAGCGGGTCAGCCCGGCTGGTCCTGGGTCCCGGTGCGCCGAGGGTGACAGAGGAGAGGTGATCCAGCCACCCTGAGAATGCGTCAGCCCGTACGGCGATTAAACTTTGCGTGTGGACGGGAAATGGCAAATAACATGGCAAACCAAAAAAGAGAGAAGAGAAAAGCAACATAGAGCTAACCAGACTCTCTTTCTGCTTGGTTTTGCTATTTATTTTCTGAAAAGCAAAAAACACGTTTGCTGCCGCAGATCTGTAAACTAAGGAACTGATCAGAAATCACCAAATTTCATTTTGTGGCTCAGCATCATCACTTCTTTTAGCTACAGACTTGAATCGCAATGCATTTCATGACACAAAGAACCAATCAATGGCTCCCCTGTCTTTCTCTAGCCCCTTACTGCCTTTCATAAAATCTTCACTTGGTAACTGGTTTCAGTTGCTGTTCTTGTTTTGTTGTTTTAGACCATTCTCCACCCTCTGTCTGTAAAATATCCCCCCTCCACCAAGTACAGAAGATGCTTTCTAACTGAACTCATCAAAAAGGTAGTGCTTACTTTTCATGTTGGTTGCAACTTTTTTTTTTCATTGAAAATATGACAGTTTTACACTATGGGCCAAGCTGAATTATTTGTATTAACACAATATAAACACAGTATAAAATATTGTGGCCAACGATGTATTAAAATGGGACTTGATGTGTGTACGTTTTCTGCTTCATGACAAACAATTTGATACCTGAAACTGCCCTGTTCTTTTTCACACAGCATGAATCCACAGCACCTGAACCCCTGGATGAACTGTATGATACGCTGGCAGATATTTTAAATGAAGAAGAATCTACTCGCTGTTACAAAACCTACTTGCTGGTAAGAACTTACGCTGCATTGTTATAAATCACTTTTAATCATCTGATCTAACCAATAATTGGCTTTAAAAGTAACCCCCCAGAAACCCAAAGTGCTTCCTGCCTTTTTCCAGGCGCTAATGTTGATTGTAAACTGTAAAACAAGTTGTCTGTGCTGATCCATCTCTCTCTTCTTGCATGTGTCCTCCAGCCCACGGGAGAACCTGTTACCCTTTCCGAGAGCGTGGCAATTATCTCTGGAGGAACCACAGGGCTCGTCACATGGGACGCTGCTCTTCATCTCGCTGAATGGGCAATAGAGAACTCCGCTGTTTTCAGTAACAGGTAACAAGAGCAGCACAGACGGGGAGATGGGGAAAGAGGGTTTCATTCATATGGCGAGCTACACAACTGTAATTTAGTAATATACAGCATTTACCCCCAAAATAACTGCAATGACTACACCCGTTTGCTACTGGCTAACTGCTGCTCTCATCTGTTCTGCAACAGTCAAACTTTAATCCAGGAGAGGACCTCGTAGTTCTTTTAAGACAGGTTTTACAATCAAAACCATTATACCATGCAGTCTGACCTGCTCTGTGAAGTAGGCTGTTAAATTTCAGCTACTGCACCATCTAACCAGTAACTTTAACTAGTGCATTTCACTCCATGATGGGATTCGTCTCACCTAACTTTAGATGATCGATGTGCAGGTGTGCATATCCGATCTCATCATCTCGACTTCAAGCAGTCGAGAGGAACAAGCACTTTTGAGGAAAGATTCAGCTAAGTTAATTTTAAGTATCGACCTCACAAGGAAAGGAACTGCACTGCTGAAGTGCCTGTTTCTCTCCACTATGAGAAGAATTGGACAACCAGTTTAGATGGAGACAACCATGCTGCAGAAGTCTAAAACCAGGTGGAAATGCTTTGTACCATGCACAAAAGCAGTATTTCAAGTAATTAATTCTTATGCTTACGATTGCATCTTCAGCGTTTACCAACTCTCCCAGTTATTTGAGACAAAGATTAGACTGTAGATGGTTTACTCAAAAATTATTGAAATAATCTGTAACTGATTTTATCTTTAGATATACTTAGAATGTTTTGATTTCCTAACTCAATTTAGAGTCCTAACAAGTACTTCTTTTACTCCATTACCCTTCAGGACAGTCTTGGAATTAGGAAGTGGGATCGGCTTCACTGGAATTGCAATCTGTAAAACCTGCAAACCCAAGACGTATATATTTAGTGACTACCACCATTGTGTTCTCAAACAGCTGACAGAAAACATCTGTTTGAATGGCTTTGTCTTGGAGCCTGGAACTGCCCAGCACATCCAAACAGAATCCCAAGGCCAGGAGGCAGAAGCAATGAATTACCAAAACCCAAAACTAATTGTTGCAGAACTTGACTGGGGCTCAGTTACAGAAAAACAACTGTTGGATCTTCAACCTGATGTCATCATTGCAGCAGGTACTTTACACTCCTGATTATGCCTCACTGTATGCTATCATGCAGGAAGAAGCAGGTTAGAGAGATAAATGCAAAGGTATTTGTGTGCAGGACTCACTCAACCCTACTCCAGTTACCGTATCTGCAAGTGTATGACAGATCTTCTCCAAGTTCATTTCACCATTCTTTTTCAGATACTCAGCAGTTTTTTATGTTCAGACTGAAATTTTTTTTTTTTTTAAGTACAGAAAAGAAATTCCAGAAACAGAAGATGATGAATCTGCCACTTTTAAGAGCCTCGTAAATAACTGACGGTCTTGGTGTTCTCTTGAGGGATAACACATACTTTAAAAGAAAGTAACTTTTTGGGGACTTGCCTATGTATAAATCCAGAGGGAGTTTATAAAAATCTAGTAATGGAAAATCTAGCAATAGTAGAATTTCTTAGCTGTAGCTACAGGATTTTACTCCCTGATTTGGGGCTTTGCAAAGCAAAAATTACCTAAGAATTCAGGTGAAAAAATGACAAAATATACTGCCTTTGTCATCAGAGTATCACATGATGCATTAAATACGTGAATTCTGTAAAATGAAGTCACTGTATGTATGTTACCTAATGCCAACCATACTGTTCAGAGAATGCACAAAGCAGCCCAAGCTGAACTCAAGAAGACAAGGCAACTCAAAACTGAAGGCGATTTATATGTATCTACTATTTGCTGTTACTAGTTACTGCAGGACAATCCCTTATTACATTGCATCAAGAGTAACTGCTATGTCTGTCACTGGTACGCACACATCCTTCGACATTTCTGTGTAATGAACAACCACCTCTTGAATATCAGTCCTGAACACAAGACTGACACATTTCAGAATTACAGTGCTAATTAGTGAGGCTGACAATTTGTACCCCTTAGTGATCAGTTTTACCTTTCATCGCTGTTTCTGCTCTCAAGAAAATTATTCAAGATGAAAACTGCTGCAGTTCAAGTCTTTTGTGATCAGCCTCTAAAATACAGATTTTTAACAACGCAGTTTCATTCTGCTAAGGACAGTCATAACAGAGAGTACCAATGCTCAATGTTTTTGCTGTCTCCCTTAAGATGGGCTTAAATACAACATCCGACAATCCATTTACAAACAGCAGCATTGATTTTTAGTGATTTTGGACTGATACTAGAGATGAGGGCAACTTGACATAGCATGTAAAATAGAGGCATTTTCTAAGATCTCTTCTTGGGAATTTTTAACCCCTGAATACAATAACATTCTCCTGCAAGATGAATATTTTGTGGTTTTGGTTTGTAGTTTTCATTCTGCTTTTTGCTCAATTCTCAATAAATATTGAATGTTTTCCTTTTTGTGCAGATGTGGTATATGATCCAGAGATCATTTTAGTCCTTATTGGTATGCTACAAAAACTCTCCAGTTCCAGAGCAGACAAAAAACCTCCTGAGGTCTACATTGCTTTCACCATTCGTAATCCAGACACGTATCACCTGTTCCAGGCTGAACTTGGTAGGTGCCTTTTTTGTGAAGTGTATCAATAGCTTTGGCCTCTTTCCCCATTACTTAATCTGCAGTAAACAGGAGCATTTTTTGGTGATGGGTATTGTCCAATAGTGAGATTCTTATCCTAGAGCTGGATTTCAGAGCAGTTTGCCTAAGAGCAGTAACTTTTCCACAGGGATTTGATCAGGAGATTGGAACTTAAGCTTTTTGCTACATCCTGTCTATCACAACTTACATCTGTTAGTGCCAACTTGAGACGAATTGCAACTGTGGTGGCAAGAGGAAACTAAAAAAGGGTTAAGCTTAAAGAATGAAAACCATCTGTGCTGCGCTGTCACAGCAATAACCTTCAAGATGCAGCCTAAAACCTTTATCTTAACTGTTCTTTGAGGTTTAAAAAAGAACAACTAAAGATTAAATAAAATAGGGAGGGATTTTTGATTTTTCTTCATATACTCTTCAGAAGCCTGTCTTTTGCAGGCTACTAGCTGTACAGCTGGTCTACAGCAATTGGTTAATTCACAAAATTATGCTGAGTGCATAGCAGAAGTGTTACTGTTAGTTTTTAAAAGTACATACTCATAAGCACTTGCCTGTAGCTTGCTTTAACAGCATGCTAACGATTTCTTCTTACAGAATGCGATGTGCAACTTTTGCTCTTCATTTTATTAAGCAGAGAGATGATTCCCAGTGTTTCTCTTTACAGAAAAAGCTGGAATCAGATGGCAGATTACTCCAGCCCACAGCAACACTGTTTTTCTCTGTGACGTGCAGCCAAACGTAACTATTCTACAGCTATTTATATAGACTTGGCAAATATGACAGAATTTTCAGACCAACGGGAGCTATCTTGTTCTTGCAACAAGATTATCTTGAATTCTAGAAATGTACATGAGAGGCACTGAGGATACAACTATATGCACGGACTGTTGTCAGAGTTATGCTTGTTCCTGTAATTGTCAGCATGTACGCAAGCAAGCTGCTGCCCCTGAAAAGTATCTGTGAACCTCAAGCAACAGAAAAGAAAGGCCCCCCTCATACTGCGCTTTGATTCTGTAGAAGACAACAGAATTGAACTGTATTTTTTTTCAGCTGTGTTTTGATTTGTAAACAATGGAGGCATATCTGCAGGATCACAGAATGAGTATCTCACACTGACAAGGGAGCAAAACAGTGTTTCATAGTAATAAATATTTTTTTAATATTAAAACCAGCTGTAATTGTCTACTCTGTGTTTTTTTTATACTTGTCTGTATATACTTGCATACTTGCAGTATGGGTCATCTTAAAAGTGAGTTATGAACAATACCTACAGTGAACATAGTAGATAGTGTCACAAGCTTACATGATGCTGTAAGAGGAAGTAATACACCCTGCTGTAAATCAGGTCCATCTTTACTCTGCAGTGATGACAAAAATCAGAACTTGATTTACATTTCTCTCATATAAGGACTGTCACTTTCATAACTAACTATTGGGAAGCCATTCTCTCAGATGGCCAGAAAATAAAGAATCACACTCTGCAGCAATACTCTACGTATACTGCAAGGAGGAAGAACTGAGCTCACCTTCTTTGAAACTTTCCATAATCCATTAATCATTTTCCTGTTGGACAGTATTAACCCTGAAGCAGAAAATAAAATATGCTGCTTTCTCCTGACTTCCTTTTCTGTACCTTGTTTTAAAAGCTACTTAAAAGAAAATGAACAAATACTTTAGCCTTCTCCCTCTGTAGTAGAGAAAATGGATGATAGGTAACTTGAAACATGAAGAATCATCTTATTTTCCAAGCTGAAGGAGGCCATGACTGCTAGTATTAAGTTGGATATACAGAAGTAACCCCACCCCAGGTTTTAGCTACCTCTCCTTGAGAAGGAAGAATTCAAAGGCACTATTTACAGAGTAAATGCACGCTAGCAGCCCAAACAGGAGCTTCTTTATCTCCCCTTACAGAAAATTCTTAAAGTCACTCAAAATATCTGTACAGAAGGCTTGTTTTGGATCCAAAAAAACATTTATTGTAGGAAGCTGAAATCTCTCTAAAGCTTTTGGCATTACTGTTTAATTAGAGAACTGCCTAATTTACCCCCATGTGCACATCAGTGGCTAAAGGGGAACAGCCAAACCACCAGACAGGATTTGCTTGAAAACAGTAGGGAAAAAAAATAATTAAAACCAAAATAAAATCGGCAAATAAATCTTTATGGATCATTCTTCAGTCAATAAACTAGTGAAATTGCCAAACTCCTGCAGCAAGCAACTTGGACTCTTATTTTCACCTTCCCACCAGAGGAACCAAATCACTGCCAACAATCTTTTTTGACGAGAGAGCGTCTACTGTAACCACAGCACAGAAGGGGAAAGGCAAGATTAGCAAATGCCTGTCTAGCTTGACAAAAGCAGATATTAAATGATTACACAGTAAGCGGGTTTAAAAATGCTGGTGCAGGTTGTAACCATCTACCACCACTGAACTAGGAATTCTGAAGAGCAGTAACCACGTGATAAAACCAAGCACATTCATTCTTTAAATGGCTAACATCTATTTTATAATGAAAAAGGTAATGAAAAAAGTATCTTGTAAGCACAAGGTCTGCATATGAATACTGATATTAACAATAAAAAGATGAAGGGTATACCTGAGTGAGCAGTCAGAAAGTGAAGTGCCCTTTTATTAAGTTATACATAATTTAATAATAGGTTTTGGTTTTATTTTTTCCTTTTCTATTCATCTGTTCAAAAAGGGATACATTTTACTTTCTTTCTCAAGGTAAATGGGCACATTCACTTCAGTATATAAGGACAACACTCACTGAAAGGTCTGTTTTCCTCTAAGTGTTCAATAAAGCCGTCACATACCAGTGGCTGCGCTTTCACATTCTTGCACACTCTGTATAAAGGAAAACAACTTTGAAACAAAATGATTGTCTCAAAATCATAAAAGAGGATATTCAGCGCTTGTCTGGGGAAGACTAGCCAAGAATATTAACTGCTGAAAAAATAAAACCCCCACTGTATCCTCAGTTTAATTCAAGTAAGAGGCATCTCCCATTTGCAAGAGAACACATCCAAATCACCTACTAAAGTGCTTACTGTACAACAGGTATAACTGGTAATAGTTTATCTATGTATTCAAGTATCTTCACCAAAAAGTGACCTTTAAGCAGCACAGGTAACAGATTTTGCACATATGAGTTCCTAGAGTAACTAAACCTCCCTCCCACTTTCTCAAGATCCATCCCAAGTGGTAAGGAAGGAAATGCAGTCCAGATAGCAAGGCTCAAGCTCTTCAGCACAGGAACCATGTCTCCCCTCCAGACTTACACTGTTAGCAGACAACAAATAGCCTCAGCTGCACCTTCAGCACTACTCTTACTCACATGAGAAGCTCAAATTGTAAAGGAAGAGGTGTGTCCAAACACTCGTTCCAAGATGAAGTAGTTAAAAACTGCAACTATAGACAATACAAAGTGTTTATTCACTATTTATCAAATCTGTGCAGCTTCAGGAATGCATTAGCTTTTGTGACACCCTCCTCTCCCACAAAAAGTCATTCGTTCTGCCCAAGCAAAGGAAGAACAGTCTGGTCCCAACTCTCATCCCAGCGCAGCTGCTTGGATGTACGAAGGTTTTTTCTGAAGTTGTGAAGTTTGCCTTCCAGTGTAGGAAATCCCAAGAAAAGCATCTGTAAGTTAAAAAGGAAAAACAGAAAAATACCATCAAACTACATTTTAGGCTCATTCTAGCCTCCCCAATGTTAACCCTCAACTACAATGCTGCAGTAAGAGAGTGCTCTTTGGTCTGGCCCTATAAATAGTGAACAACGACAATATTTAAAATGTTCTTGCCAGCTTCAGATTCATATTCAAATAGAAGTGAGGCCAGTAACATTGACCAGGCAAAGCAGTATCTTCTGAGAATGCAAAATGCACAGATGATAGTCAGATATGGAAAGGTGGCTTACATGGGAGCACCTTTGCAGTTACAGCTAGTGGGAAAGAAAAATCAGTCAAGCCATTACCTTTAGTTGTTCTGCAAGTTCATTTGAGTCCCTAAATATCAGACCATTTTCATTGTGTTTCACAAGTTCATGTAAACTGTGAACAAAAGGCATAGAAGAAAACATGAGACAAAAAGCAGCAAGAGGGACATATACATTTTAAAAGTTGCATAGTGACATCCAAAAAGATCGTGCTAGGCTATCTGTAACATAATGATCCTGGATGTCTAGATATGAGCTTCATACCTGACAAAATGGAACGAAGGCAGCAGTTTTAAACATTTCAATTTAAAGATTGTTTCTCCCTTCTACGTCAGACTATTTAAATGTACCATTACAGTACAAAAGGGCCCTCACTGTCTTTCTGCCACTCATCTAGACATACATTAAAAATCAGGGCTATAATCTACTTCAGAATTAACCCACAAGGAAAATCTGTCCATGATGCAGTTCATGAGATCTTCACAGAGAATTTATCTTTCTTTATAAAAGCTACTGTTTCCCCAGAGGACCATAAATTCTGAGACTGGCTATGCATACACTCACCCCTTCACAGAACAGAGACACGTCTATGCAGAAGGAAGCTTTTTTTTTTTAATGAAGTATAAGGAAACAAAGGATTACAGGGTAGTTATTTTTTTAAGGCAAGTGGTTGCATTAAATGCTCCCAACTTTGTAGAGACTCGTCTTAATTTTTTAACTTAAAATAAAACAACCTTGATTTCTAACTTATCTTACTGAATAGAAGAAAGTTATTATGGCATAATGCTGGAATCTCATTTGATACATAGAGTAGCTCCTGAACTCTTGCTTTGTAAGAATACTCTTTTATATGATCCACTTAAACTGTATCAGAATAAGCAAGCTCTTACCATTCAAAATATATTGCGCACACAGGTAAACAACAGCCAAACATATCTACCACCTTCATGGGTAAATCCAAACCACTAGATGATTTATGGAGACATACCCCCAGGTCTGCTGAGCCTGAAAAGCAAGCAAAACAGACAAGAGGCTGAATTCTCTGAAAGCGGCTCTTCTAGCCTTACTGTAAACCTTTCTAGTTATGTACTACTTTGGGCAATGCAAACTAAACAGGAGCTACCTTCAACACCATCCAGACTGGTTCAATTTCAAGCACTCAGGGGCAAAAAAAAAAAAGTGCAATATATTTTGTGACTAAAATTAGTGAGGCTTTAGAAACATATCAGGTGAGTGTATATTAAATTAAAGGGAATTTTTAAATTCACATATCTTAAGACAGCCTTTCTGCCTCTTAATCTGCTAAAAACAGGTAACTGCACAGGAGAACTCCATCACTATCCAGACAGGATACACTGTGTGGCTCACAAGCAACCTCTTCCAGTTCAAGTGATTTCGAAATACAGAAATTACAGCGTTGACTTTATAGACTTTATAGTCATTAGTTAAAAAGTACCAAATAAACACAGTGTTTTACAGCCATATAAATTGGCAGGCTCTAACCCTGCAGAATGTAGATCAAGTTGAATATCTATTTTACCACTTTTAAGCTTACTCACACTTTATCCTAATACAGTGAACATGCTGAGGGAATACTATTCCAAGGACTTGTTAATTTAGAATTTCAGCTACTTTTGGTTGCTCACCCAAAAGCTTTATGATTTCATTTACTGAAGTGACCCTGAAAGTAAATTGGAACATGCACAGGCACACTGTATTTCAGCGTAGTTAGAAGAAACAAAGAGGCTAAAATAGCAATACAGGTACTATGCCTACTTCTTGGGACAACAGTGAAAAACTGTAGTTAGAGAAATTTAGCAATTTTGCTAGCATGCGCCAAAACCACAAATATACCGTCACTAACCAGCAACTTCAGTCACTTACTATATTCTACCACCTTCTGTGCAAAATCTGTATCAGCTCTCTGCAACTGTGCTAAGTTGTTTTTCACACATTCTCAAGCCTGTTTCATAATCCACTATTTACCAAGCAAAAGAGGGTAATCCTCAGCTTCAAGCCACGGTGTACAGATCTGGATATGTTTAAAGTGCAGTTTATTTATCAGTCCGTTGTAGTAGTCTTTTAGAGGTCCTTTACCTGTTTAAAACAGAAAAGAAATATATGTAATAGTTCTTTTATTAAGATGACTGAAAATAGTGTGGTCTGTGCATCTTGCTGTACAGCTGACAAACTCCTGTTGTATCAGGTACATCGAAAAGGATACCACACACAATCCCCCAAAAGACATGTATAAGACTAAGTCCCGTAGAAAGAAATGTGAACCTAGACTTCTCTCACTCGGTATTTAGAAGAGCCTGCCATCAATATAGAATCATAGAATCATTTAGGTTGGAAAAGACCTTTAAGATCATCAAGTCCAACCGTTAACCTAGCACTGCCAAGTCTACCACTAAAGCACGTCCCTAAGCACCACACCTACACGTCTTTTAAATCCCTCCAGGGATGGTGACTCAACTATTTCCCTGGGCAGCCTGTTCCAATGCTTGACAACCCTTTCGGTGAAGAATTTTTTCCTAATATCCAATCTAAACCTCCCCTGGCGCAACTTGAGGCCATTTCCTCTTGTCCTATCGCTTGTTATCTGGGAAAAGAGACTGACCCCCACCTCGCTACAACCTCCTTTCAGGTAGTTGTAGAGAGCGATAAGGTCTCCCCTTAGCCTCCTTTTCTCCAGACTAACCAACCCCCGTTCCCTCAGCTGCTCCTCGTAAGACTTGTGCTCTGGACCCTCCACCAGCTTCGTTGCCCTCCTTTGGACACACTCCAGCACCTCAGTGTCTTTCTTGTAGTGAGGGGCCCAACACTGAACATGGTATTCGAAGTGCAGCCTCACCAGTGCCAAGTACAGGGGGACGGACCATCACTTCCCTGCTCCTGCTGGCCACACTATTTCTGATACGGGCCAGGATGCCGTTGGCCTTCTTGGCCACCTGGGCACACTGCGGGCTCATATTCAGCCGGCTATCAACCAACACCCCCACGTCCTTTTCCACCAGGCAGCTTTCCAGCCACTCTTCCCCAAGCCTGTAGAGCTGCATGGGGTTGTTGTGACTGAAGTGCAGGACCCAGCACTGATCCTTGTTGAACCTCATACAGTTGGCCTTGGCCCATCGATATCACCCAGTCTTGACCTGCATTTTGCCTACAGCCCTAAGATAACCAAATAACTAATGACAAATTTCATCAGCGCAACTGGCCCTTCAAAATCACACTAAGTTTTAGTTTGCTCTCAATGAGAAAGTTAACCAAACAGCATTCATTCTGCCTACACAACTTTTTGGCAAAACCTCATTTGATGGTCCTTTTTTCCAGCACTAAATAAAAATCTTTCTGCTTAACACTCCAAACATCAGATTTTACGTTTCTTTTGCAGCATCATCTCAATGTTCAGCTTAAATTCTTTTGAACGTGGAGTAATGTACAGCTGTACTAGATAGGGAGGCCTGTATGGCTGTAACAGACCAACTATAAATCACTACTCTTATAACCAGACATAAAGGCAACCATTCGTCTTCTCTCTTCACCATCAACAGAAGAGTCAGCATAGAACAAAAGTGAAAGTGAAGTTTTCTGTATTTGCACTGAGGGAATTGTAACACACATAAACTATTACCTGTTATCACACATACTAAAGATGGAAGCTCGACTCCCTCATCGATATACCGCTCATAATCTGGAGAAGATAAAAAACTGTTTAGAGTCGACAAATATATGGATGCTTGGTTTAAGAATGGTCACAGTGTGTTAACTGTTTAGCTTCCTACTTCAAGTAGTTTATTTACAAGCATATACCTAGTAAAATCATAGTAAATTTAGAAATGTTAAAATTGACAAACTTCCATAGAAATAAATTACCGTCTGTTTAAAATGCACTACTCATAAAGCATTTGTTCGACTACACCATATCAGCTGTTTCAATGTATCAATTTAGAAACTGCAGCTACAAAGTCTACAAAATAAGACAATGAGTATTCCCTTCTTTCCTATTAGCAGATGCCTATGGAGAGTATACGTAACAGCTTAGAAAATAAAATCACAATTTACAAGCTAGTTAGAGATACAATTCTCCCTGACAACTACTCTAATTGAATCCAGATGTTGCGCTTCTCTATTTCAACTACTACTCTTAAACCACTGCTAATTAATCAAATACACCTGCACTTGAACATGGAAGCACTGGTCTTTAGTGAAACCCTTCATAACTGTCCAGAATACAACCACTCCCCTTTGAACAGGTAAGGTTAATTCCCTCATACCTACCTTCTAAAGCTTTTAAAAGGACTGAAAAGTCTTCATCCTCTGAAAGAGAAGGCTTTATTAGTGCCATTCATATTTCTATCACTTATAATGAATTACTGTCTTTAAATAACAACAATCGAGATTTTCCTCACCTTCGCCTACATGATTTAAGTATGGACCATGCTTTTCCTATTAAAAATCTACTGTAACTATTTTCATAAATAGAAGTCTATAACCATATACAGTGCTTATTTGATCCCCTTAATGGCAACACGGCAGACAAGCCACAAACATTGCACATCCTCAAAGCTATCAAGTTAAAATTTTCTCATGTCTAAAGCTAGAGAATTAAGTGTAGAAATTGCCCTGTTAATTCAAAGGTATACACAATTCTGCCCACAGAGAACAAAAAAGTGAGAAAATTATGTAATATACATTATCGGAAATAAAGGAGTCAATATTTTAGTTTCTTCATCTATTTTACACCACCGTGCAAGACCATATGCCTAGAATAAAAGTTAAAAAAAGAAGTAAGAAATCTCTTTTAATCATTCTTGAAGATGAGCCTCTAGACTGTAGCTCTATAATTAAAATACAACTTAAAAAATAATTCATTTTTAGCCACAGAGGTATATCATATATAACTTGTCTTCATATTCTTCCAGCCAAATGAAGGAAAAATGTAACTTCACCACTGATGATGTAAACATGCCTCTATAGTGTGTCAAGTGTGAGGAAGTATAAACAGCTCTAGTTTTATCTTTTGTTAAACAGTAGTTAAATATTAAAAATAAAACTATTTGTTTCCAAACCTGTCCAGCTTGTGCTGCTGATTAGAAGAGCTGGCCGTCCTCTGGTTTTTATCACATGTCCATTTTTTTCATCCATTTCTGTAAAGGCAGTCCACTCAGCATTCGAACTGCCAGACTCTGTACTACGGAAACAGAATTTTCTGAGTATGGACTACACAAACAAGCAGGAAATACTATTCTTAACTGGCATCAATTTCAAAACATTTTGTTTCAGATTTGCTGCTCAACTTCTTTAGAAACACAGTCATTACAGTACTGAGCTGCAGAGAGATACCTGATCACCCTTCCTATTGCTACCAAGAGCCTAGTGACACTACTGCTATAGGCACGATTCCATCTTCTAATGAAGTGTTTTCCCTAACAAGTTGAGAGAATAGTCTCTCTTTCCAGCTCTGTCTCAAACATATAGCAGAGCATGGAGGCCAACAGTACATTTATTCACTTAAACTCAGAACCTCTACATTCTGTGGTGGGCATTTCCCCCCCAAAAAAACCCCACTATACACTATGGCTTTCACTTCTTTTTCAAGCATTAGTTTGGTAAAGTAACTCCCTGTTAAATCTGCTATAGGAGACATCCTGCACATAGCTAGATGGGAACGTTTAACACACAGAACAAGATCTTGAAAGCTCTCCACAGTAAGCAAAAGAAAGGGATGCTATTAATGAAGCATCCAGTCACTGTCCTCTAGTTCAATGGGAACTAGACAACTGCTGAGTTCCACCCCAGAGATATTCTATTACAGCTTGCCTCAGTACTTACGTCGACTTCTTTAAAAATAAAACACTTCTATTATTTCACCAAGCATTGTGTTACCACAGTTCAGTGATTTCACTCACTCTGGCCTCTCTTAGCAACAATTAAGCTAACTTGCACAGCATCAGCTGCTGGTTAAGAGCACACAGAGACCACTCTGCCTGCTGATGTTCAGTAACTTGTGACCCCATGCAAAAGTATTTCTGGTAACTAAGTGCAATAACTTTATGTCATTCTGTTAAGGACTGTAACTGATGCTTTACTTACACATACCATGGTTTAAAAGGCTCATAGTCTTTGGCAAGTTTCACATACAAATGATGTTGAAGTTCTAATGGTGTTTCCTTAAAATAAGAAGCTGGCTTGTCATACAGTGTTACCGCCCTATAATGAAATAAATTCACAAGTTAAATAAAAAACAGATGTAACAAAATGTATACAGTACATTGACAGGCTACAACAATGTAATGCAGAAAGTAATTAAGCAAATCAATACAGCAAAATAATTAATTTTTTTACTTTCAACTTTCTATATTCCTGAAGTTTGCTGGAATACACCAAGGTGGACATATTAATCCTGTAACAAAGGACCCCTTTCTTGTGTGCATATTCAAGGAGGATAATGCAACCGTAAGAACTGCAGACATCATTGTCCTGATTTTTAAACTTACTTCATAACCTTTCCTGAGCAACTTTTATCTTGAAGCCCTCTGATTGCAAAAGAAAAATTTGCAGGGCAGACTAATTGTTAGAATACACAGTGATGTCTTCCTCATTCCGATTCTACAGGCAGCTTGGTAGCAAACTTCTATAACCCCTGGACTGCTACCTTCTAGTCAATGGGGTGTTAATTATGAAGGGTAATGAAGATTCTTGAATGCCCACACTCCACTAGCTCATTACAAAACAGAGCTAACATGTTTCAGTGGTGATGGATGGGCTAGGGAAAGTTTCTTTTCTAAGATTCCTCTGAATCCAGAATCATCAGGGATATGTTCTTTCATTTTACTTCACATATGCACATACTAATTTGTTAGCGATATATGACTTACTTTATATTGCAATTCACCCACAGATCTTCTTTCATTGCATTAGTGACACACAAGTTATAGTCAGACAGACGCCCAAAAAGCTTTTCATACCTGAGAAAAATTAACTCTTAGTTATAAACCACAGACAGGCAATTGCCTTAGCCAAACAATAACTGCACACCAGTGCCCATGCTAATTTAAAGCCAAACAAAACCAAAAGAAACCCAACTGCCCCCAGAAACTGGAATTTAATTATCAATTATTGATTGACTCCTTATACTGAAGCAGTATCAGTTTATAAGAAGGGATACAGCATGACTCCTTATCCTCTAAGACCTAAGAACACAAAACTTGAAAGCCTTTATAGCCTTTCTCTACATTTAACCAATTAGATTCAGCAAGAAACAGACCTTTAAAGATGAGCGGGAGTGTAAAGCAGCATTAGAGAGTAAAAAAAACCAGGTACATATAAAGTCACTCTAATAACAAGATCAAAGTTTGCGTATGCATGTAAAAGCAACCTGCCTACTTCATCAATCACCTTCCTATGTGTTTAACAAAGGCAACTTACAGAACACACTTTCTGAAATAGAAAGCAGTTGTAACACAGCAAAATCCAGAAATCCTTCACGGAAACAGCCCTTTGCTAATTATATTCTCCCCACTGGTTTCCATTCTTCTGAATTCTGCAAAGGTATGTGATTTATAAAGAGGAGAAGAAATTACTGTACAAACCATTTTGCAATTTGTACTAGCGGGTGATTTCTTCCATGATTCAGACTCATTATAGTATATCCATAGTTGTGCCAATCAATTATCAGTTTGCTTCTCCAGAAAAGACATGCTACCCAGGCAACAGCTATGCTAGGCAAGCCTGGAGGATTCTGTTTAATAAATAAAACAAATAAAAATAGCATAAGGCTGTGATCAAGTGACAAACACCAAGCAACTACCAGAAAAAGAAAACCAAATTATTGAAATTGCACTGCTTTAAAGGATCTTAATGAACAGAGACAATTTTGTATTTACCAACTATAGAACTGCCAGCTTCTCTGATGAAGATTGGTAGGCACTTCAAACTTACTGTTGGATCAGGATCAAAATTCCCCTCCAATAAACACACAAACATTTCTGTTAAGATTTATTTTTTACTGCTATCCATGCCAATGAAGCTCAAAAGCTCAATTAACAAGAAGAACTGATGTGAACTGTTAACAGAAAAATAAAAGTTTAGAGCCAAATAGTTTGATATACGTTTATACCATTGATCGGGCCAGTTTTAGTTCTCAAATAATTAGAACAATGTCTGAGACTGCTAAAAATGCCCTGTACTGTAGTACTATTTATTTTTCTTAATATTAGTCCTAACACAAAACATACCTGAAGAAGAATATAGGATGGCTGATCTATCTTCAGCATTGTGTACAGTAATTGTATTGCCTGCACAATGACTTTTATGACATACTGGAAAAGCTTTGGGCCAACTGCAAAACAACAGAAAACCTGGTAAGAATATTACAGCTCTCCAGAAATGTGCACCTCATACAGAACCAGCCATGTCTGCAGAGAAAGTTTTAAAATAATGGTACGCTGTAAAAATGGAAACCTGTTTTTAGACAAACATCTCACAATCCCTGCAAATTCCTGTTCTATGTTTTGTACACAAAGAAATCGGGGCAGGTATGGGTAAACATACACACAAGGTTAAAAAAAAAAATAAAATTTAAGTGTCCCTGTTTCAGCCTGCATCAGAACTGCATTAATATGCTCCAATACCACAGAGGCAAGCGTAGGGAGGCACCAAGGATGTGTAGCCTCTGCGTGTGGCTGGGCTGAGCCAGCACACACATCTGGACCAGCCCCATCGCCCCGCGGCAGCGAGGCCCGAACCCCCTTCGGCTTGTTTATTTTTCCACCTAAAATCTCGTTTCCCCTTTTCCTCTGCTGCCCCCGAACACAAACACCCGCCACGACCACGCTCCGGACCCCGGCCCGGCCCCGGCGACCCGCTCCCCCGCAGCCCCGGGCCGAGGACGCCCGGCGGGGCCGGGAGCCGCAGTCGGAGCCGTCCCGCACCCACCTCGCAGCCCCCGCAGGTCCGCCACGGGCACCAGCCGTAT
Source organism: Harpia harpyja (assembly GCF_026419915.1). Taxonomy (NCBI): domain Eukaryota; kingdom Metazoa; phylum Chordata; class Aves; order Accipitriformes; family Accipitridae; genus Harpia; species Harpia harpyja. The sequence goes on along the minus strand of NC_068960.1, from coordinate 18,544,100 downwards.
CTTCCCGCTCCGCAGCACGTCGCCGTGCGGCCTAGTCTCTGCCAGATGGGAGAGGCCCGTCAGAGGAGCGACCCCCGCACACCGCCCCGGCCCGACGCCAGCCCCGCCGCCGCCTCAGCGTAGCTCGAACCGGGCGCCGTCCCCTGTGGAGCGGGGAGTGGGGGGAGGACCCGCCCGCCCTCACTCACGGAGGTAGCCCAGCAGCTCGACGCCGCGTCCGTGCCGGGCCAGCGAGAGCGCGTGGTACTGCATCCGCGGGCTGCGGCCCAGGTCGCCCAGCACCGCCACGCACACCCGCCCCGCGCCGCCCGCCGCCGCCCGCCGCCGCCACAGCAACGCCGCCAGCACCAGCGTCCCCGCCGCCGCGGCCAGCAGCAGCACGCCGCCGCCCGCCGCCATCTTGTGCCGCCAGCGGCGGGAAGGGGGACGGGCGCCCCCTGGCGGCGCCGCTCTCTGAGGGGACCCGGGCTCTGCGGCGGTGGGACGGGGACTAGCGAGCAGAGCAGCGGTAGGCTCCGGGTTCAATCTCCTTTTCAAAGACGGTTGTGGGGGAGAATAGCCGTCACTAGAGGAGGCTCCAAAACTCCCTATTTTAAAACGAGTTTACGGTAGTATGCGAGGTGAATTTTCTTTCTTTCTGCAGGGTACGTGAAAGGAGCCCGGGAAGAGCAGTCCTCAGAACATGAATTACTTGCTCAGTGTACCCGAGTTGAAAGCTTAGGGAAGGAGCTGTCTTCTCTGACTGAAAAAGTGACACATTCTCTAGCGCAGAATGACCCCAAATATTTCAAAGATAAAAATAACTGGTACCTGCAGTGGTTTAGAAAAATAGTTCTTGTTCAATCTCAAGGTATTTGTATTGCAGTGTTCTGCCCTTACGTTCTTGACCTGTGAAAGAACAAAGATGCTAAAGTTAACTAAACAGTTTACTTAGAGTGAGGGGCAACATCTGGTATCCATCCTGAGCGGGCTTAGGCAAGAAGGGCTCTTCAGAGTGAAGAATCTGCTGCTGATTTTTTGGGTGGCCTGGAGAAATGCACTGAGGGCAGGTGTACACAGCACAGATATTTAAGTCCGAAAGCCACAGAGAGGCAAGATCAGCTTAGGGCTTTCTCACACCTTTGCACCATGTACCTAGTGCTTGTTTTCAAGTCACTGGAACTAAATCCATGGACCCTTCCGTAGCTTCCCTCTTTGGTCCCTCCAAGCTGTCTGGTGGCTGGCAGTGAAGTTGCAGTGATGCATTTGGCCAATATCTGTTGAGAGACAAAAATGATTTTTTCTGGCATATAGGTTATTTGCAAATGACATGCTGTCATTCTGTGGCACTACCATTAACCTTAAAGGGACTCTTTTTCTTCTGTCATTTTGGGCAGAAATAAAGTGCCTTATTCTGTGGTAGCTTAGCCTCAAAAGAAATGGCTAAATGGACGTTTCTTCAGAATAACTGCATGCACATGCATGTGAGCGTACCTTTGGGTGTACATAGACACTCAAGAAATCAAGCAGGACCTGAGAACTCCCTCTGCTGCATCATTAATTACAGGCTTTCTTCTTTGATTTGCTTTCAGAATTTGAGGAAGAAGAGGCTGAGAAAAAAGGGACACAGGAAAGGGAAATGAACCTAGCCTCTGCCATATGACAGGTTTCTCTGAACACTGTTCCTAAGCTAGGTTTAGACAGAGCAAAGAGCCTGTAGTTCCCTGATTCTGCTTGCAAATATCCTGAACTGTGGCAATACACCTCAGATAGCTAGGAACATATTTGTAATTTTGCTGGTCGTGTTTTCCCCAACTTCTCAAATTAATTTTAGGGCCACTCCTTTCCCTCCTGACTAACACCAATATTTGATCTGTATACTTCATCCCAAAAATCTATAGAACAGACATTCCAGTTGCAAAGGATAACATGCACATTATTCACATGACACATTACCAGTAACCAACAGTATGATACTTACACCAAATTAGTTCTTAGGCATCAGGCAGCTTACGTGTTTATTGGGACAACTCTATGTGTCGAGAGCCAAACAAGCCTACTGAAACTATTATTTCATATTTTGTTAGACTTGAAACAGATTGATGATGAGGGTCCCTGCTTGCTGCATAGGCATACCAGATACTGATGCTCTTTTCCGTTCCCTCCAGGCTTGTTTAGAAGGACACATATATTTGTGGGGAGCCTATGGTCCAGGAAGATGCATCCTGCTAAAAAATAATGTTATTAGATTGACTTATTGCACAGTATTTGAATCCAGTGTAAGATTTTTTGATTGCAATTCACAGCTTTCAGATCCTTTCTTCCCTACTCCAGATTGGAGGAAAAGAAAAAGTCTAATAAAATGCTGTGCAATACTCAGTTCTCTTTTCTGTATCTAGAGAAGATGCTCCGATCACCTGTTCTTGAGTATTACAAGAGTATTTTCTGTGCTAGCACGATGAAAATAAGTTTGGAGATTGAAAGCAATGGATTCAAGTTTTCTTCCCAAGACGTCTTCATGGGAAACAGTATAGAATCATAGAATCAGTTAGGTTGGAAAAGACCTTTAAGATCATCGAGTCCAACCATTATCTATTCTCAGTTAACCAACTGAGAATATATGTATGTTATCTATTCTCAGTTAACCAACAATGTGGTAAATATTATTGTGAAATAATAAAAGCAAAGCTTTTTCTTTAGCAGCAATGAATCATCTAACAAAAGTTATACTTGTTATGTTAAAGTAATGAGTTATACAACATTTGAAACATCAGCATCAGTTAATTTATCTCAAATCTTAGAGCCTCAATCTTTATCTTTAAGCAAGATGTATAAAGTTTATGATTGTTACATACATTAGCTATACTGTAAGGGCCATCATTTCCAAACCTGGAATTTATTTGCCTAAATCTGTTAAAATAGATTGCTAGGGTTAATGTAGTATGATTTTGATTAAGCTTTATGAGCTTTTTTTTTCCTGGAGATTAAGCATATAAAGCAGTAATGACAAAAAAAAGCTGTGTTTTTCTGTCCCATTTTGTTCCCCTTGGTTATGTTGCGTGACACATCTGGAACTCAGATGATAGCTGGAGAAGGTTCTCATTTGGCAGAAGCCTAAGGAAGGATGCTTTGGAGAACCTAGTGAGTAAGCCTTACCTCACAGGAATGAGGTGTTGTGATACCTTGTCTAAACATATAAGATACAGACTGCAAATCAAAGGGCTGTTTTACAGCATTTCTGTCAAGTCTTATTGAAAACTCCAATTCAAAAGGTGCCCCATCTCTCCACTGGAAAAGGAACAATCATTAATGTTTTTCACGTCCAGAATCTTTCACAAAAGCTACACGACCTTCAGCACATAGAATGTGCCTGGTCCTATAGACTGGTGGAACCTTAGCCCATCTGTAGTAAGTTTCCTCACTTGAAGTCTGTTTCATCAGCTGTAAGACAAGGCTATCTCCTCTGCTTCAAGAAAGCTGAAACTTCAGAGAGAGAGGTGTTAACAAGAGTCTTCACTGGGAATGAAAGTGCCCTCAGCATTGTGGAACAATCCATTTCCCCTTATTTCTTCTTTTTTTTCTCCAGGTAAAGGTTTTGAACACACCTCTGGAGTAGCAGACCAAAAGCAGCTGCTGAGGAGAGGTAAGAGAAAGGAAAAGTTGTTTGCAGGTGAAAATAATTTATATATTTAAAGGAAGGTGTATCTTTTAGAAAGCTTTGTTCCAGTTACTGCTGAACAACTATGCATAAATTATTCAATAATATAAATCAAGGCAGTTGTTTCCATGGGAATTCTAACTTCTCTTTCTTACACATAGGAGCAGCTTTCCCCTAAGAATGTTTGCAGAAAGAAGGCATCACAAATGCTTGCACGAATAAGAAAAGTTTTCCTGAAATAGTCCCCAAGATTTTTGTCAGGGAGGAATCCTTTTATTAAAAGACAGTTTGGAGACAGATCTCACAGCATGAACGCAGAATGAGAACTCCAATCTGCACCCGTACCGAATAAGCCACTATAATCACAGCCTGAAACAGGTTTGGAAAAACCACTGAATAACAAAGGGAGCAGCCAGAGCCAGCTGTGTCCTAAGAGAAGACAGGCCAAGGGTGACCACAGCACAGGCCAGGCAACGGTCTCACCATCAGGGCACAGTCCGACAGCAACCCCAGCTGGGTGATGACAGCAACAGGTCCCGTTGCCAGCCCATTGATTATCAGACAAAAGCAAGGTAATGAGGACAAGGTCAAGCCACTAAATCTAAGTAACAATTTAGGAACCAGCCTGGAAACAGGTACATCTACAACATAGCTCATAGAAGAATTGAAGGCCAGGCCTGAGCTTAAATGAGCCTTCTAGGCCCATGGGCAGAAGGTGTGGATGGAGACCCCAGGTGGGTCTGCTCGGGGCAATTAGGGCCTGCTGCTGCACTCAGGGCCCTGACAAACTAGTACTGGGAAACACTGAGTCCATTTGCAGGTGGCTTGTCAGCAAAGGTGGTTAAATTTCACCTTCACCAGCCATATGATCATTTTACCATGTATCAATATAGGTTAAAAAAGAAAAAAAAGGTGGTCCTGGAAGACACGATGGATACAGCATTTGTAAGATAAAACACTTGAACAAATGCTACATGTTATCTAAGGCCAGCTGCTTAACTTAGTCAGAGAGCTAATGTTCATCATCATCCATAAAATGAGTCAAATATCTCCCTATCTATCTGAGTTATACTGCAGGATGCCCAGCACTAGGAAATTCAGAAATCTTAAAAATCTTACATTTTCAACTCATGTGGAAACTCCAGTATTTATCTGTCTGTCCATGTTTCTGATCTTTGGAACTACAGAAGTCCTGCACATAACAGATGTCAACTGAAGCTATTCATACTGTGATACAAATTCATATCATGAAATAAAATGTTTTTCATTATATAAAGGATAGGTTCTTTTCTTCAGTGGCTATCACAGCGAAGACTGACAATATCCCTGCTAGGTAAAAAAATAGGACTACACTTATCTCAACAGCTGGGTATGGTAGAGCACAGAAAGTATTTTATCCAAGGTCAAAGGCTGAGCTGAGGGTCACACATAATTCATGGGGCAGAGATGGCTATAAAGTCCAACTGAAGTTCTAACTTGCAGTTCAGTTTTACCATTTGATCTCCCTGACTAAACTGTACTGTAGGCTTCCAAATGCACATGGTTTTAAAATCGGTACAGATCATCACCTATGCAAGCCATGTAACCTCGTTCAATAATGAGGACAGTTGACAGTTGCAGACTGTCAATGGGGAATGCCGCTTGCACAGATAGGTGACGGGTCCTTGAGCAATACTAGTGCTCCTTCCACAGTGAAATAGGATTAGATATTTTAAATCACAATCTTGTCTTGCAATACAAAGAGGAGTTCCACCTTGGCAGCTAGTTTTTAATTACAGCAATACTGGACAGTCGTCCACAATGTGGTTTTTCCTGGTAACTTTTAGAGTATCCCAGAGAGTCGGGGATGATTTCAGTGCAGCCCCATTACCACTGAATGCATACATTTTTCTTTAGCTCAGATTCTACCAAATTCTAAAGAGATCTTCAACTTCACTGGATCTAAATTAATATCCTGGATATTTCTGCGATATCTCTCAATTTGCTGTCTCTAGTCCTGATCCTGCGAGGTACTAAATACCTTCACCATCTGCATTCCGCTGGGTTCTAATACAATGTATGTAATAAACAATTTTGAGCTGTTTTCAGTTTGATGATCCCTGTTTTCTGGTGGAAATGCAGATGCCAAGAGCAAATAGAAGCCTCCTGACAGAAACATTTGCCACATTATCTTGCCTAGGCCCTGTGGAAGTAACTGAACCCCACAGTGAAAAATCATTAAGTTAGAGCCTTGTGCAAGAGTTTAATACTAGATTAGAGGTACTGACCAGGAATCAAATAAGATGTGTCACACAATGCAGAGAACAAATGGTATTTCTTCACTATGAATAGGAATAAAGACACAAATAAAGGGTGCTGTTCTGCAGACCCTAATGGCCACCCAGCCTGAATGGTATGCTGGTTATGTTTCTTTTACCCCTATAACAAAAACAGACCTCAGATTTTTTATTTCCCTTGTAATTCTCCATATTGTCTACCAGCATGTAGGCAATTAAACCACTGTTTCCTCTTAAAGCATGTGACTAATTACAAGTGTGGGCAGACTGGTTCAATGAGATAATAAAGCCTGGAATATTTGCTCAAAGATCCTGTTCAGAATGCATCTTTTTCTAACTAGGAAAGCAGCCAAGGTGTCTTCAAAAAAAGCCCCGCTGTCCCATGTCCCTAGTGTACTTTTACACATACATCCCTGGCATGGCAGTCACACATCCATACCAACCTGTAGGAGATCTATTCTTTTGGGAATCTCTCATTTCATTCTCACCTAGCTCATCTGACAGCTACTTGCTGCGTATCACTTTAATGTGAAATGCAAATTGCTTTTCTTATTTACTTCCTTGAATAGAGTGCAAATATCACATCCTGTGATGGAATGAGTGACTGACTGATTCCTGCAGGCATATACCTGCATTTTCTGGCAGGTTATCAAACTACTTAAAATTACAAGCTTTATATTAGCTTTATAGATACAGTGACTTGAGTTTATAAAGGTAGATTCGCAATAAATGTTCTTTTGCCTATCTAGTCTTCAGAGCACTTAGTTGGAGAAAGATAAATATGGTGTAGTCATCGCTTACATCTGAGGTTCTGAAAATGGGGAGAGATGAATGCATCTATGAGAAATGCATTTTGTGAGAGAACTTCCTTCTGCTTGTAAAATTTTTCATATTTATTCAATAACAATTATGTTTTTAAAGGCTTTTCCCCTCTTTTCTTCCTGTGACATTTCAGAAAGTTTGGAAACGCTGTTTGCAGTTTATTCTGGAAATGGTCTACTTATGCTCAGTGAGTCAAAAATCTAGACCCAGCACCGGTTTCCTAAGACTGTTTGACTTAAATGGTCAATTTGTATGCATCCCAGCAATATTTGCTCTCAAGAGCAGCGCTGAGTTAGCAGATTTTTGTTCCAAGACACTTTCGGTTTTAATTCCTTTGTTATCCCTGTTAATATCTCAGGATGTTTGCCAAAACAGACTAACCAGTTAGCCATTATGTTATTCATTGGGTTACACTGCAGAGCGCTTAAAAAAAACAAAGTGCTACACAGCTTTTGAGTCATGTCTGTTCCTGTGAACAGCACCAAACTTGTTCTCCCTGACAGATACACACTACATATGCGTGTAGGCACTTAGGATCCATCTCGTCTTCCTACCCTTGACAGATTGCTGCAAGTGCAATAAATAGACACACAGAAGCCTAAATCCTTCTGACTAGTTGAACTTCACTAATCCCAGAAGTCACCAACCCAAGTGTCTCAAGCTAACCTCACAAGAACCAGCTGCTACCTTGGCTACTCTTATTGCCACATAATATATGTAGTACAAACCTTTTAAAAATTGTATTATGTTTTTTTTAATTTGCACTGAAAAAATTAACATGGAATATCTCAGTAATAAATATTTGCACCCATCACACCTGCACTGTGGGGGTATGGACTAACAGTAGTCATAAACCCCATGTGACTTCAAAGGGTTCAGACTGCTGAAGCTGTGCTATATCGTCAGATGACAAATTATTGCCATTTTTAACAGCAAGGTAATTTGCTTCTTGTGTTTGTTCTCCTGTTTGCTTCATTTCTAAAGTGCAACCCCTGCTACAGTGGAGATGAAAGGAGTCAGTCACAGAATGAGCTCAATTTGGAAGCAATTCTAGGTAGCCTGAAATGCTACTGCAGGTAGCCTAGTGCTGAGCCCTCAGCCTGTTATGATGCTGCTGAGAATCACCTGTGCTTCGCTTTCTGCACTGAAGATGAAAAGACTAGGGTGTTTCAAAGGTAGGACTCCCTGGCTCCAAGCTAAGCATTCCTCTAAAGACCACCATGCTCTAAAATATAAAATTAATTTTATTCTGTTTAGTACATGCTGTGATGTGAACTGTACACCTGCCTAACCTCATCTAATGTGAGCCGCTCTCCCTGTTATGTTAAGACTACAGCTAGCACTGGATAGAACCATAGCACATAATTTTTTCACCAAGCTTTCCACCCTTAATCTTCCTTTCTGAAGGGAGAATGGCATGGAAAGACCCTTTTAAAAATGCTGCTTTTTCCACCCATAGCACCCTCTACCACTCCAAACTCTGTACACTTCTTTCAGTTGCTGCCTTTTAATCTCACTAGCTGCTTTTTATCTGCTTTATTCCTTTTCTCCCCACCCAAAAACCCCTAAGGAAAGTGTGAAGGTAAAAAGAAGTGACCTAGTTAGAGGAAATTTTTACACGCCTTCCCAAAGAGAGTCTCTCCTGACTGATTTGTATTGGCTTAGACATATTTTCAGACAAATACAGGTATACATTATAGAAATAAATTTTTTACTTCCAGCCGGTTCTACAGATACAGGCATAGAAGAGGAAGAAGGCCAGTAAGCTAATCAGAAAGAGAAGAGCCAGTATGTATGGCTTATAAGATTCCCAGTGAGTTCCCATAGGCCAATTCAAATTAGTAATTATTAGACATGTTTTTCCACAACTAAAAATTTTCAAATTACAGGAAAAGGGTCAAACACCTGTTAATTGTGTTCACACCCTAATTTTCAGAGCTGGGCTGAACTTTAGGTTCAAGACAGAGATGGAGCTAGTATTAGATCTAGACATCAGCATGCACGTTCCTTTCATGATATTCACTGTTGTAACAGAAAAAAAAAAAATGGCAAGCTCCACTGGGTGGAGAAAACAGAAATATTCTAATTTAGAACCTGACTGACTTAGACTAAAACCTAATTTAGGTTTGGAGCTGTGTCTTCATACCAAAGCCCAGGACAGCGTAGCTTCTGAGATTCATTCAGTCCAGCATGGTCATAAGGTGGTTTGCCAGCACCTGCACACACATATACTTTAGAACCTGTATTTTGGGGAGGTGTGTTTGTGACATGCTTGAAATTGAGACTGGTTGTCTTTAACAACAGGTAGTTATCTCCATTAATGGGGAAATCTTCTGTCACCACAAACATACACTGAAATTCTGACAATGCCCACCCTTCCCTCTTTGAAAAGTTGTAGAAAAACAAGTTACTTACTTATATTCCATGCAGTACTTAATATTAGTGCAGTGGGAGGGGCTGCTTTAGAGAGGAAAGTAAATTGCAAAGTAAATGCCCTGTGTGGAGAGGAAAGACTATTCAGTTTTCAAATACTGTTTTGTTTTGGATTTTTTTTTTCATTCCAGTTTGCATGAGGTTTCTGTTCCCTATGGATTTCTAAAGGTAGCTTTTGGCCTGTGGATTCTACACCCCACATTGTGATCCTGGCCTCTCTTGTAAGCTACAGAAAAGACAGGGCAAGTTTGGGAATTGGGTGGAAGCCTTCTGCTTAAGGCCTTAGTACAGGATGTTCCCTGCAAAAAGTTTAAGGCATTTGAGCAAAAGACAAAGCAGGATCCTGAATGGACTCCCAGAGTACTCTGCTTGCTGAGTTTAGACCATTAAAACCACATCGTTAGTCCACACTGGAGTTTCAACTGGATAGTCTTGTTTCCAGCTCGAAACAGAAGCAGGACACATGCAGGTCTCCACTGCTGAGTGAAAGTGAAGGCATAATAAGCCATTTGCTAAGATCTTTAAATGCACTGGTTTGTGCTAAGGGAGTTTTCCAGTTCATTTCTGAAATAAAAGTACATTTTTCCACTTGCAAGGTACTTGAGACAGCAGCACACTTACATATACCAGGTACACTTACCCTGGGAGTGAGGCATTACCCCCCTGCTTTAGCACTGGCCATGGAAAGACCAGCTTCTGCAATACAGCCTCGGGCATGCGGCTCCACAGCCCCACTCCCCCATTCACACAGGGGCGATACCTGCCCTTGTATCACATCATTTACGGAATCAAATGCCTGAAAATAAGGAGACAGCTAACTGAGCTCATCATCAGTCTCATGCAGGCTGAACAGACGTAAACACACATCAGGCATATGTAATGAACTGTTCCACAGTGCGAATGGGGCTTTCCCAATGCTTCCTCTGTGAATTCCCCTCTCCCCCACTCACCAAGTAGCTCAAGGAAATTCTGTGCAATGCAGCCCAGCAGTAGGCTTGATTTTTTTGCAATAAAAATATGAAACTTCTATATCAAGCGACATTTGCACACAGGGAAAAAAAGGAAAGGGTTTAATTGCATCCCCCATCCTAAGAGGACAGCAGCATCTGCTGCCAGGCGGCAGCAGCAGGCCTGCCCTCTGCTTTCACAGATGTCAAAGTCCGTGCCAGAGCCATGTCTCCAGGGGCAACAGAGGCTTGGATTTTAAGATTAGCCCCACCAGCATGGGAGCAGACTGCATGCCTAAAAGATGTATTTTATTCCCAATATAAACATTTTGAAATTTCATTTGCAATATAATGACATACAGGCAATATTTTCCTCAGTGATGGGTATGGCTCAGAACAGAGCAATGAAACACTGAAACAATGTCCTGAAGTTAGCATTTACACTCCCCCCAGCAACTAGCCCCCCCCGGCAAAACCCCTCCAATTAATTTCCTCTGCTATTTAACCTGTTAGAATTTAGTAGAAAACTGAGGGGTGCCTGCTTTTACTGTTGCTCTTTGAGTAGTTACGGCTTTCCAAACAGTCTTTTGTTTGGTCAGTGCTAGAGCTGAAAATGGGCTGCAAGCGCCAAGAGCGAGCTACCGCGGTCAAGAGAAAGAAATATGAAACTTAAGAAGTGTTTGGAGCAGTCAGTATGGCTGGAGGAAGTGACAGGACTAAGCACTTGATGAAGCACAGTGAATAAAGCAGGTGCCCTTACCACTGTTAACAAAATAGTTCTTTGATTCAAAATAGAATTACAGAGATTAGAAAGAGAAACGTTTTTACTGAAAATGAGGGGTCTGGCATATGGTTCTTGGTTAGAAAAAATAATTACCTTACAGGCAGATACAGGAAAGGAGGATTTGCTTTTTTTAATCATGTATTTGTCTTGGATATTTCTTGAAAGCAAAAATTTCCAGATTTGTAAACTAAGGCTCTCCGAGAGTTTTCGTCCTAACTGTTAGCCAAGGGGTATCACAGAATCCAAGCCACTTAAGTTACCGTTAAGAAATCCTGGAGCTGACTAAATATATCGTCACCCCCCGTCACCACCCCCCCAATTTAGTTATTTTTCACTTCTGGAAAATGGACAAAATCCTAATCCTCCAAATGAAGATGATGAAGCTGTAGTGGCTGTAAAGGCCGTATTTACGTCGTCGCCTGTGAGAATGTGTCAGAGATGGTGATGGGAAAATGCCAGACTGAAGAACGGAGAGCATGTCCTCCCTGAGGCTAAAGCCAGTTCAGACAGCTCTACATCAACCGTACGGGGACAGGCCACAGCTTATTATCGAAACAACAGACTTCAAAAGTACTTCTTTCCATCTTTCTAGTCGTAAATGTCGTCTTAGCTCTCGGGGCTGAGCACAGGCCGCACCCACGGCACACACCGGGGGCCGGGCGCGGCGGGCACCTCCCGGCTCCGCCGGCCTTGCCTGACTGAGGGGCGGCGGGAAACGGCGGGAAACGGCCGCCGGGCGCTGGGGCTGCGCCGCCGCCGGGCGGCAGAGGGCGGGCTACCGGCGCCCGCCCGCTGAGCGCCCGCCAAGATGGCGGCTTCCAGAGCGGCGGGGGCCGCGGGCGGGGGGCGGCGGCGGCCGCCGGTGCCGGCGGGGCGGGCGGTGGTGGCCGCCGCGCTGGCGGCGTTCGGCTGGCTGCAGGCGGCGCGCGGCGGCGGGTGAGTGTCCGCGGGGGGTGCCGGGGGCGGTGCCAGCCCTGCCGGCCCGGTGCGGGCGGCAGAGGGAAGAGGGCTCCGGGGGTCCCTTCCCGGCCCCTAGCGCCGCTCCGCTCTCGCTCCTGGGGCTCTGGCCGGGCGCCGCCGAGCCGGTGCCCCGAGGTCGGCTTGGTGGTGCGGCTACTAAGCGAGACAGCCCCCCCTTAAGCCGGGGTGGGATACAGCGGTACCGGGGACTGCCCGGGGGGAGGGGGGAAGCAGGGCCCGGGACGTCGGTGAGTCCTTCCCCGAGGCGAGCAGCTCGTGTCCCAGCACTCAGGGTTGCAGACGGGCTCTGCCAGGGCAGCCTTGGGGCAAACGGATCTTCTCATTGCAGGAGCCCCCCCAGCGACCCTCTGCTGCAGCCCTATTTCCCCTCCCAGCACGGCCCGCGGCACAACCACAGGTATGTCAGAGACTGTCAGCCTCTCAGGTACGGCAACGTAACACACGAAACTTGGCCCAGCGACAACAGGACGGGCGGCCCAGTGGCTACCACCAGGACGTTCGTTTCTTACATCCCCCCGGAGGGCAAGGACCGCAAGGTGGTCTATGGCCACTTCACTTTTGTGAGGAACCCCCTGAGGACCTTCTCTGTGCTAGAGCCGGGCGGTGTGGGAGGCTGCCAGGCTCAACGCAGAGCCCCCGTGGAAGAGACTGCAAAGCTCGGGAAGTGTCTCGTGGCCCAGAACGGCGGGTACTTTGACATGGGAACCGGAGAGTGTCTTGGGAACGTTGTGAGTGATGGAAAGCTGGTGAAAAACTCTGGAGGCCTGCAAAATGCTCAGTTTGGCATCCGGAAGGATGGCACCATGGTGTTCGGGTAAGAACTTGGGGGTTGTTTGGAGAGCGGTTTCTCCTCCCTGAAGACTGGTAGTCATCGCCGAGGCAGGAAGCACTGCCCAGGCACTGCCTCCTTGGCCTCTCCCAATTAGAGTAGAAGCAGGCTTTGAATGCTGAAATTAGGGATGTCCTACCTGTAGCCCATTGAGCTATCTCTTTGGCCATTAGCTTTTTGTCCCAGCATGAAGAGAAGCTGGGTGAGTTATCTGATGATCTCTATCTGCTTAAGTTCCTGTGTCTCCTCTCCCAACATGCAACAGGTACCCTTGATTATGGTAGAAGGGGGAGAGGTCTTTGTATTCCCCACAGAGGAGAGGCAGGGTGGACTATGTAACTGCTCAGGCTGCAGCACAGAAACACTGGGGTTGGAAGGGACCTCTGGAGGTGCCTTGTCCAACACCCTGCTCAGGTGTTGTTGGAGCAGGTTGCTCAGGGCCATGTCGAGTTGGGTTTTGAACATCTTCAAAAATGGAGGCTCCACAACCTCTCTGGGTAAACCTGTTCCTGTGATTGACCACCCTTTACAGTAGAAAAGTTTGTCTTACGTTAAGTTTCTTACTGCTAAGTAGAAATCCAGGCATCTCCTGGACTGCCTGCGCTCTGCTGTGTTGCCCTTTGTCATGGTTTAAGCCCAACCAGCGACTAAGTACCATGCAGCTGCTTGCTCACTCCTCCTCCCTCCCAGTGGGATGGGGAGGAGAATCAAAAAAAAAAGAAGTAAAACTCGTGGGTTGAGATAAGAATGGTGTACTAACTAAAGTAAAATAAAATGTAATAATAACAAATATAATAATGAAAAGGAATATATAAAAAAAAAGAGAGAAAAATAAAACCCAAGAAAAGACAAGTGATGCACAATACAATTGCTAACCACCCGCTGACTGAAGCCCGAGCAGCAATTCACCCCTGCCCCAGCCAACTCCCCCCAGTTTATATACTGAGTGTGACGTTCTATGGTGTGGAATATCCCTTTGGCTAGTTTGGATCAGTTGTCCTGGCCATGCTCCCTCCCAGCTTCTTGTGCACTTGCTTGCTGGCAGAGCATGGGACACTGAAAAATGCTTAACTTACTTAGGATAAGTGCTACTTAGCGGCAACTAAAACATCCGTGTGTTATCAACATTATTGTCACAGTAAATCCAAAGCATGCTGTACCAGCTACTAAGAAGAAAATGAACTCTATGCCAGCCGAAAACAGGACAATATCCACCCCTTATTCTATATCATTTATGTCATGCCCAGATCCCACACTTTCCAATACATTTCCAATTAATCACCACCACTTTTCCTCTCTTATAATACATACACACAGATATCATTTCTGCAGTGTATGGGCCATCTCTATAAAATGTCTGTTGAGTTCATTCAGTCCATGACTTTGGGTTCCATCCGTCATAACAATCTCTCTGGGCAGGCGGGAAGGTGCAAAGTCTGCTCAGTCAGCAGAACAGGATCGGGCTTTGGTGTGGTGCAGCAGGTGGGTGACAACGGTCACAGCAGGAGGATGGTGTGTAATGTTGGATCGTTGTGTGCAGTCAGTCCTGGTTCCATCACTGCTGTGCTTTGCTCAGTTTTATCAAAGTTCATTCTTCATTAATCTAAGTGATTCTTATTGTACTACCATTGATATAGCATTTAACAATTATAATAATGATGACATACAGTGGCAGGATTATATAGCAATCAACATCATACAATTTAATCTATTGGCCATTCTCACCTAAAATCAAATCCCCTTGAGGCACACATCGGATTTCCCCATCTTTCTGTATCATCCACCAAAGTCCTTGAGCAAAAACAATCCTATGAATGGGTTTGCATTTGCCTGAGGCAGGACTAACCCAGACTGTCTTCCCTAACATATTTTCTGTGTGCGCTACGGGGAGTTCATCCCCTTCTACGGTACGTAAAAGTTCTGATGGGGCAGGGTCAGCCCGATTGGCAGGTCCTCTGGTGTTGACTAACCAGGTGGGGCTTTTGCTAGATGTGTGTCCCAATATTTGAAGGTCCCACCACCCATTGCTTTCAATGTAGTCTTTAACAGTCCATTGTATTGTTTGACTTTCCCGGAGGCTGGTGCATGATAGGGGTTGTGATATACCCACTCAATGCTGTGCTCTTTGGCCCAGCTGTCTATGAGGTTGTTTCGAGAATGAGTCCCGTTGTCCAACTCAATTTTTTCTGGGGTACCATTCGCCATAAGACTTGCTTTTCAAGGCCCAGGATAGTGTTCCGGGCGGTGGCATGAGGCACGGGATATGTTTCCAGCCATCCGGTGTGTCGTGGTTTAACCCCAACCAGCAACTAAGCAGCACGCAGCCGCTCGCTCACCTTGGCCAGTTTGGGTCAGCTGCCCTGGCTGTGTCCCCTCCCAACTTCTTGTGCCCCTCCAGCCTTCTTGCTGGCTGGGCATAAGAAGCTGAAAAATCCTTGACTTTAGACTAAACATTACTTAGCAACAACTGAAAACATCAGTGTGTTATCAACATTCTTTTCATACTAAATCCAAAACATAACACTATACCAGCTACTAGAAAGAATTAACTCTACCCCAGCCAAAAACCAGGACACAGTGATTGCTTCCACCATTGTGAGCACATGGTGCTTGCCTTGGCGGGTTTGTGAGCATGCGATACAGTCAATCTGCCAGGCCCCCGCATATTTCTATTTCAGCCATTGTCCTCCATACCACAGAGGCTTTAACTGCTTGGCTTGCTTAACTGCAGCACGTTTCACATTCATGAATAATTTGTGCAATAGTATCTGTGGTCAAGTCCACCCCTTGATCATGAGCCCATCTATATGCTGCATCTCTTCTCTGATGGCCTGAGGTGTCATGGACCCACCGAGCCATAAATATGTTGCCCTTATGTTGCCAATCCAGATCTACGTGAGCCACTTTAATCTTAGCAGCCTTGTCTACCTATTGATTGTTTTGACATTCTTCAGTGGCCCGACTCTTGGGTACATGAGCATTTATGTGACATACTTTTACCACTAGCTTCTCTAGCCAGGATGCAATATCTTGCCACAGTGCGGCAGCCCAGATGGCTTTACCTCTGCACTGCCAGTTGCTCTGCTTCCATTGCTGCAACCACCTCCACAGGGCATTTGCCACCATCCGTGAGTCAGTATAGAGATAAGGTATTGGCCATTTTTCTCATTCAGCAATATCAAGCTAACTGTTTGGCTTTCACCTCTGCAAACTGACTCAATTCACGTTCTCTCTCAGCAGTTTCTGCAACTTGTCATATAGGACTCCATACAGCAGCTTTCCACCTCCATGTTTTCCCACAATGTGACAGGACCTATCAGTGAACAGGGCATATTGCTTCTCATTTTCTGGCAGTTTATTATACAGTTGGACCTCTTCAGCACCCGTCAACCTCCTCCTCTGATGATATTCCAAAATCTTTGCCTTCTGGCCAGTCCATGATCACTTTTAGAGTTCCTGGGCAACTGTGGTTTCCTATCTGAGTCTGGCGTGTGATCACTGCAACTCACTCACTCCATGTAGCATCAGTTGCATGATGCGTAGAGGAGACACTCCCTTTGAACATCCAGCCCAGAACTGGCAGTCAGGGTGCTAAGAGGAGCTGTGTTTCAGTACCAACCACTTCCGAGGCACCTCAAACTCCTTCATATGCTGCTAGTATCTTCTTTTCAGTTGGAGTATAGTGGGCCTTAGATCCTCAATAACCCTGACTCCAAAACCCTAGGGGTTGGCCTCGGGTGTCCCCCACTGCTTTCTGCCAGAGGCTCCAGGTGGGGCCATTCTCCCCAGCTGCAGTGTAGAGCACGTTTTTAACATCTTGTCCTGCCCAGACTGGCCCAAGGACTACTGCATGAACAATCTCCCATTTAATTTGTTCAAAGGCTTGTTGTTCCTCAGGGCTCCATTTAAAATCCTTCTTCCAAGTCACTTGATAGAGAGGGCGTACAATGAGACTGTAATTTGGAATATGCATCCTCCAAAAGCCCACATTGCCTAAGAAAGCTTGTGTTTCCTTTTTACTAGTCAGTGGAGACATAGCTGCTATTTTGTTGATCACATTCATTGGGATGTGACGACATTTATCTTGCCATTTTATTCCTAAATCCTAAAAACTGGATCTCCTGTGCAGGTCCCTTAACCTTAGTTTGTTTTATGGCAAAACCAGCTTTCAGGAGAGTTTGGATTATTTTATTCCCTTTCTCAAAAACTTTTTCTGCTGTGTTGCCCTATACAATGATGTCATCAATGTATTGCAGGTGTTCCAGAGTTTCACCCTTTTCCAGTGCAGTCTGGATCAGTCCCTGGCAAATGGCGGGGCTGTGTTTCCACCCCTGGGGCAGTTGATTCCAAGGGTACTGGACGCCCCTCCAGGTGAAAGCAAACTGTGGCCAACACTGCTGCAAGAGGGATTGAGAAAAACACATTAGCTATATCAATTGTGGCATACCACTTGGCTGCCTTTGACCCTAGTTCATATTGATGTTCTAGTATGTCTGGCACAGCAGCATACAGGAGTGGCATGACTTCATTCAAGCCACAATAGCCTACTGTTAGTCTCCATTAGACTTTTGCACTGGCCATATGGGGCTGTTAAAAGACGAGCAAGTCCTGCTGATCGCTCTTTGGCTCTCCAGTTGACGAATCAGCGTATGGATGGGAATCAGGGAGTCTTGGTTGGTGCGATATTGCCACCAGCGCACCATTATGGTAGCAGTTGGCACCCGTTCTTCAGCCCTCAGCAACCCCACAACAGAAGGGTCCTTCGAGAGACTGGGCAGGGTGGACAACCTGTTTAATTTCCTCCAAGGCAGCTATACCAAAGGCCCACTGGTACCCTTCTGGGTCCTTGAAATACCCTCTCCTGAGGTAGTCTATGCCAAGGATGCAGGGGGCCTCTGGGCCAGTCACAATGGGGTGTTTTTGCCACTCATTCCCAGTTAGGCTTATTTCAGCCTCCAATACAGTTAGCTGTTGGGATCCCCCTGTCACCCCAGAAATACAAATGGGTTCTACCCCTTTGTAGCTTGATGGCTTTAGGGTGCATTGTGCACCAGTGTCTGCTAGAGCCTTGTACTCCTGTGGGTCTGATGTGCCAGGCCATCAAATCCACACAGTCCAGTAAACCTGGTTGTCCCTCTCCTCCACCTAGCTGGAGGCAGGGCCCCTCTAGTCCTAGTCATAGGATTCTCCACTCACTTCTTGTAAAAATGGATTAGAATTCCTTCTCATAGGATCAGGAGTAAGATCAGCCCTTCCACTCTGTCTGGCACACTGCTCACACTGCCCACCAGAGACTGGAGCAGCGATTTTCCTGGAAGAACCCTCATTTGTGATTGTTTTTCCTTGCGATTCACATACCCGTGCATCTACGGCCAAGGTAGTTTTCCATCCCACTTCATCATATCCTCTCCATGTTCACACAGGTGAGACCACAGGGTACCCCGTGGTGTACCTTTATGTCCTCTCTCTTGAGCAGAGGGACACTTATTCCTAATAGCTGAGATACTGGTCTGTACATGTGGGAGGCAGAACTTGCCCTCAAATCACTGGAACTCTCAGGACAGTTTCTCGATTAGTATGTCTGGCAGTTTCTCCACAGCTGAGATGAGGGAGGAAGAGAGACTTTCTTCGTATTGCCGGAGTCGGCTGGCCAATTCATCCAGCATTGGTCCCTCTTCATCTTTCCAGTCCATTACTGCCAACAACTTGGCATATGAGGATGGTGCGCTCCGTGTAAACTTCCACCACATGGGTTGTGTGCATTGGACTTTGTCTGGATCTGTGGGTAACTGCGCATTGTCCGGATCATTATAAACCATCTCCTGCACAGCTAATTCCCTCAGGTACTAGATACTTTTCTCCATGGTAGTCCACTTGCTTGGATGACATACAACATCTTCCTTGAAGGGATACCTTTCCCTCATGCCTGACAGAAGTCGCCTCTGGAGGCTGAGGCCTTGTGTCTTTTTCCCAGTCACTTTGTCAGTGCCCCCTTCCCTAGAAAGGGATCCCAGCTACTTGGCTTCCCTACCCTCTAATTCCAAGCTACTGGCTCCATTATCCCAGCATTGGAGCAGCCAGGTGATAATGTGCTTGCCTGGATGACAGCTGAAGCCTTTTTGCAGCTCACTCAGGGATAGGGATTGGGTGATTATCTCTGGTTCTGCCTCTTCCTCCTGTTCTCGTGATGATGCTGGTTCACCTTCATCCTTTGCTAAGCAAGCTGGGGTTTTTTTTGAGTATTTCTTCTTCTCTACAGGGGTGACTGATACTGGCACGGGTTGGTTCTCTGGTTCAGCTACAGAGCCTGTCACAGGGGTTGGAGTAACCACAAAGCCTGTCATTTTGTTTTCAGATCCAGAGACCTTCTCTTCCCCTTAAGGGTACTGAATAGTGTTGAACAGGGCTCGGTAGGCACAGGCCAGGCCCCAGCACATTGCAGTGATTTGTGTCTCCCTGGAATTGTCAGGGTGACAGCATACTTTTTCCAAATGTTCTACTAGTTTTTCAGGATTCTGCCCTTGTTCAAAGGTGAAGTTCCAAAACACTGGAGGTGCCCACTGCCCTAGGCATTTGCCCATGGTATTCCACACACCCTGCCACTCTGGTATCTGGGAGATACTCTTAAATAGTTGTTTAACCTTAAACAAGGCCTGAACCACATTCAGGAACATGCTAGTTCCTAGCAATAGGACCATGTTAGTTTTAACGTTCCAAGGATATTAAAAATTCTCAAACATTGTTGTAATTAGACTGGAGGAGAAGAGGAAGGTGAAGGAAGGCGTCTACCCCATAGGTTGGCTCTCCGTGGAGAAAAGGTAAAGGATGTAATTATTAATAGTTTCCGATAGATGGCTCCCGAAGTACAGAGATAACAGCAAACTGAGTACAAATACCAGATTAGTCCCATGACGGATAATTTTATCGTACCATAAATCAGTGTTACATAGTACAACAAAGTGAAAACCTTAATCCACCTCCCACGGATGATAAGCAGCAGCACAGGTAAGGTGATACATAACATAACTCAGAATGAGTGTGACAACTCTTAAGAGCCAATAAATCAACATTGTGACCAGCGACTATTAAACTAATATAATGAATGCTTATAACAAATTTGTTTTAACATGCTCTGGTCAGATCGGTTGTTATCTCAACCCTTCGAGCCCCACATTGGGCACCAAAAAGGACTGTTGTGGTTTAAGGCCAGTCAGCAACTAAGCACCAATGCAGCCGCTCACTCACTCCCTCCTCCCCCCTCCCAGTGGGATGGGGAGGAGAATCAAAAAAAAAAGAAGTAAAACTCGTGGGTTGAGATAAGAATGGTGTACTAACTAAAGTAAAATAAAATGTAATAATAACAAATATAATAATGAAAAGGAATATATAAAAAAAAAGAGAGAAAAATAAAACCCAAGAAAAGACAAGTGATGCACAATACAATTGCTAACCACCCGCTGACTGAAGCCCGAGCAGCAATTCACCCCTGCCCCAGCCAACTCCCCCCAGTTTATATACTGAGTGTGACGTTCTATGGTGTGGAATATCCCTTTGGCTAGTTTGGATCAGTTGTCCTGGCCATGCTCCCTCCCAGCTTCTTGTGCACTTGCTTGCTGGCAGAGCATGGGACACTGAAAAATGCTTAACTTACTTAGGATAAGTGCTACTTAGCGGCAACTAAAACATCCGTGTGTTATCAACATTATTGTCACAGTAAATCCAAAGCATGCTGTACCAGCTACTAAGAAGAAAATGAACTCTATGCCAGCCGAAAACAGGACACCCTTTCAGCAGGTACCAGGAGAGTTAAAGTCCCCCATAAGTGCCAGGGCCTGTGAACATGAGGCTCTTTCCAGTTTTCTGAAAGGCTTATCTACTATTTCTCAACCAGGCAGTCTGTGGCAGAGATCCACCATGATGTCACCCACACTGATCTGCCAGAGCTCTAATCCTATCCCATAAGCCCTCAGTTACCTTGTGGTCAGTGCCTAGGCAGAATCATAGAATCATTTAAGTTGGAAAAGACCTTTAAGACCATCAGGTCCAACCGTTAACCTAGCACTGCCAACCACCACTAAAGCACGTCCCTAAGCACCACACCTACACGTCTTTTAAATCCCTCCAGGGATGGTGACTCAACTATTTCCCTGGGCAGCCTGTTCCAATGCTTGACAACCCTTTCGGTGAAGAATTTTTTCCTAATATCCAATCTAAACCTCCCCTGGCGCAACTTGAGGCCATTTCCTCTTGTCCTATCGCTTGTTATCTGGGAAAAGAGACTGACCCCCACCTCGCTACAACCTCCTTTCAGGTAGTTGTAGAGAGCGATAAGGTCTCCCCTTAGCCTCCTTTTCTCCAGACTAACCAACCCCCGTTCCCTCAGCTGCTCCTCGTAAGACTTGTGCTCTGGACCCTCCACCAGCTTCGTTGCCCTCCTTTGGACACACTCCAGCACCTCAGTGTCTTTCTTGTAGTGAGGGGCCCAACACTGAACATGGTATTCGACGTGCATCCTCACCAGTGCCAAGTACAGGGGGACGGACCATCACTTCCCTGCTCCTGCTGGCCACACTATTTCTGATACGGGCCAGGATGCCGTTGGCCTTCTTGGCCACCTGGGCACACTGCGGGCTCATATTCAGCCGGCTATCAACCAACACCCCCGCGTCCTTTTCCACCAGGCAGCTTTCCAGCCACTCTTCCCCAAGCCTGTAGAGCTGCATGGGGTTGTTGTGACTGAAGTGCAGGACCCAGCACTGATCCTTGTTGAACCTCATACAGTTGGCCTTGGCCCATCAATCCAGCCTGTCCAGATCCCTCTGTAGAGCCTTCCTACCCTCCAGCAGATAACACTCCTGCCCAGCTTGGTGTTGTCTGCAAACTTACTGAGGGTGTACTCGATCCCCTCGTCCAGATCATTGATAAAGATATTAAACAGAACTGCCCCCAGTAGTGAGCCCTGGGGAACACCACTTGTAACTGGCTGCCAACTGGATTTAACTCCATTCACCACAACTCAGCCAGTTTTTTACCCAGCAAAGAGTACACCCATCTAAGCCATGCACAGCCAGTTTCTCCAGGAGAATGCAGTAGGAAACGGTGTCAAAAGCTTTACTAAAGTCCAGGTAAACAACATCTGCAGCCTTTCCCTCATCTACTAAGTGGGTCACCTTGCCATAGAAGGAGATCAGGTTAGTCAAGCAGGACCTGCCTTTCACAAACCCATGCTGACTGGGCCTGATTGCCTGGTTGTCCTGTACATGCCACGTGATGGCACTCAAGCTGATCTGCTCCATAACCTTCCCCAGCACCAAGTTCAGAGTGACAGGCCTGTGGTTCCCTGGATCCTTCCAGCCCTTCTTGTAGATTGGCGTTATATCTGCTAACTTCCAGTCAACTGGGACCTCCCCAGTTAGCCAGGACTGCTGATAAATGATGGGAAGTGGCTTGGTGAGCACTTCTGTCAGCTCCCTCAGTACCCTTGGGTGGATCCCATCTGGCCCCATAGACTTGTGTGTGTCTAAGTGGTGCAGCAGGTCGCTAACCATTTCCCCTTGGATTATGGGGTCTTCATTCTGCTCCCTGTCTTCCAGCTCAGGGTGCTGGGTACTTGGAGAACAACTGGTCTTACTATTAAAGACTGAGGCAAAGAAATACCTCATCCTTTTCCTCATCCTTTGTCACTGTTTCCCCCTGCATCCATTAAAGGATGGAAATTCTCCTTAGCCCTCCTTTTGTTGCTCATGTATTTATAGAAACGTTTTTTACTGTCTTTTATGGCAGTAGCCAGATTAAGTTCTAGGTGGGCTTTGGCCCTTCTAATTCTCTCCCTGCATAACTTCATGACATTTTTGTAGTCCTCCTGGGTTGCCTGCCTCTTCTTCCAAAGATCATAAACTCTCCTTTTTTCCCCAAGTTCCAGCCAAAGCTCTCTGTTCAGCCAGGCCGGTCTTCTTCCCTGCCGGCTCGTCTTTTGGCACATGGGGACTGCCTGCTCCTGCGCCTTTAAGATTTTCTTCTTGAAGAACGTCCAGCCTTCCTGGACTCCTTTGCCCTTCAGGACCAAGGGACTCTGTCAACCAATCCTAAACAGGCCAAAGTCTGTCCTCCAGAAGTCCAAGGTAGCAGTTCTGCTGACCCCCTCCTTACTTCTCCAGGAATTGAAAACTTACAATTTCATGATCACTGTGCCCAAGACAGCCTCTAACCATCACATCACCCACAAGTCCTTCTCTGTTCACAAACAAGAGGTCCAGCGGGGTGCCTTCCCTAGTTGGCTCCCTCACCAGCTGTGTCAGGAAGTTATCTTCCACGCAGTCCAGGAACCTCCTGGACCGTTTCCTCTCCACTGTATTGTATTTCCAGCAGACATTTGGTAAGTTGAAGTCCCCCATGAGAACAAGGGCTAGCGATTGTGAGACTTCTCCCAGCTGCTTACAGAATATTTCATCTGCGTCTTCATCCCAGTTGGGTGGTCTACAACAGACTCCCACCATGATATCTGCCTTGTTGGCCTTCCCTCTGAATCTTACTCCAAACCACTCAACCCTATCATCACCATCATTAAGCTCTAGACAATCAATACATTCCCTAACATACAGGACTACCCCACTGCCTCTCCTCCAGGCATTCCTGCTGCTGTCTCATGTAAAGGGCAGCTGCTTCCCACTTCTCCCACCACCCTCCTTGGGTACAGGCTCTTCCTAAGAGCCTGTATCCATCCATTGCAGCATTCCAGTCACATGCACTGTCCCACCATGTCTGCATGATCCCAGTGAGGTTGTAGCCCTGCAGCTGCACAGACCTCTGATTCCTCCTGTTTGTGCTTATACTGCTTGCGTTACTGTACAACTTCCCATAGACACCCACTGATTTTCCAGGGCAAAAGCTTCCCCATGAGTCCCCTCACCACTTCCTTATTTGTGTGCATATGGTGCGCTCACCTTTTGTTAATACTTTGTTGTTTCATGTTCTCTTGTCCATGTGGCCCTGTAACCTTCACTTGCCAGCCTGGTCTACCACTTCCTCACTTGACTGTGGGTGATTATTTCCCTCCTGTTGCTTGCCTGGTTTAAAGCTTTCCGCACCAGATTGCCTCTACAGAAGTTACTTTTGCCTCACTTGGTCATGTGGATGCCATCTCTGCCAGTCAGTCCTCAGAGAGGGTTCTAGCTTTGTAAAAAGCAAATTCCTATTGTCAACATGAGCCGTGCTACTGCACAGTGACCCACAGACTCCATCTACTGCTTCTCAAACCCTTCCTCCTCACCAGCAGGATTGAGGAGAGGACCACCTGGGCCGCCCTTGGCTATCACCCCCAGAGCTATGCAGTTGCTCTTGGTACACTCCTAGTTTCCCCTGGCAGTGCTGTTGGTGCCCGCGTGGAAGAGCAGCAGGGGATAGCAGTCTGGGGGCTGGAGAAGTCTCAGCAGTCTCCCCACAACATCCCAGATCTGAGCCCCCAGCAAACGTCACTAGACAGGCTAGCAAATGGGGGCCTCTCTGCCCCGCTGTGAAGGGTTAACCCTGGCTGGATGCCAGGTGCCCACCAGAGCTGTTCTATCACTCCCCCTCCTTCTCAACTGGACAGGGGAGAGAAAATATAACAAAGAGCTTGTGGGTCGAGATAAGGATAGGAGAGATCACTCACCAATTACCGTCACGGGCAAAACAGACTCAGTTTGGGGAAAAATTAACTTGATTTATTACAAATCAACCGGAGTAGGGTAATGAGAAATAAAACCAAATCTCAGAACACCTTCCCTCCACCCCTCCCTTCTTCCCGGGCACAACTTCACTCCCGGATTCTCTACCACCCCCCCAGCGGCACAGGGGGACGGGGATGGGGTTTACGGTCAGTTCATCACACGTTATTTTTCTGCCGCTTCATCTTCCTCAGGGGGAGGACTCATCACACTCTTCCCCTGCTCCAGCGTGGGGTCCCACCCACGGGAGACAGTCCTCCACGAACTTCTCCAACGTGGGTCCTTCCCACGGGCTGCAGTTCTTCACGAACTGCTCCAGCATGGGTCCTTTCCACGGTGTGCAGTCCTTCAGGCACAGACTGCTCCAGCGTGGGCCCCCCACGGGGTCACAAGTCCTGCCAGAAAACCTGCTCCGTGGGCTCCTCTCTCCACAGATCCGCAGGTCCTGCCAGGAGCCTGCTCCAGCGCGGGGTTCCCACGGGGTCACAGCCTCCTTCGGGAACCCACCTGCTCCGGCGTGGGGTCCTCCACGGGCTGCAGGTGGATATCTGCTCCACCGTGGACCTCCATGGACTGCAGGGGGACAGCCTGCCTCACCATGGTCTTCA
The DNA here is from genome assembly GCF_026419915.1 of Harpia harpyja. NCBI lineage: Eukaryota > Metazoa > Chordata > Aves > Accipitriformes > Accipitridae > Harpia > Harpia harpyja. The sequence goes on along the minus strand of NC_068960.1, from coordinate 18,519,078 downwards.
CCACGGGCTGCAGGGGAATCTCTGCTCCGGCGCCTGGAGCATCTCCTCCTCCTCCTTCTTCACTGACCTTGGTGTCCGCAGGGTTGTTTCTCTTACATGTTCTCACTCCTCTCTCCGGCTGCCGAAATCCCGCTGTCCCAACTTTTTTCCTTCTTAAAAATGTTATCACAGAGGCGTTACCACTATCGCTGATTGGCTCGGCCTTGGCCGGCGGCGGGTCTGTCTTAGAGCCGGCTGGTATGGGCTCTGTCGAACACAGGGGAAGCTTCCAGCAGCTTCTTACAGAAGCCACCCCTGTAACCCCACCCGCTACCAAAACCTTGCCACACAAAACCAATACACCCGCAGCAGGGAGCTTCCACCTATCACTCACCCACCTCCTCTGGTGCTGCTGCAGGGTTCAGGTTCAGCCAACACAGACACTTTATTTCACAGAGCTGCCAGCCCCTTGCCTGCTGCCAGGGCACTGAACCTGGGTGGAGGAAGAGCTCCCTCCTGGTGCCAGAGTTCACAGTCTTCCAGCCTTCATCATCACAGGAATTGCCACCCCAGCAAGCAGGTCCTGGGTTCTTCTTCTGGGTGTTGTGGGGTTCAGGATTTTGTTTCTGCAGGCTATTAGGAAAGATCTGTCCATCTCTTTCTCATCATCCCTGCTGCTGTGCAGTGTGCAGACCTCCTCCTGTAGCTCCTTGTCGCAGCAGCGTAGCTCCTCAGCCAGCATGCACTAGGACACCATTTCCCACCATCAGCTTCAGCGAGAGGCACAGGTATCCCTGCAGCCTGAGAGCTGGAGCACTGCCTTCTCCCTCCACAGCTCAAGCTGAATTGAGGTGTCTGCTGTACTAGAGATAGCTGCAGAAGTTGGTGCTGGAGACTGTGCCCTGTGGTGTGTCACCAGAGCTGTCCACACGCACTGCCCTCTACAGAAATTCCAGCTCCCCACCACATGAGCTGCAACATCTCTTTGACTCTTGGGAGCTGTGGTCTCAGCCTGGTGTGACACTCCCTAATCAGCTGGAGACAAAAGCTCAAAGCACCCTTTGATGAGGAATAGCTGACAGAACTGTTAGTACTTGCTGGAAGTAAAGGCCCCCAGTAGCTACCCTTCCCCAACAGCAGCAGGCACCCTAAAGGTCATAGAAGGGTTCCCAGAGGTCCTTCTGATCACCTCAGAAGACTGAGAAACAGCCTGGAACCTGCTGCATCTGTTGGCTGTATTCTCCACCCTTCTGTTAGCCCACTCCCATGTGCCCTCAGACCTCAGCAAAGCCAAAATGACTGTACCAAGCCCGGGCTTTAGTGTGCAGCCATTCCCTGACAGCCCTGAGAACCACAGCCCTAAGAACCACAGCCCTAATTTACACGGTAGAGGGGCTGGCGGAGTTGGTGACATGTCCCCTTTAATGAGGGGGCTTCTGCCGAGGGGACCAACAGCAGCTGCAACGTTGCCGTTGAGTCCTTAATCTCAGCTCTGCCCTGCTTCTCTCCTGCTCCAGCAAGATCTCCCATGTTAAATGGAGTCAGGGCACTGTGTGAGCTGCTGTCTGCTTGGTGTCTTTGCAGCTTCCAAAACATGACACTAGAAATAGTTTTGGTGTAAATAATTTGGGCTGTCAGGGCAGTGGGGAAAGTAATTCACATTTGGCCCTTTCACACTATATCACAAGCAGCAGGAGGGTGCACTGGGGCACATTGTTACCTCCCACCTAGCAAAGACGCTGCCTCTACCACCTGGACTGAGGATGGATAATTGCAGGCTTTAAAAGCTGACTGTTGATTAGTCCATGCTCAAGCTGTTGTGCAATTTGATCCATTTTCAGCTGTGTTCATTTTGTCTTTGTGTTCCTTTCCCGTGGGTACAGGGATTTCTTTTTGCATGTTTTTCCATTCGGGTATTTTCAATTACACTTTCCTACAAAGCATGAAGCTTTGTTCAGCTGCAGTCATGGATAATGAAAAGCTAAAAGTTGAGCATCCAGCTCCCACAAGACATGTCTGGAGCACATAGAGCAATCAGTTTTAAACCAAAAACCACTGGCAGAACTTACAGCGAAAGCACAGCTCTTCAGCCCCAACCTTTGCTGCTGTCTTCTCCTATCAGTTGCAAACATCACCTAGCATCAGGTTCTGATGAGGCAGATGTTACTCAGCACCCTAATTCTTGAGAGAAGAATATCCCTTGGGAAGCATTCTGCAGCGACACACAATGCCTGATCATGGAAATGGTTGCTGAACAGTCCTCTTACTGTCTGACTATTCAGTGAAAGGTTGTGCTGTCTGGAAGAGTAGAGGAAGCTCTTTCCCAGACGGAGGGGAGTAGGTGGCATCCAGCAGTGTCTTCCCCTCAGTGCAGCTGTAGGCAGACTGGATGCTGTTGCTGAAAACCCTCTCAAAAGCTGTTTGGTGTCACTGTTTTGCAGAATGGAAGCTGACAAGATGTTACAGCTGCTTCCACAGCTCCTGAGTATTTGGCAATGGCTCTGCCCTTATTATCCTGGCTCAGGTCCACTGGCCACATCGTTGGCAGTTGTTTCATGCACAGTGGCCTGGGACCATCATTAACAGTGGTTTTGTGCAGAATAGCGGAGAACAGGGTCCACTGTGGCTGCTAAAGTGATGTTTCACGCTGCTTGGCCTCTAGTTTTAGATGTAGCTAGCTTTCATTCAGCCACCTTCTCCCCTTCTCCCTGCTTCTGGAGCCTGCTGGCAGCAGAAGAGGCTTTTACATGAGACTGCTGTGACTGTGGGTAACCCCTCCTGCTCTCTCTTTCCTAGTTACCTGTCTGAGGAAGATGTCTTGGATCAAGCAAACCCTTTTGTGCAGCTTGTGAGTGGGGTAGTTTGGCTCCTAAGAGATGGAGAAGTGTACATCAGTCAGAGTCAAATGGCTGAGTGTGGTGAAATTCAAACCACAGGTAAATATTGTAAAGCCTAGCTTCAGCCTGGGTATAGATTGTCCATCTGATGGGGCTGTTGGAAGGAGGGCGTAGCAGTGGAAACTATATTGTCTAGTTGCAGTTTGCTACTCACTCAAGAGGTCCAAATTTCTTCTGTGCTACTTTACCCCGAGTCTGCGGCAAGCGCAGTACAAGAAATAGGCTGCCTGCAAGGTGAGGCTGCACTCACCTGTTCAAGGTTGTTGAAGAGAATTCACTGAGGACTGTAAATAGTGGTGGCATGATGGGTGTTAATACTTGTCCAGAGAAACTCAAAGCAGATGCCTCTTACAGGATTTTTAAACTGAGGGCTTCTGAATCCCCTTCTTCGTGCCTGTGCCAGACAAAAACCTTAACATGAGTGCTTCTGGAAATGTTATTCCTAGATGGGCTTGGATGAACAAGAGGAACCTGAACTCTGTTCTCATTGTGTTTCAATTTAGATGAGCTCCTTGCTGGGAGCTGTTTTGCAGACAGATGTGTCTAAACAGCCAGTTCTGTCACCCAGATGGTGTGTGAATTATTCCCTCTCCTGCACAGGAACCTTTGACAAGTTCATCAATGTGATATCAGCCAGGACCGCAGTTGGACACGACAGTCAGGGGCAACTGGTCTTGGTTCATGTGGATGGACAGACAGAATCCAGAGGGTAAGGCTAGGGTTGTGGTAAGGTCTTGGGGCAGGTGCAAGATCGGTCTTTAAATTCTGTCACTGGACCTGGAGGGACTCTGTGGCTCCCAGTAATATATTTTAAGGCAGAGACTGGCAGAGCTCAAGAGGTCGGTTGACCACACCACTGTTTGGTCAGAGCCAGAAAAGGCTAAGGCAGCCTCCAGGCAGCAAGTCAGCATACCTGGGGTGGGAGAGCTTCCCCCCTTCCACTGAGGTGAGGGACCAAGCTTCTAGCATAGCAGTTTCTTTGAAGTCAAATAGCATGAATGAGCAATGAACAACTTTGCTTTTGCAGAGTCAACCTCTGGGAAATGGCTGAATTTCTGAAGCATCAGGGAGTTGTCAATGCTATCAACCTGGATGGTGGAGGGTCTGCAACGCTGGTCTTAAATGGGACCCTTGCAAGCTATCCGTCTGAGCACTGGTAGGTGCTGGCAGCCCATGTCCAGGGCTGCACAAGTAACCACGCAGCTCCTGTTAGCTTGCAGAGCTCAGTCCTACCCTTCTGTTCTGCAAGGGAGTCAGTCTGCATTGCTGGGAGATCACAATGTAAAGGCAAGCGACAAATTTTGAGAGAGAGAGTGACTCTAAAATTTAAAGCGATTTAGTGACTACATGTTTTTTCCACTTAGTCATCCAGGATTAAAGTTTAGCTGTTTTCAGACATGCAGCAAAGCTGTTCGACATCACTGAGTGGCTTGATGTGGGAATCAGATAAGGAAACAGCTCTTAGACTGGGAGAGTCAGAGCTGCACATTCACAGGAATTAGCAGAGATCTGTCAACAGCTTTTTATTATGAAAGAGAAACACTGACTTAGAGACCCTGCCCTGCCTTACGTGAAGGAACCTAAAGAATATTTTACTTTAAATTTAGCTTTTTAGTCATTTCTGACTGTAAACATGAAAGGATTTAAAATTCAGTTTGCAGTCTGACAGTTGAAAGGCAGGCATTGCTATAACTGCAATGACGTCACTTATGTCAAAGCAAATAACATTCAAGAAAAGGCATGTTGAACGCCCAAGTTAAGGGAAGCTGGGACTGCTTAAAGGGAGACTTTGCATGTTGCTTTCTGTAATTCCATGTTTGAAATGACTCCTATCCATTAGGAGTTAACACTTAGTTAAAACATTGACTCAAATCTAGTATTATGTTTATATTTTCCCATTATTAATGTTCTTGTTTGCCAGTGTGAATCAGGATGAAAATTTGTGCATTAGATCAACTGGTTTCACGTAGGGCTGGGAGCAGCACAGTGCTTGCACGCCTTATGGGACCCGTCTTCTGTCCCCAGCTCCTTTGACAACATGTGGCGTTGCCCTCGGAGCATCTCGACCATAATGTGTATCCATGAGCCTGCCTGCGAACCTGCAGACTGCAGCGGTCACGGGAACTGCATGGAAGGGGAGTGCCACTGCACTGAGGACTTCTGGAGAGGTCCAGCCTGTGACATCTTGGACTGTGGCCCTTCCAACTGCAGCCTGCACGGCATCTGCACCGACTGTAAGTCACTGTGGTGTGCAAAGGCTTCTAACATGGAGATGCCAGTGGGTGCTCGTGGGTAGCTCTAGGGGAAGCACAATCCGGGCAGTGTATACATGGGGAATATCACTTACCTGCCTGCAAGGCACCTCAGCGCATCGCTGTGTGCAGTCCTGGCCGGTTCACAAAGTCCATTCCCACTCTGGTGTGAAGGAGTGCATCTCACATGAACTGGCACCAGCAGTAGCCGCTTCCTTCACTGCAGAGAGCAGTACCCTTTGGCGAGGCTCCCCGGGCCCGGGATCCCAGCCTTGTAGGGCTGCCAGTGCTGATTGTCTGGCCAGCCCATGCCCTGACTCTGGAAGCCAGCAGGTGCTGTGTGCCTTGGCCCTTGTCTTACCTTCTGGGTGTATGGAACTGCTCTCCTCTTTCCCTCCAGCATCTGAAGCAGCAGCAGAGATGGTCAGAACATGTTGCCTTTAGGAGACAGCAGCGGGGCCAGGCTGGGACTCAGATTTGGAAACTGGACCTGTAAATAGGACTTGACTTCAAACTCTGTGTCTCAGTTTCTCTTTCTGGCCCCTGGGGCTGTGCTCCCGGTTTGTTTGTAAATCTGCTGATGGGAAGGGCAGTGTATTACGCTGTGTGACAGAGCAGCTGAGTTCTGCCCCCTTCCCTTAATGTTCATTCTTTACTTGACTCTCCTGCTTCATGATTTTTACAAGTATGCAGTTGCTACTCTTCCATAAACTCATTTTGCATCTAGGGACTGCCATAATGTACACCACGTAACTTCTGCTCCTCTGTGCCTGCTCAGTCCTGTTGCCCTGTTTCTGTGCTACCTCCCTGATTCAACTCACAGTCAGGTTTGCACCAGTGAAGTGACTGGTCAGAGCTCAGTGGATGCAGCGGTTGCTAATAGTTCACCCAGAGTTAATCTCTCGAAATCCCATCGGCAGGGGGTTCTGCTGTGTTTGGCAGCTGTAGGGGGGTGCATATTTAAACCTCACCTGTGTGTGAGTTCAGGATTCCTCTTCTGTGGGTTCCCTGGCAGGGAGAGTTAAGAGAGCACCCCAAGAAGCAGAAGCTCCTAATTTTGAGTTCCTGCTATTTCTAAGTCTTTCTCTACTCTTAATGCTTGTTCGCGTGTGTTTGCACAGCTGGATGCCGGTGTGATGCTGGCTGGATTGGCACCAACTGCAGTGAAGGTAATGCTGATCTCCACTCCGCTCCACTTCTTCATAGCCAGCAAGAGGGTAATGTGAACCACTTCCTAATGGCTGGCAGCCTGCAGTGGCGGGTGGCTCCCCAAGAGGGAGCAGTGAAAGGAAAGGCTACACGGTGCGCTTTCCTTTTTGTCAGTGTGAGGTTAATCGGAGCCTGGGCATCTTAAGATTGGCTTGGTGCGAAGCACTTTAAGGCCTTGCTCCTTATTCTGCTTCTGTTCTCTGAGCAGCTGTGAACTCCCTGTGCCAGTGAATACTCCCGGGGTATAAGCATGGGGTGGGATTGCTTGCCTTTGTAGTGAGGGCCCTGACGAGATCTCTGCTTGTCTCCTGCAGCTTGTGCTAGTGGTTTCTATGGGAACGCTTGCACCCAGAAATGCCAGTGCCAGAATGGTGGCTCATGTGACCCTGTGTATGGAGCCTGTTCCTGCCCGGCTGGGTACTATGGCACCAGCTGTGAGCAAGGTAAGGGCTGCTCTGAATAACGGCCTGGGGAGAGGCTTTTGTGTCACATCTGGGCCACCTCTTGGCCTGGGGAGAGGCTTTTGTGTCACATCTGGGCCACCTCTTCTGGGCAAAGCAAGCAGGAAGTCTGCCAGGCAGGCTCAGGCCTGAACTTCACAGCTGGAGCATAACCTGCCAGCTCCCAGCTCTTAAGGGCTTGCCTGTCCTAGCCAAACTGGCTAAAAAGAAAAGGAAGGAGCAGAGAGGAAAGGGTTTTCTTCATCACTAGAAAATTGTGGATGCCTGTTTAGTCTCTGCCCCAAAGAACTGGGCTGCTTTCCCAAGCTCGTGAGTGTAGAACATGAGTACTTGAATATCCTTCGCTTGAGGGTGTCACACCAGGCCCTGCCTGCAGCCTGGGCTTCACGTGGTCCGGGTCAGTGAGTGTGAAATGCTCCAAAGGGCCATTCTGGCTTACGACCTTCAAACTCAGGCTGTACACATGCTAGTGCTAACAGAGCTAGGGATGTTCTTGATTGTGTAACTGCTCCAGCTTTTCTGAAGTGCTCGAGGCCCCCTGTGTACCTGACTGAACAGCCTGCTCTGGTGACAGGACAAGTTAATTACAGTGTGGGTGTAAACTTCTGGTGTGCATGGTTTGTTCTCAGCCTAGGAACACCCAGCCAGCCTGATCCCTATTTTACAAAATCTTCCCTGTGAAGTAAACAAAATAATAGCAGTTAACTCACAGTTGGGTGCATTCAGGCTGGAGGAAGCAGGGTGGGCAGGCAGAACAGCTATGTCAGGCTGCAGGAAACCTGGGGACCTGACTGCTTCCCTTTAGGAATTGGCCACTGCTGCCCCCCCTCCACCTTTGCTTATGAGCCCAAGCCGCAGGACCGTAGCTCAGATGTGGCAGGAAGAAAAACACATTGGAAGCAACAAGGCCAGAGACTGCTGTGGTGACAGAAGCAACACAAATACCTCAGTGAGATGTAGGTGAGGTTTGAGCCTTTCCTAAAGCTCTGAGTGTGCCCATCCTTCCTGGCACTGAGCTGGTGCAGCTGGGCAAGCAGGCACAGTTGAGCTGGGGGCAGGGGGGAGCTGCAGTCATAGGCTGGATGGTTTCAAACCAGGTGGAGCTTTGACAATGACCGACTTCTTTGTAATCAATTCCCTAGAGTGTCCCATGGGCTGGTATGGGCCAAACTGCCAGAAGCAATGTGCATGTGAACACATGTGTCCCTGCGACCGGGAGACAGGCAGCTGCAATGTCACCTATGAATTGGCAGTACAGGACCAGTTAAACAAAGGTATCTCTGGTTACAGTGGTTGTGTCTTAAAAAAAAGTTAGAATGACAGCTTTAGTGCATAATGTTGTGTTTGCTTAGTTACCAGCTCTGGCTGGCTGTCATCTTACCTAAGCTTGCTCTTTTTTAGTGGAATTTTACACCATCCCCAATACTACCTTTCTTCCCGCTATTCTTTGTTTTCCAGCTGGGCGGTGTTTGGCTTCCCAGAGTAAGGGAAGGAGCAAAGAAAAATTCTCTCTGTCAGAGTAAGTGTGTAATACTCGTCATATACATGTATATGTACACACTGAGTCCATGCCATCAATTGCTTGCTGTGAGATGGAGTTGTTCACACCACCTCCTGGGTGGCAGGGCCGTGTGTCAGTGAAGCTTAGAGACCTGCTGCTTCATTGCCCAAAGCATCTGTGTTCTGACTTTGTTGTATCACCTACAGCTCTCATGACAGGAAAGATGAGGATAGGGAAGGCACGATTAAGCGTTTAGCACCTTAAGACAAGTGCTGAGCTGAAGCCCCCACCAGTGACAGTTGATGCTCTGACCCTGGTGCTCTGCAGCTCGCAGTTAAACAAGAGCCACCTTTCCTCTCCCACTGATGCACTGTATAGGCAACAAACGGACGAGGGCAGTTCTGACACCAGAACATGGCTTCTGTCGTGTTGGCGAAGCTACAGTCGCTCTGCAGGCACAGCTGGTCACTTGTTAACGGAGTGGAAAGCTAAAAACAGCCATGTGCTCTGGCTGCCGGAGCAGCCTTTCAAAGGCTTTCACAGAGCATGTTCTCACCGCAAGCTTGTGATGTCAGAGAAGGGAGTACAAACTTTGAGAAATCATTTGCACGCTGGGAGCATGTGAAAGCAGGTCAAGAGATGTTGCTTATGTGGATTTTGCTTCTGTCTGACAGAAAAACCTGGATCTTCATGACCTCTGTCTTGGCTCTGCTTCTGGTAATTAGCACCATGGGAAACGTAGGCCTTTTTCTCAAGGCCAGGTCAGAGAGGCGCCATGAGAGTGGCAACTATCTCTACCACCCCCTGAGGGAGATGAATGGGGAAGCCAGTCACACCTCCACATCTGCTGCCTGCGAGACAGAAGATACTCAGGACCAAAGCCAGGCACTCCTGTAGAGTCCCAGATGAGAAGAGATGAGGTATTTCGCTCTGCCCCTTGTACTGCCACTCAGCACTGACTGTTACCGAGGCTATTCAGACTAGAGTATAAAACTGCTGACTAACCTGAGAGCAGCAGCAAGATCCCTCAGTCCAAGAAACTGCCTTGCTTGTGGCCCAGCCCTGCTGAGAACATGGCTAGCTTCCCTGCCTTCCTCCGCTGCCCTGGCTGGAGCAAACAGGACTGCATAATTAGTTGCCATGAGAGGATGCAGGGCACAAGCCATGGGGCCAGCTTCCACACACACAGGTGGATAATGGAATTCCTTTGCTCTAGCAGGAGAGGAAGTGGGCTGGTTCCCTCCAATACTTGAGGGAAACAGGTGAGAAATGTAAGCTGTAGGCACTTCAGAAAGGTCCCTTCTCACCTGAGCAGTGGTAAGTATTTTTAAGATGCAAGATAAATTGCCCCTAGCATAAAGCTAGGCTTAAGGAAGCTGGCTTAAGGATGGTGTAGTCTATACCTGTCTGCCCTTCCCTGGTAAGCTCAGACTTTTATCAGAAAACTGAAAAAAAAAGTTGGTTTAAAATCTTGAAATGGGTGCAGTACACAATAAAACCACAGCATTCCTCCTCCTGGCCACAGTGGTAGGCTCAAAGGCTGACACACAGGGTTGGGGCTTTCTTGCACCTGACCTGTGTTGACTGGAGGGCCACAGTGTTTTCTTACCAAATACTTATTCGTAGAAGTAGTCGAAGAGGTGCATGATGAGCACTGCATTTTTGGTAGGTTCTTACAGTACAGCAACATAAAAAGCCTTGTCAGTTCAAAAATTTCATTCTTGCATTCTCTCATATCTCCCAGAAGCTGGTGTGCTCCGCTCAGCTGTGTGGGCTGCCACTTAGGGACCACAGCCTGGAGCTCTCCCACCTGGGGAAGGGAAGGGAAGAAAAGAGACAGCAGCAGCCTGGCATGGTCAGCACAACAGGACCAAGTCGTGGGACTGGGCTCACCCTACCCCAGCCTGATCAGCCCAGCGGGACAGTCCATGTGGTGGCCCTTGCTCACTGCTGCTAGAACTGCCCTTCCCTTGTCAGAGGGAACAGCCACCAGCAGCAAGCTGGTGCCTCCATCAGGAAGAGCTTCAGGCAACCCAGGATCCTGAACATCTCGGCTGGAAATCTGACCTTTTACTAGAACACACCCTTGCATGACACCTTTAAAAAAAAAAAAGTGAGTTTGCTTCCACGTGAGGGAAAACTAGCCTCTAATGTGCTACTCTAATGCTGCAAAGGGGGGGTTTAAAGCCTGTCTGAGCCTGAATATTAACATTTTTATGCACTCCAGTTTTACCTCTCCAAGGATATGTAATTTTTTGTGCCACTGTTAGCATCAAATCAATCTGTAAAGAGAAGATTCTATTTTTCTACTATTTACAGAAGGCTATTTGAAACTTGAATAAAGTCTTTTAGTGATAACTGCCTGAAACTCAAATTCTTAATATGCAGTTGTAGAATGAAGATGTGATCCTTTTCCAGTTAATCTTGGCTGGCCATTTGAACCCAGTGGGCCCTCTTTATTTTAAATAACCAATTACACTACAGGATGATATGTTGTACCAGCCTGCTCTGTGGTACGAAAACAAACAAAAAATGCTGGTTCTACAGGAAAAAATTAAAGAATATTTTAGTTAAAAAGTAGGAATAACTGAATACAAGCAAGCTTTACCTCCATTTCTGTGGGTAAAGACAGCAGCACATGTGATTAAATTTTCAGTTTACCACAATTTGAACAGTTGCATCAAACAATTAGACATGTTCTTTAGAGATTTTTTATTTCCAACATACAGAAATGTACAGCTCTTACCAGAACCTACAAATACTGTAAATAAGTACATTTGTTGTCAAGTAACACATTACAAAGCACTCTGCATTTTGCTAGTGTGCTTTTAAAGAATGTTTGGGGTCTTTTGGCTGAGAAAAATCAGGACTTCAATATGTAAAAAAATGAAGACAGCTGCAAGAGAGAGAAAGTAAGTGCTTGCTGAAAAAAATTAATGCCCATTTAACTTATATACATAACTAATAGCTTGGAAGTAGATGTTGATGTCATTAAAAGCTAATGCATGTCACATGATTCCAATTTAGCCTTCTAAGAGAGAAATAATCAGGTATAAGAATCATCACAAACATGTTGGAAGAATATTAAAGCTAATAGCATGCAGGAATCTTTGACAAATGCTTGTCAACTTTAGTCCTTAAGAGTCTAATAGCTCTGTTTCTTGCATTATTTGGCTCACAGGATAAACATTGCAGGTACGAAAGAAGTGTGAGCTAGTAAAATGCATTTTGAAATAAGGGATTCCTCTGACTCTAGTACAGCTGGCCTTAGCCACTGCATCAATACATAGCAGCTTCACACCTGAGTTGAGTGGACAGCTGGGCTCACCCCTTCCTACCACCAATTCTGAGTTGCAGTAAGCATTACAGATTTAAGATGACTGGGTTATGGCATTTTCAAAATTTTTTGATGAATAAACCAAATTGGGATTAGAAATTCTTATTAAAAGTTGGGGTTTTTTTCCTGTTGCTGAAAGGGGATTGATATAACCAAACTGGCCAACCATAAGACTGAAGCAAATGAGACAGCATCAAACTCCGCAGCACACCCATCTACGCAGCCAAAGTGACTGCAGTCGCTCAGAATTTCCTCACATAATGACAACCAGGATCACTCGTCCCCCAACAGCAAGTACAGGAAGCTGAGAAACAGCCAAGACAGCTCTCAGTGCCTCCCTGCTGAGAGTGCATTAGAGTGCCAGTTTCCAGCTTAACCCATGGCACATGGAAGTGGTAAAGCAGCCAGCACTGCTGCTTTTTGCACCTTCCTGGACTAGAGCCCCCCCTCAGTCCCTCCACAAAGCTAAGCTCTTCTGTCCACAGCAGTTAAAAAAGCCCTTTTCAAAGCTGAAAGGTGGCAAGATGTTTAGCCCAAAAGACTCAGGTGCTACATTCCAGCTTTGCCCCAAGTCTAGTCTGACATCCACCTTCAGTGTGTGCCCACTGATGATGTGCTCTATGTTTGCCTTTCCCCATCCTACTGGGACAGAAGCCAGTAAACAGCAGGATGGGGAAAACCTGTAGAAATTACTAAGAATAAAGGTTTCACATGTGGCCATATTTAATTGTAAACAATGGCACAACACTTTGTACCTACAGCATAGCATCCTTGCTCTTGAGGTCTTGTATCACACATTAAACATGGCAACAGCTCTTTGAGGTAGGTATTGTGTTTTGCATATGGAGTATTTGAAACAGGGGAAAGCCCCAATCTACTGAGGAGCTATTTTTTAAAGTACCCAGCTAGTTACCTGAACACAGCCTGAGCTCGGTGACTTCACTGAGGAGCAGCTCCCATGATATTGCTGGGGAGCAGGGAGGGCCTTGCTGCATCACTAGCTCAGCACCCAAAACTGGAGTCTGTTTTTCAAGGTTCTGGCTTAAGAGGCTTCTGAGAGATGAGTGGCTCCCAGGGACCCAGAATCCAGAACTCCTCCCAGTCTCAACTCATAAGAGGCTGCTGTGAAGGCAACTGCATGTTTTATTTTCTAAAGCATGCCGATGTCATTTAGAGGGGGAAAAGGTGTTTTAGAAGTATTCTGCTTCTCTTGTATCTGCAGTTCACAAAGTCAGGTTTAAAAAGCACAGCGCAGCATCAGCCACAAGATCCAGGCTGCTGCCCCCTTTCTCCTGCTATGTTAACATTCAGGGAAAAAAAGGGGGGAAAAAAAACCCCTATATTGCAGCATTTAAATTGGTAGCAAAGTAAATTTGTAGGTGGAATAACCCAGGCAGTTCTGCTTAAAATTGACAAGAGAGAGATCACAAAATGCTTCCCAAACAGATGTGTGCAGCAGTGTCTTGTGGAGCAGGAGAGCGGTACTACCAAGGAACGAGAGGAAAAAACTGTGGTTGTGATATCCCTGGAGCCAGCTGGAGGGAGTGCTCCATAGGACCAGCCCTTCATCTCTTCCTGGCTCATTCAGAGACCTGCCGGGGTGCCAGGTTCCAGGTGCCTCACTGACAAGAGTTGAACACCCAAAACTTTTACTGGTGGGAGGAGAACAGCACATGCCACATTTGAAAAAAAAAAAAAAAATCCAGTGCAATGGAAGAGATTCTTAACCAGAGCAAACCAAGGGAAACACAGGAAACATGAATGTTACCACCACGGGACATGACCAACCCTGTAAGAATCAAGCCACAAGAAGCTGAAATCCTCAAAGAGCACAGGGAGGATGAGGCTGGGTCTTCTCCTGATGCTTTAGGAGTCAATTTGAAACTCTATTTCTAGCATGATGGAGGTTTAGGCATCACAAGACTCTCAGATTTGATCCCCAGTATACAAGCTCAAAGACTGCATAGGATTGCGCAGTCCTCAGATGAAGTAATAAGATCAATAGTAAAACAAGAGGGGACTGAAAAAGAATTTGAAAAACTATGGGTAACAGCTGGAGGTGACAAGAATAAAATACCATCTATTGGGGACCCAAGTGCTATTAGGGTAACATCTAAGGAAGCAGGCGAAGAGGAACCAGCTTCAGAATGGGAGCTATCAGCCCCCCAAATTATTTTTCCTAAACCATGTGACTGGCAAAACCAGAAATTTATAAATTGGACCAAGTTGCAGTCCCAGGGCTGAGGTATTACCAACTTTGAGAAAGATAAAATTAGTAACAATTGGATTGAACAATATAGGGGTATCCCTCACAGAAAACTCCTCACTGCACTGCAATTAAGAGCTAATGTGTATGCCACCAGGGAATTCCTGGCAAGGGGGAGACAGGAATCGCAAATAAAATCCTGTTGACACTGTAAATTGGAAAATGAGACGTGTGCTTATATCATTGGGTATTGCCCCACACTACAAGATGCTAGCATCAAAAGACATAATCAGTTATGTGAAATATCGATAACTGAAGCCAAAAAGAAGGACTGGATTGCGTTCCAGGAGCCTATATTAAAAGATGAACAAAATGAAATATATAAGCCTGATCTGGTATTCATAAAGGGAGATCAGGCGATAGCTATTGATGTGACAATTCGATATGAAAGTAAATTGACATCATTGTCACACACGGTAGCAGAAAAGGTAAAGAAATATTGCCATCTTAAAGACCAAATTCAAGAACTAACGAATGCCAAAAATACTAAATTTAAGGAATTCCCTGTGGGTGTGCGAGGAAAATGGTATTCTGGCAATTACAAAGTGTTAAAAGCATTGGGAATCTCAAGTTCCCGGCAAGAAAAGATTGCATGTTCTATATCAAAGAAAGCATTATTTACGTCTGTTGATATTATATATATTTTTGCAAGTCGATCGAGAACTGCTGTTAAGAACTTAAGTATTTGATTGTTATCGTTCCGCTGTATTGCTGTTTTGCTGTATTGCCATTTATTTCTTTAATAAAGTTACCCCTACCCTGCCTGCTACATCATCAGGGGTATTGCTAACTTGACTCACGATGTTTAGAGATAGGGAAGTCCCTGGGTAAAATCTTGGAAGGATCAACCTTGGCATTGGAAAGGTTGGGAGAGTAATAAGGAACTTGTGGTCATGTCACATCACTTACTCTAAATTTGGACAAAAGATCAATTGGAAATGTCAACATTTTACTAATTTGGAATATCATTACCGGTTTTGACATAGGTGGACAGGCCACCTTTACTTAACTTGGAAAAGAAACATGTATAATTTATATGTGTTTGTGTGGCAGGTACACCCCCCCCACCCCGCCACCCCCCCCCCACCCCCCACCCCAACAGGAAACAAAACTTCTCCAGGCAGGGAGAGGAAAAAAAAAACAAACCCAAACCCTAGAGGCCACAGGTTGAAAATTGACCTGAAACTGACCAATTGAGATGCACCAGGTACACTGAGGTGTTGACCTTTCGGCCAATAGGGAGTGAAATGACCACAGGTCAGATTCAACAAGGGTATAAACAGGGTCCCGCCAGAGGACATTTTGAATCAGTCCTCCTCAGAGCAGCAGGTCTGCAGTTGGGGACTCCCCCTTGGGTTGGGACGCTGCCCTAGGTAACTCCTGCAGGTTGAGAGCCCTCATCTTTTAGGTGAGTGATATGTGCATTTTGAGTCATCATTTTAAATCTTAAGAATTCTTAAGTCAGCTGTGTAGTACTGATTCCCCTTACATCACTGAACCTGTGGTTCACAAATGTTATCGGAGTTCTAGCTAACTTTTTACTGAATAATAAATCTGAGTTTTAACACCTTTTGGATTTGATTGTGTGAGCCTCCGTAACACTTTGTTAATTAGCATCAGAATTAATTTACCTTATCTGTGGACCTCTTACTGTGTAAATTTGAGGAAGAGGGAAATGGATTCCAACACTGCTCAAAACATATAACAACCATGGCTTTTGCAGATGACCTAGTACTGCTGAGTGGATCATGGGACAGCACGCAGAACAATATCAAAATTTTAGAGGTCTTTGCGATCTAACAGGTCTCAAGACATAGGGGGAAAAATGCCATGGTTTCTACATCCAACCTACTAGAGACTCATATATGATCAATGACTGTCCTCCATGGCTAATTAATGGCAGCCCCCTCAACACAATTGAACCTGGTAGCTCTGAAAAGTACTTGGGCCTATGCATAGACCCACGGACTGGAATATCAAAACCAGAACTACCGGAGAAAATAAAGGATTGGTTACAATGGAAAGTCCTCTTTGAAACCATTTCAGAAGGTGGACATCTTGAAGGGATATACTATCCCATGATTGATCTACCTAGCAGACCATGCTGATGTAAAAGTAACATACCTGGAAACACCTGACCTGACAATTCGAACAGCTGCCAAGGAATGGTTACATCTACCAGCAAGTACCTGTGACGCCATCCTGTATTCCAGTACTTGGGATGCAGGCCTAGGTATTACCAGACTCCTGGGACTGATCCCTAGTGTACAAGCCTGAAGACCGCATAGAATTGCTCAATCTTCGGATGAAGCAACAAGAGCAATTGTGAGACAAGAGGGAATTGAGAGAGAATTTGAAAGACTATGGATTACAGCTGGAAGAGATAAGGATAAAATTCTATCATCTGGGACCCAAGGGCAGTTATGGTGAGATCAGAGGAGTGAGTTGGGCAATGAAGAACGATCTTCAGAATGGGAGATACCTGCTCCAAAAACTATCTTTCTGAAACCTTGTTACTGGCAAAAACAAGAATTTGTGAATTGAACCGAGCTGCTCTCCCAGGGCCGGGGGGTTTCCAACTTTGAGAAGGATAAAATCAGCAACAACTGGATTGAATATTACAGAGGCATTCCCCATAGAAAACTCATCACAGCATTACAGCTGAGAGCAAATGTCTACCCTACAAAAGAATTTTTGGCAAGAGGAAGACAAGAGTCCCAAATTAAATCACATTGGCATTGTCAAGCAGAGAATGAAACCTGTTCACATATCATTGGATACTGTCCCGTGGTACAAGATGCCAGGATAAAGAGACATAAACAACTATGTGAAATATTGGCGCAGGAAGCTAAAAAGAAAGATTGAATGGTATTTCAAGAGCCATTGTTAAAACATGAACAAAATCAATTGTATAAACCTGATTTAGTATTTGTTAAGGGAAATCAGGCCTTAGCTGTAGATATTACAATTAGGTACGAAAGTAAACCAACATCACTGGTGGATGCAGTGGCAGAGAAAGTAAGAAAATAGCATCACCTTAAAGAGCATTCGTCAATTCTTGAATTTGTTAAGATTATTAAATTTAAGAGATCTCCTTTGGGAGCATGTGGAAAATGGTATCAAGGCAATTACAAAGTACTAACAGCTTTAGGACTCTCTAGTTCCCGACAAGAAAAGGCTGCGTGTTGTTTATCAAATAGGGCATTATTTACTTCAGTAGATATTGTACATATATTTGTGAGTCAAACATGAACTACTGTAAGATCGTAATGTATGATTGTAGTAGCGATTGTAATTCTATTGCTTAATGAACTTTTCAATAAAGTCTTTATCTTTTCTATCTTACATCAAGGGTAAAACTAACTCCTTCACAACAATTAGGGTTAGTGCTAGCCCCCTGGGGTAATTAATTGGAAGGACCTTTTTTGAATATAAATGATAGTATGTGGGGATGTATGACACTGATTCATGATATGTCATCTATTTTTTAATTGGACATTAATTTTTTTTAATTGGACATGTCATCTAATTTTTTCTAATTTAGACATTAATTTTTTAAATTGGACATGTCATCTATTTTTCTAAATTGGACATTAATTACCAGCCTTGACATAGGTGGACAGGCCACCTTTTCTTAACTCAGAAAAGAAACAGGTATAAGTTTTTTTTATATATATATGTTTGTTAAATAGCATCAGAATTAATTAGGGGTAAAGGATTTTACATAAGTGATACACACATGCACTTCTAATTCTGGAACTCTTGATTTTCCAGAGCAAAGGTAGTACTTCTCCCTCTCTATCAGACTCCAATTATGCTGACATGCCAGAGACAGAAGTTTCATTCATCTGGGAGAAATGGTAAAGTCCACAGAACAACTGCAGAATTCTCTGAAATCAGAACTTTCCTGGGGCCTGCATAACTAAGTTACGTGTTCTACTCTCACTGTGAGAGATGCAAGGTGGGAGAGTAATTTCCCTGGCTCCAATCCTTTAAAAATAGCCAAGCAACTTACATAAGCACATCAAGTTCTTCATCTCCCATTGTTCCAAATACTGGGGCTCTTTTCTCCTTTGTCAATGCCTGGTACTTCAAAACCAGTAATTAAAAAAGCAGGGTTAGAAGGAACTACTTGACACACCTGTAGTTCTCAGCTGCACAGATTCCATCAACCTTAGTAAAAACTTGGTGAGAGGGAAAGAAACCCCAAGTCTTTACTGAGAAGCATGGCCATGGATACATGGATTGCTGTGCTGGAGGAAGAAGCCACACTTCCACCACCAGCTGTGCTTTCCCCTGCCCCAAGCCCAGAACTGTCTGTGCTGCTCCCCAGCTGCGGAACTGGAAACTCAGTCATTATAGACCACATTCACCACATTACATGACATGAGCTACTTGGCTGGGATAACCTGAACAACTGCAGGGGCAGTACCCTTGCAATACCCTTCTGTAGGCAGCAGATCTGTGCAGAGGTAACCTCCAGCTGGTAGGGATGAGGTCTTCACACAGCACAGCTGGATCCAAAAGCAGACATCTGTCCACATCACAAGTCCTGTGTGTCTGCCAGCTGCAACTACTGCCCAAGGGCAATTGAGTATCTGACATCTATTCTCATTTTGTTGCCACCTAGACAAGAACACGTATAACTTTGCTACCCAACCTGATAAATGGATCACTAGCACCTTTGCTACACATCTACTCTGTGGAATAATCAGTGGAGATCATGGACAAACAGGGTATTTTTGGTGTGTTCTGAAGATGCACCATCTTCTTATAACTCCTGAACAGAATCCTTGCTTCTTAATCCTAAGAAACGTCCCTTGAGTCCAAAAAGCATTGGACTCTAACCTCACCTTGCAGGAAAAGATGACACACAGCCCTTACCCCAAATGCTATGTATGATACAGCCCTTTACACAAGAACACCCAGCAATCACAAAGATTAGAACCTAAGTAGAAAGATTTCTTGGGATTGAAGACAATCAGTTACTCCTTTCTAAAACAAAGTTCATCCCATTAAAAAAGGTGACTGGATTTAATAAATAGTCATTTCTGAAATTATAAATAAGTTAAAAATTAATTTAAAATAAGCTAGTATTTGAATAAATACTTTTCAGTAAGTGCTTAAATATATACATGCTTTTTTTTTTTTAAGTTTTCTCTTCAAGTTAGCTCTTGTTTTAAAGAAGCAAGTTCTATAATACTGCCATAAAATTTTGTGCCTTCAGGAAATAAAATATTGCTTTTCTTAGCCCTTTATAATTTGATTCAGTTCCCATCCACTTTGATGAGATGGGTCAGATCTACTCATTATTGCTTGTAAACCTGAGGAAAAAGGAACAATAGTCTATCTTTAAGAAAGATGCTGCTTACTGGAGGCAGACTCTCTGCCTGCACTTTCTAGAAAACCATTTTGACTTTTGCGTCTCAGCGGGTTAAAAAAATCCAACACATTTCCTAATAGCATCCTGTCAGATAGGAAGAGGTTTTAGGTTTGACCTGGAACTGATTTCTGAAATATCCTATCTGTATAAAGGTATTTACAGTTTGCTTCAATTTCCCGCCCCTGAAATGCCCACTTTACTTTCTGATGTGTAACTGGTACCCTGGGCACCCAGAAAACTAGATTAGTTTTGCTACACATGAATAATCTAGTCCTACAGATCAAACAGATAAGGCAACATCAGTCTCCTCTACCACACCTAGGAAAAGGACTGATTGGAAAGAGCCCTTTAAAGTTGAGTAATACATGGATTCATGCAAACTGACATTCATCCAAAAAACACAATTTGTTGAAAAGCCTACTGAGAAGTAGGCATCCGATATAAAATTTCTAAATCTGCCATTTGTATTCCAAGTTTTCACATTTAAGGTAGCTCCCAGAGGCCGCTCTGTGTCCAAATGGCTGCTACCTGTGGTCACACGAACGACTACCTCAAGGCTCAGCCCCTGGAGGCTCTTTGGTTTGGTGCACAGAGCAGCTCTGGGGCGGGTCAGGAAGCCCCGAGCAATTTTTCCTTGCTGCTGTAGCCTTGGCTATCTGGAAAGATGGGAGCTGCTCTGGGACTGGCTGGAAGATGTCGTGGCTCCACTCAGCTGGGAAAAGCCACTGTTGCAAGATTCCAGGCTTGACATGGATCCCCTGAGATGGGACAAAACAGATATATTTGTTAGGAAGGCAGCTATTAATGGATAACTCTACACATCTGACAGATCAGCTTACATTCTATAACACTTACAAAAGTATTTTATCTTTTGTCCCATCATTTTCAACTTGATCTCTAAGAACCTCTGCGTCATGATGAAAAACTAATTTGTCAGAGAGATCTTTTTTTCCTAGTTACAGGTATCATACCTTGTTTCTTGCAGGTATTCTGGGAGTGGGACACAGCTGAAGCCTCTGTGGGGCTGCATTCACTGCCCCTGAGCAGAAAGGAAAACTCAAGAGCATTCCAAATGCAGCATAGCTCAGCAAATGCAATGCCACTGCTAACCTGAGAACTCCAGCCTGCTAAGCATGACAGTCCCAACTTCAGCGTGTCCAGCCATGGTCTTCGAGCTCCTTCTGCCAAAAGCAGAATTGGTTCACTGTAGCTGTGACTGCCTACTGTTCCTGACACATTCTATGTAGGTAGAGCAACAAGGAACAGGTTTGAATGACTGGAGTGAGGAATTTGCTGCTGCTCTGATTCCACAGGATCTGGCCAGGTCACATTCTCAAGGTCACCACCTGCCCATCTGCAAGTCTGTTCTCCCTAAAACTTCCTCCAGCTCCTAGTGAAAGATCAAGTACTTGAAAAGAATTCAAATTACTGGGTAATTTGAAAAGTACCTTTAGCATTAAAGGAGGCTAGGCAAATCCTACCAAGGTTGATGTATTCACCCATTCAGAAAGCACTCTCAAAATCATGACTGACATCCTTCTCAAGTGCCAAACAAAATATGCATGCCATACCCCAGCTGATATTTGTTAAGTTACTCCAAAAGTAACTTCCCAAAATGTTCCCAACTAAGATCACAAAACTCCTCAGTCAAAAACCTCCCCCTCTTCAGGTAGCTGTAAGCAAAAACTGAAGCACTGGTCCAAGGGGTCCCTTATTACCTACAGCACTAAAGGAGATTCTTGGTGCAAAATGCCACCAAGTTCATGTCCATCTAACTTCTCACCAATGAAATGCACACCCTGCAGAGGTCATTGGTATCTGGATGTTTAACTCACACTCAGTCCTCTCATTTGGCATCTCTATTGCAAGTCGTACAGTAAATGCCCCCCAGTAAATCTCTTACCTGAAGTCCTTGGATGCAAGCACCTCATAGTAGTATATAAGCTTGCACTTGTGACTGGAAACTTGCAGAGAGGCAAGAACATCATCCACCCGAGGGAGGCTAGTGCCAGAACAGGGCAGAGGGCCATGCATTTTCCACTGGAGAATGTAAAAGCCAGGCCAGCGAGTCACATGAGATCCCTGAGAGAGAAAGAGTGCCATCAAGTGACTACCAGACATCTTAACAGACGAATGACTTGGCAAAGTCAAAAGAAACTATTGAGCTGACTACTTCGGGGACCATACACCATTCACTTATTTTACTTGCCTGAGCCACACCCCTGTAACATTAGTAAAAAAAATAAACATTATTTTCAATTAGCTTTTTATCATGGATTATTGAATCTCTTTCCAATGGCTCAGTCTAAATTAGGACTGCAATAGCAACCACTTTCACAGGGAACCCAGAGAATGATAACCATAACGACCATTTCCAAGCAATACATGATTTCCCATGCCATCGATTCCTTCACCTCCCCAGCACCAGACCGTTTTGGAGTTTGCTAGGATTATAAGATCCCTGCCAGGACCCAAACACATCAGACCTGGATGCTCTCTCCTTCCCGGCAAACCAGTGGAGATTCCATACGGCTGTAATCCACCCCAAGGACCCACGTCTTATCAATTAGCTGCATATTGTCCCCAGCAGCAGAGGTACTTGGTAATGTGGCTTCTTTATGACTTGTTTCAGGAGCACGTTTGGAGTGAAAGAGGCTGAACACCACATCTCCCTTCAGAATGTCAAAGTCCCATGTGATGACAGATTCCCCTTCCAGAATCTCCACAACTATCTAGGAAGGGAACAGAACAAGCACAGTGCAAAGAGTCAAGTCTTCAGGTGACAGCCAGCATATTCCTTCCCACTCTGCAAACATGCTTTTCTTTACAATCCCTCAGTTAAGCTATTGGTCTTGATTCCTAAGGAAGATATAGACTGATTCCCATTGCCAGTCTTCTGCCACAGTACATCTCCTCAGGCATTTTTACCCCATCTCTCCCCTGTATCAGAGTTGCTTGTAAATCATTTACTAGTTCCAGGAAAACCTCAATGGAACTGAAGCAAAGCATTTGGGACAAAGCAAAGAGCACCTTCTGAGCAGCTACAGACTCCAAAAGGCACTGCTGCTTTTTAAGGAGTCTTAAGCAGGCCAAATCAGAGTTACTCATCATCAGTGAAGCTAGTGGACTGTTTTGACGCTTAAGTGCTCTGGTTTTGAACGCTCTGTTTTCTGATGACCCCCATCAGGATGTTCCCAGTACGTACCTTCTTATATCACCACCATTACTGTCCTAGCTATGCCACTGAGAATGGAAGCTGTACTATCAGAAGGGAAACTGAGGGAGCTTTATTTCCTCAAGGAGGAGGAGGAAGAGACTGTATCTTGCAGAAGATCATGCCATAGTAGAGATAAGCGACACTTTCTCAAATGGCTGTTCTTAACTTCCACTCTTCTAGCTGTTCACTAGCATTAGCCTTCCCAAGAAAGGCACGTTGCTACTGAACCCTCTCGTGCTCACACTTTGGGAGCCCTTCATTGTTCTAGTCAGCCTTAACAGAAGGAACACATCACTGATATCAGTTCAGCACCTCCTTCAGCCTTATGAGGTTCTGGTCTGTACCTCGTGTGGAGCTCCTTTGAGGACACTCGCAGAATGATAGATAGTTTCTGTCCATAACCGGATGTGATCTGAGTTCTCTGGCTCTTCTTCTGTTTGATAAAGTGACTTAGGAACAAGCCCACCTTCTGGGACAGTACACTGGAAGAGTCAGACAAACAAGTATGAGGGTTCGTACTAATCTAATGGTAGTGTATCAAGTCATCTGTACCATGAACACTCGCCAGCTGTCAGACACAGGATGATATCCTCAGCTGGTATAAGGTTTCACAGTGGGACTAAGTTTACTCGAACTACAATGGTTTATCTAAGCTCCATTTAGAGAGCTGACCTCTAACCCCCTTTTCCAGTGCAGCATCACCACTTCAGGGTAAAGTCTCCTGTGCACAAATTAACTGCACTGTGCTCAGCCTAAGGGTATCCCAGTCAGAACAGAGGTTTAACCATCTTTCAGAAGGGAGTGGAAGGCCAGAGTGTTGAGGAGGGAATTGAGAGAGCTTGCACATTGCAGATTCCACCTGCACAACAGGAAGGAAAACTCACCATGCAGTCTCCTCCCAGGAAGTCTGGGATCACATCTTTGTCCACGTAGTCTACCAGCCCTCCTGGACCCTGATAGTTATTCCCACTGTAAATGAGGAATTTCTGCCTTGTGTTCTCATTGATAAAGGGACTGACCTGAAATAAAAAGCAGACAGAAGACACTACTGTCACAGAGTGAAGTTAGAGACAATGTTTTTACTATCTTACACAGGCGCTTCAGGCTCTAGACCGGAAGGCCTCATCAGCAGGAATGCAGACCAATAGTTGTGCAGAGCTTCACAACTCTGAGCCACTTCCCCAAAGAAAGGGGTAACAAATGGGAAGTGTACTATATTGTCTCACAACCATTCTCTACTGTATGTGAAATAAATTTGTAATCATCGCACCACATAAGCCTCATAAGAAATTTAACGAGCATGTTCTTACATTCCCAGAACAGTCAGCAGGCACCAGGCAGAACCATATTTATTACTCTTCTCTTCAGTGTCCTCCAGCATGAGATTAAGAAATACTTGTCTCTTCCCATCAACATGAAAACCCACCAAGTTTGGGCTACCACTGCTACATAAGGATTTGCAGTTTAGGTCCAACATCCTGTCCTGCCCTGGTGGATGATAGCCACTAGAATCAAATGAGGTACAGGCATGCTATGGCTTGCTCTGTAGCAACACCGTGGTCTCTTCAGGAGTTCAGCCACAAGATACCTGGAAGCTTTTTCCTCCCTAACTCTTTAAATAAGCAGAACTTACACTGACTGGATGATTTAGCTATTTGTACACGCACAAGTGCTTATGATCCTGAGTCTGGGTTTCACCCACCAGAGTCCAGAGCACAGGAAAAACCCTGGGTGCTCGCACTATCAATAGTCTCCCCAGAGTTTCAGGGTAGTTGTCCTCTACAACCTCAATTATCCGAAGCAGGGCCTTTACTCCAGGCCTCCAGAGATGCCGCATATTCAGCCCTTCCAAGTCTACCAGACATGTCCAGGATCTAAAATAAACATGCAGAAAAAGACCTGTCAGAACCTTCATTGCACAGTGGCTGCTCATTTACAATCCACAGAATATTTCAGTAACACCATAGCCTGTACAGGATATCGTGAAGCTAACAAAGGGAGACTAGCAGTTCCAATAAAAAGTAGATCTCCACTCAGGCAGCAGACAGCCTGAATCCAGTCAGCTTTCAGGTAAACCAGACACCCAACTCCAAAGGCAAGAACATATGCTGTCAGTGCGGAAGAGGGTGAAGGTATGCAGGCCTATCGCTAAAAATAATTCAAAAATACATTTTAAATGAAAGTGGAACCTGGCAGACAGTGTCTTGTATAAAAAAAAAAAGAGAATTTCATGGATCTGGATTAAAATCAGCAAGATAGCAAGATTACATTTAACAGAAAGGGGACAGAAAAATACATAAGGAAGGACCAATACTTGATCTCATATGAAGCTGTAGAATTTATCTGCATTCAAGTCCCCTATATAACCCCAAGCCCAGGAACAGCCCATAACAGAGACACACTGCTGTCTGCCGTTTAACCCTAAGGACATAATCTAAAACCTTCACATGAGCATTCTTCTCATCATGTCAGTTCAAACTCTGTAAGGATACAAGAAAACTAACTATACTAACGTGATGGGGCGGCCAAAGATGTTGGTATTTTCCTCACATCTCTTTTGTCCTTCCTCATTAATTGACAGAACCTGAAATCAAACACAGTACAGACTAGGATTAGCCTGAGTATGACCGAAAAACCAGGATAGCCCAGAGATCTTATTTCAAAAAATACAGAACCCAGAAGTATACCAGTTTGAGAACTTGCAGTGTGCGAAACAGAGAATAAGAGCATACATTAAAAAAAGGCTTCTCTACTGTAAAGTTTTGCTCATCATACAAGGTACAGATATTGAAAAATTTAAGATGAAATATAAGAGTCTCAAGATCAACTGTCATTAGCAGAGCTGCACAAAAGGGCCATGGAAAGCCTACAGCTAAACTGCAAATTATCAGAAAACATCCTTCTGGCCCATTCGTACCATTATAAAAGTTTCACTTCTGTCTCTGCAGGAAAACAGAGAAGCTATGCTGTGCCAAAGTCACTAAGCCAACTTTGAGTTGCCAGCCACAAGACACAGGAATTACTTCTGTCAGGCAGGTAGATTCCAGCTGCACTATACCAAGGCTTCTAAACACCCCAAGGGAAATAGAGTTTCTCAGGGGAGAAATGAAAGTACAACTTACATGTCGCAGCAGTGATTCCTCTCCCAGAGCTTTCACCAAACCTTTTGTGTCCATCTGGCCGAGACGAAGGATGTAGAGTGGTCGTCCATCTTCAAAACAAACATAAGGGTTGAAAGAGTGAAGTACTCTAGTCTCCCAGGCTATCACTCTAGTACCTTTTATAAAAGCCACATTAAATATTTAAAAGGTATAAATATCATATCTAAAGGCAACCTTATCAAAGAGACGCTGCTTTGCACTAGCTCTAGTCTGCCTGATCTGTGCAGAGAAAATAACAAAACTACAGCAAAACAGAGTGGCTATTTACAGGCGTTGAACTGCTTTGTTAATGTTTAAAGCATCAATACAACTTTCTCCAAAAAATCCCAGGTTACTTATGAGGTCCTATAATTCAAACTGCTGTAGTGTCAATGTAAGGGGCAGCTTCTAACCTTTGTCTTGATAATGCCATCCTCCAGTGTAGTATTCATCTAAGAGGGCTGGGGGCCTCCATGACTGTAGGATATAATCCACCTGGTACTGCTTTCGCCAAGACAGTGACTGACAGAGCATTTCTCGAGCTTTGTCAATGTTGAAGTCACGAGCCCGCAGAAATCGAAGGATATGTTCGTCTTTGGGGATCTGAGACAAGAGAAAGTCCAAGGATCAAGACTGGTACATTACCTGTACCACTGTTCCATAAAGCCTGCAGACCATGCACCATTTTTATCACCTCTTAAAACTAAGATAACAAATATTAAACCTACATTCCTTCTCCCTCCCTCCTTAACTAATCCAGCTGAATGCAGCAGATGGTGCGAAGAGCACAAAAGAAGCGACAAGTTCACAGCCTGTGAGAAGTCTTTCACTGATCTAGTTGCCAGAAGCCCCAGCACACTCTGGGCTGGCTAAAGTTTCCCTCAGCTAGCTATCCACACTGACAAACAAAATACTGTATGAAAGTGAGAGAACTGCAAGCTTACCTCCCCACATAGGGCAAATTAGCAAAGGATGGAAAGCATCCATAGGTAACACATTAACCAAGTTAAGCATGCACGGTTTGGAAGGGGATGACTGTACAGTCTTCAAATGACTACCCACTAGCACCAATGCCAGCTCTTATGCAGGCACCTCTTCTGTTTTGCTGTTGACCATGCTTCCCTGGTGTTGTTTGAACAGAAAAGCTTTTGTGTTCTTCCACAGGCTTCCCTGACCCATCACATCATACTAATTCTTGCCAAAACAAACAGGTCAACCAAAACTACAATATACCCTCTCTGTATCACTCATCCCAACACTTTCTATCAGTAATTCTAGCATCACAGGCACAAAAACCTTCCTAAACCAAGTCTGTAGAATGGCTTATTCCAACCTCCTTCCTAATCTCCCATGTTCCCTTTGGGGGTGGGGGGAGGGTGGGGGAAGAAATCAAAGAAAATTTGCCAGTAATACTAAGCAGCAGGAATTAACAATAAACCTAATAGATTCCACAGAAGTGCCAAATTTGACTAAAAGCCTGTCAGTTGCAAAAACAACTGGATTATAGCTGCATATGCTGATGATTTCTCAGTCCCTTCACCCCAACTTCCCCAAAAGCATTTGACCTCATTCGTTACATCAAGTTTCCACTAAAAATTCAAGTTCTGTCAAGCAGGGATAGTCTCCTCCAGAATATCTGTACTGTGCTTAGCACAATGCAAGCAATCTGAGCCCTGCTGTAATACAAAAAAAGCATGTGTTCAGGAGTCAAAGCTCTTTTGTTTGTTCATTGACATGCTCACGAAAACAGAAAGCAGGGAAGAAAGCAAAGCAGCCATCAGTGTCAGGCTGGGAGCAATCTCAGTTTCACAAGCTGGTATGAAGCTGCAAGAAATATTAAGAATTGATTCCACCTAAAGAAAGGGGTACAGTTCAGGCAGCCTAAAGCCAATCCTAGAAGCACCTGAAGAGAAGATGGGAGATTAACACTATTCAGCATATTCTAACACTGCAAACACTGCATTTGTATATCATAGAAAGGAAAAGGGCAGCCTTCCCAAATAGGATCTCAGATGTATTTAGAAGAATGCCACCAAAACTTTCTGCATCACAGCAAGATTAAAGACAGCAGTTTTCATCAGATGATTTACATTTGCATTTCTGCTGCTCAGAGGAAGCTGTTATTCACAAGACAACAGACAAAAACCACAAACAACTACAAAAGCCCCTCAATCTCCTGTAAGTCCCAGGAGAGGGGATGGCTGTTAGAAGGTTTTGTAACCTTTCAAACCTATACTTACTGTACATAGCTTCAGGTAAGAGGCAAATTCAGTGCTGCTGTTTGGACCAAAGGCAGGAAGCTCTGAGGGGACTTATTCCACAGTGGAATTAGTCTCTTATCTTTGTCAAATCAAAGCAGTAACTCCATATACAAGAAAACGAAGTTTTCATTTCAGCCTGGCTTTCCATTTACTAGTGAAACTATGTGTACTATGTGTACATGGTACAGAGCCATTGACTACTAGCTTTAAGTATCTGCAATTTTAACACCATTTGAAGTTTGTTTCTTCAACTACTCAGCTTTTTAAAGGATAATAACTGTGATTCTAAAGGATAATGTCTGCTTTGAAAGGAACAGGGAATGGATAGTGAAATAGGAAGAGGAGGACAAAAATAAGAAGGGACATTTTCCAAGAAACAGGAGATCTACAAATATTTTTTGACAGAGGAATAAGGACATCCCTGCTCCAAATTAAAAGAACAGATTGTCACATCAAGGTAACAGCCTCTCCAGAGAAAACAAGTCATGTAGGATAAGTTCCTGATTTTCTATTATTCTGACAGGCAATCAAGAGAAGCAAACAGGGGAGTAGTAAGGGGGTTTAGAATAAAGTTTCAATAGCCAGCACCATCCTTCCTACTTGTTCAAGACCACAAAGGGAACAGAGCTCACAAAGCCTACACAAAAGGTACAAGACAGCTCCCAGCTGTCACTAAAAGCACTCAGCAATCAGCTGTACCTTGCCAAGATAACTACACAGCAAGCAGCTGTCAGGAAGAACAAGGGATTGCACACACTCACAGAGCTGCAAGCATCCCAAGAGGCAGTTGTTTCACTTTTTTTGCTCATGTGCTGTCACTTCTACCTTCTTCAGCTTCCATTCCCCAGCCTCTGACTAGGAGGGACAGAAAAAAACCAACCCATAGAACAAAACAGGCTAATGTTTAGATTGTGCTTCTTTCACCTGAAACCAAGATCCTTGCAGATCACGTGCATGGATAAAGTCTCACTGTCTTACTCTCATCTAGGGCTCATTTTCAGCTGGATACCCAATAGCTCAGATATCTCCTACCACACAGGAGTCCACACTGTTTTACTGGACGGGTCACCGTAGACCTGAAAAGCCTCACGTCCTATATTTCAGAGCATAACTATGTGTGGGGATTGATCCCTGCCCTTTGTTTTGCACCTGCTTGTTGTCAAGCACCTTTTATCTGACAGGAAGCTGAATAAGGGGAGACACAGATCACAACCAATATTTAGTAGAGCCCGTTTTATTAATTAAGCTGTTATTATCAGCAGGTAACTATTCACACAGTTCAGTCCCACACACAGTTACCTGGCTAGTTGTGAGGCCAGCCCCAGTTGTTTACTCAGAGGCAGAGCATCACAGTGACATGATAACAGCTTGCAGGTAGGTGTTCAGACAGTCCTTCAAGGGGTCCTTTGTTCCATTGGGTCTATATATATTCCTGTAGTCTCTACCTGCATCTAGCAGCCACCATACTCTTGGACATGGTCCAAGTTATACAACCTGTTGTTGATGCTACTGTATACCAGTGGCCTTGGACAGAGTTGGCAAATGCTTGGGTGTTCTGAATTTATCAGCTCTTACAGATTCAACAGCGTTGTTAGTTTCTGGAGCTTATCAGCTGCTGGGAGACTTTCACACACTATTCTTTTCAGCCTGCGGTTTTCTGGTAACTGTTTCTCCATCCACACTCATTCATCGGTACCAATAAAACCCAAGCGCACGCTCATGCAGAAGGGGACTTCTTCACAAGTTCAATAACAACAGAACTATAGCACTAAATCTTTGTTACATTTTATTTCTACATGGGTGACATATTAGCTTTTCCAAGAAAAAACAGGGCTTTATAAATCACATTTAAACTTCTTATACTCAGATGAGACATGCTCTCTCAACTCTGAGAAAGATACAGCAAAGCATGCAGAAAGTACTGGCAAAGCTCCCTGCAAACAGTAGCCTCTTTTGGAAAGGCCAGTTAAAAGAAAAAAAAAACCCAAAACCAAAAAAAGAAATTTAAAATCTTCCAAAGCTCATCAATGCAGAGTACCTCCTAACCCATTCTGTATGACTGACTGAGCAGTTACCTTTTAAGCCAGGAAGCTATTACTATTGAAACCTTATCTAGCTGTACTCTGTTTTCAAGGGGGATCACTTGCTCCAACCATCTTTCTCCTGTTTTCCCCTCTTCCTAAGCACTCTATCTACTCAGCCCACCCAATTATTCTGTCTATTGCTATCCTTGGTCAGTCCTTCCTTCCCACCCAACCTCTCTCCATCAGGAAATCTTGAGTTAGATCCCTCTTGAGGCATCCAAGCTGCCCTAGATC
The DNA here is from genome assembly GCF_026419915.1 of Harpia harpyja. Classification (NCBI taxonomy): domain Eukaryota; kingdom Metazoa; phylum Chordata; class Aves; order Accipitriformes; family Accipitridae; genus Harpia; species Harpia harpyja. Next base: position 18,488,857 of record NC_068960.1, on the reverse strand, counting down.
TTTTCTCAGCCACATACCCCTTACCCTCTTGACCTGATATAGAGACTCCCCTTCAACCAGGAGAAGGCCAAGCAGCTGCTGAACATTACAGCAGAGCAGAGATACATCTAAGCCCATAGCACCCGTGCTGCTTTTCAGGGAAAAATATTTCTATACTAGCTGGCCAACCCCAGCTGTACTTCCCCTAATCTAGTGCCCTCAGCTCTAGAGACTTACACAATGTACCTCACACCACAAGGTGAGGCTGTCTCTACTTCCTGAATCTTATGTGGTTTTGAAATAGTACATTTAGATAAAGGAGATTAAAACAAGAACAGAATGAATTCTCCTCAGAAGAATTCAGCCCTTAGCCGTACAAGCTTACACAACCTGCCTGATGTAATGCACACAGCATAGCTACTGCGTGTCAGCAGCTGAGAGCTCAGTGCTACCAGCTGCCTCTCTGCTGAGCAGCATTGTCCAGAGACATGGGCTGCACGACCAGTGCAGCTAACCATTTCTCCCACCCCACCCTGCAGCTTTTGGGAAGCACAACCCTTCCAGACAGGCCAGTCTGGGCAACCAAGCCCTCGTCAATGCCTACTCTCAATACACAGCAAAGGCTCTATGCTTGGGGACAACAGAATGGCCTTTTTAATACTGGCAGCACTGAACTGGGCAATGCAGGTGCAGTCTGTGATACCATTGGATCCTGCTGCGAGATCACACAGGCCATTCTCCATGTCTGGCCTTTTACCTAACCTTGCCAAAACAGGTGAGTCTCAACACACAAATTGTCTGTGATCCTGAGTTTTACTGGAGGGTTGAAGGCACACAAGCTATGAGAACAACTGTGTTCAGGCTCACAAAGGGGTACTCTCTGCCTCACCTACCCACCTTGCCTTTGTGCGTTTCTTGAAGCCACTGGCGAAGGCGGATCAAACAACTCTCTTGCATTGGAGTCAGTTGGCCCAGATATCGCTCAATGTAATCAGCATCCAATTTGTCAGCTGGGAAAAAAAAAAAAAGAACAATTCAGAGGAGACTTGGCATAGCCAGAAAGGAGATGTGCAGTTATTTCTACACATCAGGTTACTTATGATTTACACTGGAAGAGCACAGAAGCCCTCATTTTAGCTGCCTGAGGAAAGTAAGTGATATTCTCATGGTGATGAGGGCATGAGGACACAGACAGCACATAAGGTATCAAAGCTAGATCATTCCACCTGTCTCTTAGAACACTAATATTTCACTCAACCCTGAAATGCTTCAGCAGCAGCTTTAAAAGAAATATCATGAGCTCTGGCACTCATATCATTAACCACTCCAAGACCTGGGCACTTAAATCCCCTGGTGTCCTAAAGATCTCACACACAATTCCAATGACAAGAGGCTAAAAAAGCATCTAGCTGAAAACTGAAATGTTATTCTGCTTACAGACACCAGAGAGACAGGGAGAGTAACACTACCATTTCTGACAGCAAGGAAGATTTTTGGCATGAGGAGAAGTTCTGTGCATGCCAGCAGCTCAAGGTCCCTCCAGATCAGAGACAAAGGACAAGGGGTTTGAGACTGCCAGCATTCAGAGATAGAAGCAGATGTGCCATCTGAGGCTTGTATGTGCAGATGCCAGCAAGGAGAACGTGGTACCCAAAGGGGAGCAGCACAGGCCAGTAGCTGTGCTGGAGGCATGCGGGCACATGAGAAGGAGGGCTGGGAGGACCACCTCTGAGCTAGCTCTTCATCAGGCAGGATTTTTTTTTTCAGCACATACCATTAACTACAGAATAGGGCCTGGACACCCACAGGATATGCTGTTGCTGACTGATAATAGCAAATATAATTTCTGTAAGTACTATGCCCCCACCAAATCCACAGAGCTAGCAAGCTGGGGAGCAGTCCCAGGGAAGCTAATCACTTCCTAAACATGAATATAAGCAGAAAAATAAGAGTTACTCTCCTCTTCTCCTAGATGGGGTCTACCACTCTTAGATTAAGTTTAATCTCAAAGCACACGAACATTTCTTATAGTTAGCTCCTCTGTGGATTTCAACTCTTTTTCCAGATGGATTCCAATACAGAGAAGCTACCAGAGAAGGTCTGGTGAGACCAGAACCATTGATATTTCTGAATTCCAAGCTTTTGCCCTAGTTACACTCAGCAAAACAAATGCTGTCTTTCCTTCTGAGGAATGACAACTCCTATTTCTAATATCACAGGTCTAAATTAAAAGCCCCCCCCCTATTTCTTTTTGTCAGAAAAGAATTTTATTTAGTCTAGAAGATATCATCAGATCAACACACAGAAAGATAAAGTCCAGTTCAGGCATTTTGTGCGAGAAATGCGTTAGGCAACATTCTGCAAGTTTGTCTTGGCTGATATAGGTGCAAAGAACATCCAAACCAATCCCCAAGAACATTAATTTTGAAACAGCCAAAATATTTCATTATAATTCAATCACAGCATACTCAAGATACCTTTAAGTTTCTCCAATTTAAGGTATAAAATACCTTAAGGATCAGATCAAAACCAAGTGTTTTTCTAAGCTCAAACAAAAACATACTGCCTGCACAGTTTTTCTTGGCTTTTCAGTTTTGGGGAAAAAAGTTCCATTGTTTATGTTTGCATTTTTCTTGAAGAAAGAAAATAACTTTCCCTCCTCCCCACTCACAACCCAAAAGAAAAACCTCATGCCAAAAAAATAAAAATAAACTTATTAGTCAGTGCTACTCAAGGCATTTAGATTGCCAGCAGCTGCTACTGCCCAGACACCACATACCATCAGGGCTGACAGCTTCTGCTGGAGGGCAGGAGCTGCCAGTTTGCTCTTTGGTAGTTCCACGAGTCCCAGACTCAAGGGGTAAGTCATCAGCATCATGTCCAACAGCTGGGACTCCCTCATCCTTCTGTCTGTACACTGGGGGAGGCGCCCAGCGGGGGATGAATGTGATCCCTTGGGAGATCAACTCCTTCAGATAGTGTTCAATCACTTCCTTGCCCTGAAGGGGAAAACTCTCATTAGGAAAAGACAATCCCATCTCCCCAGAACCAGCAAGGTGCAGAAGAGCTTTCCTCAAGACAGATGACTAACACTGTTAGAGATAAACAGAAGGGAAATAGTTATCTCCTTCCATCTGCATGACCCTGTTGGAAAAATTTCAGTATGAAAGCACCATACAAGTGGTGAACTGCAACACTGGTCAGGCACATTCCAATGCCATAGATGTAGCTACCATTATAACACTTTCATCCCATTCTCCTGCTCCCAAACCATCAGTTAGCTGCTCTATTCCTCTGCAGCCCAGGGGAAATGGCCACCAAAAGGAAGCACCTCTGCCCAAGCTACTGGAGAGACAGGGTGCTGATTTTTACCCAGAACTTTCTCTTCCTGCATGAGAACAGTGTCCTCAGTGTCCGAGGAGCCTGGCACCCACAGCATCCACTGCAATCCTCCTCTGGTACAGCCTGCTCCCTCCCCTGCACAGACACATCCCAGCAAGCAGATTGTTTTTTTGCTCATTGCACACTGGCTTTTTCTTCATTTGCCTTACTGAATTATTTCAGAGACATAAGCAAGGGTATAAAACTATACTGGGTCTATTTTACAGAAAAGAAAATAGAGGCACACTGAGAGCAGGTGTTTGATTTTGGTTTTTGTGGCACAAAGGGAAGCCCATCTTACCCGCTTGATGTTTGAAGTGTACTGCTTCATGGCAATTTTTTCCACTGTGCTTTCAAAGCCAAAAAATGACTTGATGTCAAGTGACGCAGACTGTTCAAAGCAAGTCCACTCTTCATTCTCAGGGTGAACCTAAGTGCAAAGATATACATAGGGTTGGATGGTAGCAGACAGCTCACAATATGGCAGGGCCCTTGTCCCTGGTACCAAACTGGCTGTTTAATCTCCAGAGCTACAGAGTGAGGGGGCAGACGAGGCTTCCTATTGAGGCACCAACAGACCCATATTTAACAGTCAGATTAACTCACTCAGAGTAATAGAAACACATAATGAACTGGACATATGGATGTTTGTGGTTAACCCAGCATTCTTCACATGCACAAGGAAATCAAGATTAAAACCCATCCCTGCCCCAGCAGGCCCGAACGGTAATATTCGTAGCAAAAGTTGCACTAAAATAGTAGTGAGACTGCCCACTTGAAACCATCATGTCAAGATCCTCTTACAGAAAGACACAGATGGCCTCTCAGAACATGCAATTAAAAACCCCTATATCTGCAAAGGAAGAAAAAAGCAAAACAGTTTTTCTCTAGTTTTGGATAGGAAACTCAGCCACTAATGTCAGTCTTCCCCCCAAAACACAGGGGACATGGCAAAGCAGGGAGTTTTCCCACTGTCAGATCAATATACACCTTTCCTTTCCAGTCGTTTTCCCTCAGTTACTCTATATATGGTAAAAACCTATATAATCTTTTCCTCTTTTAAACTTAACCCTTTTCTGAGAGGGCTCTGCCTTTTCTCTGTACATGCTGCTGTTCACAAACTGACATGAAAGAAAAAAATTCCAGCCCACACACAAAGATGTATAAAGGACACAAATTCCCCCAGGGGAGATATTAAGTAACTGCAAGAGGAGGATCATATTTCTCCAAGTTGCTTCAGAGAACACTGCAGAAAAGGAAAGATGAGAATAAACCTGTTTCCGGTGCACTCTGGCAGGGAAAAGGGAACTGGTAAAAATAGAGCAGGGAACCATCTTGAGGATGTAGACAGCTAGCTCCTGCCCTGTTCCAGGAAAAGCGCTCCCCTCAAAGCCCAGCTGCTCACATTTCCTTCCGAAGGACCCAAACCAGAGGCAACACAGCCAAAACCAGCAAGTGCAGCAATGTCTGAGCAATTCCCAAGTTGACCTGGGAGCATTCCAGAACTGTCAGCACCCTTCACAATGATGGAAGTTTTATTTACTGTAGTTTTTAGGAAGCCCTACATAGCCACCAAGTGATCTCTGGCTCAAGAAACCCCCTCACCATCCAAAACATTAATAGCTTTTCAACTCTTTGTCTTGCTTGAAACAGAAGCTACTTAAAGTTTGCTTACTCCCAAGAAGCTGAGCTGTTGTCCAGTTGCCAAAAGAGCAGGTAAGTAACAGGATCTGGACTTTTGTTTAGGGAACAAAAAGCAGTATCTGATTGCTTCTAGAGACAGATGAAGCTATTTAATGGTGACTGAGCCCTAATAGCACAATTATAATGAAATGGCACACTGTTGCTGAAGATACAGCCACAAAGTGAGACACCCCAGGCCACAAATAAGGCTCAAGACCTTTCTCCAAATATTTAGAGCATGAAGATCATGACAAGGTGCTAAAACTTTTACTTATTTGTGGGCAAAAGTAATTGCCAGACTTCCCTCTGGCCCTCATCATAATAAATATTAAGGGTTTCCTTCTAAATATCCAGATCTAAATACATGCCCAAGCTCCAGCAGCTTTTATTAACTTGAATTTCAACCAAAAAGAAACTCAGGGAATACTGGCAGCTCTGGAGCACCATCTGTGTTTTCTACTCTCACCCTAGGGCCTAACACTCCAATCAGAGAATCACAATCAACCTAAAAAAGTTTCTCAAGCCTTATGAAAGCACTGGAAAAAATCCTGCACCCTAAGACCCAACAGCCTTTCCAGTCCAAGAGTATCTAATCATAGTACGCTATGGTCCAGTGTTCAAATTCATTCAAGCAACTTCGCCCTGTATACTAGCACAAGACTTTCAACACTTCCTTCACAGACAAATAGAAACAAAGCACTTACTGAGTAGCTACACGTCTCAAGGACAACAACACGGTTGGCAAAAGTCTCATTGTGGGCTTCAATGTGGAGGGTTCGCTCTTTCCAGTTCACTGTGTTTTTCTGGATGAAGAAAACATACTCTACCCCTGCAATCTGAGAAGGATGAAGAATCAAAACGGGGGGGGGGGGGGGAGAACAGAGAGAGAGAAGGAGTAACTTTAGGAGCCTTTATCTATCTGAGCCAGCCAACAAAATCCAGGACTCTTTGTCCCCTAGGTTTCACTTGCCTTCTTTAGCAGCCTGGGAGCATCCACATTCAGTTTGCAGCTCCGTTCAATGATATGTATAGCTCCATCATCACTCCTGGATTCATGCAGGATTTCACTCCCCAGGAAGACTGGGATCTCTGGACATGTAGGAAAGCGCTTCTCATATGCCTGAAAGTAAAAACAAAGCAAGTTTCAGCTTCTGGCTAGATCAGCTTTAACTCTTTGAATTAATTCCCTTACAATAAAAGTCCAACAAAACAGAGGCCCTTCACCTCTGAGAAAAGGGGAGGCAACGCAGGGGTTGAAGTTAAAGCAAAGTAGTTACGAACAGAGCCAGCATCTGCTCATGTCAGTCATCAAGCTAAGCATGTCTTAACATAACTTTCTTTCACACATGAAGTAGAAAGAAAAGCCTGTTGTTAAAGAGTACGAGGAAGGGACTCATAACTTGAGCATCAGGAACCTTATTTTTAGCTAGCAAAAGCAAGCACAGCTCCGCTGATTTCTGCTAGCTAAAGACTTGACCCAGAGATAATAAAATCCAAGTCAGACATATTGCCTTTATGAAGAAGCTATTGAAAAATATTTAATACTCCTGTGCCTTAAAATGTGATGTGTCAAACAGTTCTAGTTGCCCTAGACTATCAGGGGTAAGGCCACCAATTATTGGCTACTCACTTTGCCTTGATTTATCCATTTCTAAAACAATTCTGTCCTGGTTCTGAAATCTTTGTTTTAATTAACCCACATCCCTCTGAAAAGCCTTTTATCCAAAGCTTCTTTACCAGCTTTAGCAAAAACACAGCTTTCCACGGCACTTGCAGCAAACAAAGTTAACTTGTGTAAATGGTACCTACCATTGCTCCTCTTTCCCTAACTTCTCCATCTCTCATTATACTGAAAGATCTTTGCAGGATGGAATGTTTTCCTTGGATTTCTGAAAGTGTCTTGCATGTTGCGATGCTGTTGTAAATATGTAATTGAAGCAAAACTAGCACAAGCTGCACAAGAAGCCCAGGATTCAACTACAGCTGTTGACAGGAGGAGAACCTGTGCTCTCTTTCCATTGCACTCTGAGAGCTACACCGTTTTGGTCATAAGGTTTTTTTTGCTATCATTCCACAGCTGAGCCTAACCTCTATGAACTGCTGCCATCTTCCCATCTTCTGTAAGACACAACCATTTTATCCAGCACATAATTCTCTCATGAGTATTTATAGTTTTATCTACCACAAAAGTAAATATTAACATGATAATGTTCGAGACCAGCTCAGTTGTCAGCACATGCACAGCACCATGGGCACCCTTAGGGTGGCTGCATTCTCTGTTACCACAGCAGTTCAAAGGCTGGTTGCCTACGTACATATTCACATACCCTGGTGCTGTGAATAATACCTGCTCTTAAAATAGCTCAGGCACTTAAGGACACATTCCATATCTCCTGCTCCTAGACCTCTGAACGGAATAGAAGTTATTTCAGATTATCATATGGCTCTAGTATCAGGAGGAAAGCGCAAGCAGACTACCAGCTGGAGTTCTGGCCACAAACAAAGCACACAGGTCTTTAAATCATCCTCTCCAAGTCAGAGTAATGTTCTGCTTGCTTTGCTACATTTCTTGGAGAACTTTCCCCATATCTGTGAGGCTTCTACCTGTGCTTTTTTCTCTTGACCACAAGAAAAACTAAAACATTTTAGATAGATATAAAACTTCCCATGGCAAGTGACTATTTCCAGCACCAATCCACCAGGCTCCACACAACAAAAGCAAACTCATTGTTTTAAGCTTAATTTGTTATGACGGAAATTCACAGATGGCTGTCAGGCACTGCCACAGGATGCTTTCAGCTATCCACTCCTGGTATACTGCACTTTCCTCAAAGGTCACAGAGCATAATGGGTGCATCCCTTATTACCTGCTCTCTGGTATCTGCAGTTGCCAGCACATTAATCTTCTCAAAGTTGATGCTTGCTACTCCTGCCTCCACCTGCCCTCTCCCAATCCTCCAGATTGCAACCTACCATCTTGTGCTATCTTGAGGTCTCTTTACCCTCTTCTCCCTCGCTGATCTTTTCTATTCTAGCACATACAAGCAAGAGTGTCTCCAAGCCACCCATTCACTAGAGTCTCAGTGTTCAGGCAGTGAAAGCTGTGAACACCTTTGTAGGCCACAGGAATACCAGAACATTTAGCAACTATTTATCAACTGCTTGTTCCATGCCGCTCCTTACACATGCCCTTATCACACTTGTAGGTGTACCTGAAAAACTTATCCCAAAAGAAGGCTGCTCCAGTTAATCCCATGACTTTGGAAAACAGCAGCTAGCGCAGAGGCTAGACAACACCTTGAGTGCCAGAAGATCACATGAGAAAGGTACTAGGATTGTCCACAGGCTTGACAGCAAATCACAATTCCGCCTAAATACCCCTAAAATCCCACACCTCCGTTCCTGCAAGGACTGCCAGGCCCTCCTCGCCCTCAGCTACACAGGCACCATATCCCTTGCTGCCTGAACTCAGACACGCTCTCCACTGCCTCAGCTCACAGCTCTGGGCAAGCAGATAACATGGTACGTTCCAGGGCTCCATGTTCAATGAGCAACGACTAACCATAGGAAGCAAAGGCTGAGCCAACACCATCTATTTCTCTGTCAGGATTAGGGCTGGCCAAGGATTTCTTGCCCCAAATACTCATGACTTCCCACAAATTTAAGAGGTGCAAAGCAGCTGGAGCAGAAGAAAGTCCCAAGCAGGGTGATCGCAGCTTATCTTCTACTCTTTCAGGAGTGGAGCTGTGCCACGAACATTTGAGGGACTTTGCAGAGAAACAAGAGCTGTTCTACCAGGACAGCGAGCGATCAAAGCACAGATGCTCTCCAAAGGCCTCACTTCAACCGCTTCACCAGGAGTACTGAACTGTAAGTGCCTCCTCACCACTGAAAGAGCACAATGGTCAATCTGAAGCCCTACACACTACTGAATCCAGATGCCTCTGTCTCTGATTTGAAGATAAAGCCACTGGATCTCAACACACAGCTGTTTCTTTCTCCACTGAGTATGCACTTGACCCAGCTGGAGACAGGCTTCCTGATAAACTGTCATTAAATCTAGCAAAACCAAGACCAGGACAACTACTAACAGAGTGCAGTCACTATTTCGGACAGCTAAACAACATCTGGAGAATGAAGAAAGGTCAGGGCAGAGTCTCACATGTCTATGTCCAGCCCTGGTGATATAACTAAGATAACACCCCAAACCCATCACCTAAATAGGTAGAACATTTCCATATTTGAGAAAATATCAATGTGCAAAAGGGATTCTAAGTCCTTTGCTAATCTTCTTTGCTCAACAACTCTAAAAATACAGCAGCTGAAGATGCCTGAGATCATATGAAGGACAGCTGAAGCACCATGCTGCAGTCACAGTAAAGTTGTACTGTTAACATGCCTGATCTTTCAACACTGAAGAGACTGAGCTGTCAGGATAGCAACCCATCTTTTGCATCCAGCATCCTCTTACGAAAATCAGTATCTATACACAACAGTACATTTCTGCTCCAACAGAGAAATTGAAGGAAGTTATAAAGACAGAGAAATATTTTAAATTTTTTTCAAGCCATTGCCAGAACTAGCTGTTACTTTCTCCTCTATGATTCTGCAGAGTGCAAGGTGAACAACAGAATATCCTAGTCAAATGAAAGGCACAGAATACTTAATATTAGCTTGTTTTAGTACTTCAGCTGCTAATCTGCCTGCATTTGCTCTTTAATCTCCTTGCTGCGGTAGCTCTGCACTGATTAGTATATAGGAACTATGATTTGTCTCTTCCTTCTCTGCCCCTCCTTCCCCAGAAGGAATAACAGCAGTACTGTGCCACTACTTTCTCTTAAGTATATACCTGCAACATTGCTTTAAGACAAACACCCTGATGACTGAAGTCTTGAACAGGATCAAATATATATATATATACACACACACACATATATATGTATATAAAAATGAATGGCTCCATGAAGCCACTCCCTCCCTTCTTTTAAACCCCACCAGGATTAACATCAACAGGCAGAACCAGCTAACACTTTCCGCACCTCCTGCAAATCCTCCAGCCCAAGCAAGCCAGCACGTCACGCTGAATCCCAGCTTGGGCTCCTTTTCTAGTATAATCAGTCTTTAGTATTGACTTCACACCAGATCACACTGAAGAAGATCCCCAACCAGTCGCACAGCTGCAGGAGCTGTCTAGGCAAGCCAGAGCACTGCATACACCTGATATACCAAGAAAACTATCTCAACAACCCAGCTTACAATAATTATTTTCTTAAAGGTTCAGATTAATGTGCTCTATTCATACCCAAACCCACCATTTCACCAGAGATGGTGGCTCAGGCCCACCAGTGTCCTTCCCTAAATCAAGCTGTTTTTTCCCCAGATTTCTTGCAGAAGAATTGTTGCAAAAAACAATACAATATTGGGGTTTTGTAGTGGACTGTATACATAATGTGACCAACATACAAATGTCATTTAAATCTTTGCAGTCATCTCCCTCAGACTGAAATTACACATTAAACTTCACAAGAGGGCTGGGTGAAGACAGAGGGATTTGGGATCTGTTTGAACTCTCCAAGATATTTTGCCTGGAAATAAAACCAATTGGTTTTGGGTACATCTAAAGTGTAAAAAAAAAAACAAAAACCATTTAGATACAGCTGACAGCCTGTTGGAATTAAAAAAATTCAAAAACATAGAAAATAAATGAAAAAATTTACAAGTGAAAATTTCTAGCTAAAAAAAAAGTTAAAACATGCAGGGAACTTATAACAGATACTCAAGCAGTGTCAGATCTTCCTTTCACACTGAAGGGAAGATGAGGGAAATTCGTGCAAGGCTGCAGCACGTGTTTGTGTGAACATACCACTGGCACGACCTGCCTCGCTATCCCAAAGCGCCTCAGCAAATGTGCTGCTTGAATGCACATGGCCAAGCAGCCACGGGGTCTGCCACGGCATGGGGTGCTGGAGGGGTGGTCTCCAGCCTTAGTGCATGAACCCAGATTAGCGGTAGCACAGACAAGGCTATTTCAAACTGCTTACACAGTGACTTCTGCATCCCAGCCCCCTTAGTGCCACAGAAGCTGACAAAGGATTAATCACACCAAGCAACGATTAATCAACAGTGATATGGCTGACTATGAAATCAGTAAAGAGTGCTTTGACCAAGGTTTTGCCCTGCGATTTCCTGGGAGATGCATCTGAGTAGTTTTACCTATGCTGGCCAAACGGTTTATGGGACCAGCACTGTGACAGATTAAAATCAGCTTGTGAGAAGAGAGTCTTTGAGAACAACAAAACGAAGCCACACTTAAAAGTGTTCTTAACTGTTGGTCAAATACACAATAACCAGTACAAAAAATGCATCTGTGAGAATAGATTGCCCTGAGGGTCAGACAAATGCCAAACAAGAACAAGTTATACAAGAATACAAGTGTCAAAACCAAAAAAAATGACATTCTAAAGCCTCACGACCACAGAGAAAAGGGGAAATTACCCTCCTCTACAATCCCCCTACTTCACCTGCTTAACCCCCTCCCCTCTAGAGCACAGAGGTCGAGTCCTTCACCTTCCTAGTACCAAGGTGTTATACATATTGACAGTGCAAGTGTGTTCCCGCTCCCCCCGAGTTTAATCTCCTGTAGACTGACAATAGCTGTATCACTGCTGTTTCCTATACGATCCAGAGAACATGGCCAGAGGGCAGGATCTTTTATAACAGCTACTCCTGTTTCTCCTCTGCGGGTTTCAACATCCTTTTCTAGCAAGTGACCTTGAAATCAATTATACAACAGAGGCCTTAGGAATCCAAAACAATAGGGACCTCCAAGCACTGAATTACTGCATGAAACAAAACACCTCAAAAAACCAAACTCTTCTGCACACATCGAGGCTCCTGGCAGTTTCTTCCAGCCCAGTGTCTGCTGGGTTTTGAGTGGTTGCAATGTGCTCCAACCAGAGGCAGCTTTTGTTAGATGATCTAGTTTCATACCTTAATATCCTACAGGGAATGTTACCCTCTCAGTCTTGGGGCTGCATACTGACTCCCAGGGCAGCAGTTCTGGCTTTCCCCCTACACCAGTCACCCAAGAGTTGATTCTTCAAGCTTCCCACTAATACACAGTAAACGGGCAAACTGGTTTGGATTCTCCCCATCCGCACACAGATCCTTTAGCAAAGTAACTATACAGAGCTTGCATGCTAAATGCTGCTGTCCATGAAACCATGCAGAAATGTACCAAGCTATTTAGGAACAGCAGTTGGCAAGAAAACATTCATCTTCTGCTTGGTAAGTGGTGCTCTGTAGTGGCTGCATGGCATTCATGTCTTTAGGGTTTGGTTGGCTGGTTTTTGGTTTTGGTTTTTTGTTTGTTTTAATATACTGGTAGGGCTTCCTTAGTGATGGCATCATGGAGATCTGCTGTTTCAGATTTGGGCAAGAGCACAGAAATGGAAAAACTATGGCCTGACTCCTGTATGATGCCAAGATGATCTTGAGAGGGATCTTCAAGAGTGTAAAAGCTCAGCTATTGGGGAAAATTATATTGTGTGGAACACATGAAGGAACTAAACGGTTATGCACCTGATGTAGACAGAAACTGTTATAGTCAATATTATATGACTATGTTACAAGGATAAGACTTCATCCTTGTTCTAAGAGCTAAAACACTTCAAACTTTCATGATCAAAGCACAGTTTAAATCTGTATTAACAAGATTCCACAAGGTGATGTTACAGCCATGTGCAGTGTGCCAGGATAAAGGAAGAAAAGGTACATCTATGTTGAGATGAACAGGAAACGAGGAGGAGATATGATATCAAGTTTTGAACTAAAGATGTCCAGATCATCATCCCTTTGAAAAGAGATAATGAGAAGCAAGATAAGACCCCTCATCACTTTTAAGTAGGAAGTACACACATTTAGACCAGCTTTTGAGCAGCTCTAATGATACATAAATATCTCTCTCCAGATTCAGGTGTTTGCAGATTATGGCCTTCTAGGAAAATAATAATTTCATCTTGCAGTCCCTCCTACTACTTGGTCTAACTGCTGAAGGGAACCACAGGGTCTGCATACATATACACCAGACACAATAATCCATTTGCTTTGTAATCACTAGAACAGATACTGCTTCTCACTAGCCATAGTAGTGCAAAATAAAATACATGTGGAACAATGAGAGCAGGGAGAAATCAAATGGATATTTTGGGTGCAGAAATGCACTGAAGTCAGGGAAAATGAAACTCCATTTTAAGGAGGTGCAGAGCATCTGTAGAATAGCAGAAAGTCTTTGTGGCCTGAGAAAAAAACCTTTTGCTGGAAAGAAGAAAAAGATTTGCCAGTGAGAAGTCCACTGGACCACAGTATCCAGGCTGCAAATGCTGAGCCAGTGTTATCTCTCCCTGGACTACAGCCAATAATTTGCCTCATTTCTTCAGATTTGGTGAAACAAACAGTTCAGGGAGCAGCAGCTGTCTATTACAATACACACACAACTGAGTGACACAGCAAACCTACTAAAACCAGGACATGCACTGCAGCTGCACAAAGCTAACTCAGGAAACTACCAACATGCCTGGTCTCCTGTCTGAGAAGAAACAATACCCCATTCAAGCTATTCTGCTATAGCATTCTCCGCTTACCAGAGAGAAGAAACTTGGTGTGGAGCAGTTCAAGTCACAAACAGCACAATGCATTGGCCTTTACAAATAGCTATGGAAGCAACACCTTATCCAGGAACCATTGCTAGCTGGTTGGACACATTTGTCACAGCCCATTGCGGAAAGACAGATACACCGAAATAGGAAGGCAAGGAAGCAGACATCTCAGGTGACTAACACCTTAAAGAGCAAGACACAGCAATCAAGTGTTACATCACACACTGCTCAGTGAATCACCCCAAAAATCAAAAAAAAGACTGGCTTACAAAGTAATGCTTAGTTGGAAGGGCAATCTGTCATCACCAGAACCTGCTGTGAGAATTTATACAAATCGGCCATAATTCAGGGTCAAACTTGGGCAGGTCACTGTGCTTAGTTTTAAAAAAAAAAAATCCATGCTGGTTGAGATGTAACAATTGATGATGGTTCCAAGTTTTCTCACCTCTTTTAGTCCCTGCTGAAGAGCTTATTATTTGTCTTCTGCACCTCCACATTCAGTAGAAGAGAGAAGGGGTTTTTAGTCACTACTGGAATACAAGATAATGGTGATACCTTCAGTTATGTTGTGTCTCCTTGTGCTATGCTGCAGTGCCATTGAACTATAGCTTACTTTAGAGCTCATCCATTCCAGCAGTAGACTGCACTGATCAGATTAAGCTTGAGACACGACTCATCCTTCAAGGAAATAAGCCTCCATGTTGCTGCTGGAGAAGGTGATTAAACAAAATACAGACTATCCTGTACAGACTCTTTGAATTACTGTAAATCTTCTCTCCAATCCATGCATGGTGCCAGCACCATTTGCTCTTAAACCATTTTTGCCCAGCAAATGGAGTCTTAGCAGTGGCAATACAAAGCTATCAAAGAGACTTGCATGATCCCCACAAGGCACACTAAGGTGCCCAGATGTGCAGATGTTGCCAGCAGTTCTCCAGAGCTCTGAATAAGCAGTTCTTCCACCTGCTTCCAGCAGTTGTGGTAAACAGCACTCACCAAACATTTTCTGCTTGCTTGAGGTGAAATGTCCCACACCATAATCTCAAGAGAAATGTCAGCTCTTTGCTCAGCCTGACTATTGCTCACTCTCAACCTGCTTAATACAAGGAGGTGGTGTTGGCAGGGCACAGGTGCTGAACACATGAATACAGCTGTGAAGAATCATCCCAAGTGACAGAGAGATCATTACTTTCAGACTTTTGTTGCCAAATGCTTCTCAGCAGTTAAGATGATGGGATATTTATAGTATCTTCACAACGTGGTTTCAAACCATCAAGTCACACTGAAGCATCATGTCTTCAGTCAACACTAGATCCTCTGTAAGTGCATAAATTGTTAACCCATTAGCTTCTGACAGTCACAACAAATTTACCTTCAAAACATGGCAAAAAGAAGAGACAAGGGAAGCTGCCTTCTTTAAAATACCTGGCACAGACCATGGTTGCAGACATATCATCCACATCCAAAGACAATTTGTCTGCACTAAAGAGGCAAGTTCCATAGACCTAACAATCCTGCCAGAGAAAGTAGATTCTGTTTTGTAGGGGAGTATCCATTTCCTAACTACTGCTCAGATTACTATTGGGACATTTCATGTCATACGTGACATGGATTGAACACCAAAGAATAACAATTTTGAAGCATTTTCCCCCTTGCACGTTGATTCTCTCAGTTTCTAGGGTACTGCCAACCAGAAATACCATTTCAGACAGTATCTGAAAACTGTGTCATTATCTATGTCACAGCAGCTCCAAAGGAGCTTTCGAGCACTGAGCATACAGGCTACACACTGCAAAGCTCTACCCCATGTCATCTGCAGCTATCCAAGGACGCAGTGGGTAGCAGGCCACTGCAGGAACCTCTTCTCTGGCACTCCTGCAGATGCTGCACTTAGAGCTCCACTCCACTCTCTCTGACTACTCTGCACAGCCCTCTGATCAGCTGCACCATCACTGCTGCTTCAGAGGGATTCCAGCTGCCAGAAACCACTCCGCCGCCCCTGCAGCAAGTGCTCTTCTGGTTCCAGAAGTCACACTTGAACACAGAGGCTATAAACTGGCATCAAATATTTTAGTTAAGATTCTACTTTTCTTTCTACATCACCAGCCTGTGATGATACTAGAATAATGACAACAACTTGGAGCTCCAGATAGGAATATCCCAGGCTGTAATTACAATTAAGTATATAGGAACCCTCAAAACTGTATTCTGTGGTGCATCTGTGCTGTAGGTACTGCAAGATATTGCGCTGTAGTTGACCTAGACGGCCAATCTGCACATCTTATGTAGCAAGACAGCAGCAGCCTTTCTGAGACCGGGATGGGCTGTGAACACACACATTGAACTTGTCGCTCTAAACAAACCCACAGAACTAACATGATCCTTGCTAGACATCAGTCTGCTTGTACATTATACAGCTTTCACACACCATTTTATCTCTTACCCCCCCCACCGCCATTTTGTCTGTTACCAATATGTACTGCAAGCTGTTTGGGTCACACTGTGGTGCCTACCTAGCAAAAGAGGGCTCAGAGGTTCTGTTGCAAAAGCATCACCGCATCAGCCGGTGAAATACTGAATCCTTTAAGACACCACAGAATTAGAGAGGAGAGCATGCACGATGTATCAGGATTTAAGCAGTCTCTTTATACACTCAACGTGCTAAATGCAACAGGAAGAAGTCTTTAAATAAAGCTACTTAAAGATCGAACATCTTTAACACAATGCATGTTGATACTGAAAAGGCACAAATAAAAATAATTTTGAAAAAGTGTATGGAAACAATTCTAGCTGTCAGGACCTGAACTTCAGTATTCACAGTTTCTTCTCTTGCAGCTAAACCTGACAGCTAAAATAGCAAAGAGCTGCTTTCAATTAGACTGCATATACAAGCCTCCCAGCACCACTGGCACAAAAGAATGTTGGGACAATTGTGAAGTGATGCATTTTGATTTTAGTCATACTGGATGTTTGACTCTTGTATGTAACTGTGGGCCAGATCCTCAACTGCTGTAAATGAGCAAAAACTTCAGTGGCTGCAAAGCAGCTTTGCGAGCATGCAAATAGCCATGGCTGATCTGCTGATGCATTATTCAGGGGCAAGAGTGAGGACCCCTGCCGAATCCAGTGACTATCATCAAGACTGTCTCTCTCACACGCCTGACCCTGCTGAAGCAATCTCACACAGGGACCACGGATGTTTGCTTTTGATGGGCTACAACCCTGGTTTACAGTATGAGTAAAGACGATGGAGAAGGAATACTTTCTGCTGCTTAATCCATGTGAAGTAATTTCTGACTCTAAATAAACCTGCAGCATTTGTAGCCTGAACTAAATTTGCCTCCCAGCTTGTTAGCGCCCCCAACACTCCAACCATACTGAGAAGAAACAGAAGTATACACCATTAATTTCCTACTTTATCTTACCTGAAAAATAAAGAACTGCAGATCAACTAAATGCAGAGAACACTGAATTGCCACTAAAACTAGAAGAGAGAGTCACAGAGCTGCTTGGAATTACAAGTGGCAGGCCAGGACCTCAGATGACCAAGCTTTCACTTGCAGACACAGGTGGGGGAATCACGAGCTGCCACCTAATAGATCCATTAGAGAGTCTGAGTGATGCTCAAGATAAGAAATGCCTGTACACCACACATGAACCCAGAGAACAACCACCCCCCATCCCAAACTAACGCTGCACATAGCAGAAGCACCCTAGACTGAAGATTACCATTCAACTACTGCAGTGAGAAACATACACCACTGCTGTCCATGTGTGCATTTTCAAGACATCGGACTCTCCGCTGCTCATATATGTGTCAACACATGCCGTGGGCAGCACCAAGAAATGAGGTCAAGCAGAAAGCAGCATTGACTCACATCATGCACATGTGAGGCTCAAGAACAGTTTCATCTTAAGCATGGAGTACAACCGGTACACACAATAGAGAGCCGATGCTACCGCAAACTTCCAAAACCATGACATATTCTGTCTTTTCAAGACCATGACTTATTTTTAGAGAACTGTAGTAAACCTCTCAAAGGCTACAAACATAAAGCTGATATCCTGTATGCAGTAAGCTTAAATGTCAAGTTACATATATATATTTTCACATATACGTATAGCGCTTTAGCTTTTAACTAAACTCAGTCTTTAACCTACTAGTTGTGTTTTGCAGAGGTTTCATTTCATAGAAAAGATAGAATCTCAGACAGTAAAGTGATAAAGGTTTGATTTGGTTCAAGGTGTAAAACCCACAAGCAGAACATTCTCCTTTTCAGGATCTGCATCCTTTACCATTCCCTTGGCACCAGGCTATGCAGAAAAACCCCTCACTTGCAGCAGAAACCATAAATTGCTATTAGTAGCAATAACAGCTGAACATGAAGTGCATTGTAAATGTGGCAAGAGGACCAAACAATTGACAGAAGCGCTGTCATGAAGTTTCTCATTTACACCACTATTGCAGCAACTCAAACTATACATCAAGTACAGAAGACCATGTAAGAGTCTCTGGGGGGTTATTTCAGATCTGTAGCTTTAGGAACCATCCTAAGCAAACTCAGTGTATACTATAAAGTGTGTGAAAATGGCAGATATCAATTGCAAGTGTGAATGGCTGAGTGCACTACTAAAATTAATGGGAACAAAACTCCCTACTACTTTCAAAGCTAAAATTCTCCAGCTGGAACTACCTCATCTAACCTAATAATTCATTGGCAACAAATAATATTAAATACGCAATCTCTCTCTTAGCTCTGTTTCCTGTACAGCTATGCATTTTGGACTTGCTCACCCAAATCAAATTCTCATCTCCATACATCAAAGTTATCACTCATGAGCTATGTGGCAGAATTACCCCTCCTTCTGGATTCTTCCCTCATTATAACATCTCATTAAAAAAAACCTTTTAGCTTTAAAACTACAACTACTACACAAAGAAAACAAAAAGTATGTTTATACTTGGGGATTTTCTTGGCTGTAAAATAAAATCAGGAGACATACAATCTCAAATCTGCTCATCTAATTGAAAAGACAAGATCAGGACCAGAGAGGCATGGACAACCCATTTGAGGGAAACAGCTCCATTTAAAAGGAGACACACACACACACACAAAAAAAAAAAGAGATAAAATGGAAAGGAAAAACATGACAAGATAACAAAGCATAACAAATGTCAAGGTTCTTTTCAGGTATAAGGGATAAAGGTGTCAGGCACTACTTACAATTTGAAGAGCGTAACATTTTTGATCCTTTAATGCAAGTGCAGATTAGGAACAAAGCAGGTGAAAATGACTACTGTGAATTTGGACAGGTGTGGAAAGATTGTCGTTTGTTTAAATCTTTTTAGAAGGGAGGACTCTTCTAACAAGAAGAAGAAAAGATTCAGAACTCCTGAATGACCAAAAAAGTCTTGGAAAGCCAACTCCTTTTTACTTCCTCAGATGCACAGGACTGGCAAAGAGAGCAAGAAGGGGAATGTAGTCCTCCTTCCAAGGACTGGGAAGATACATCAAATCTACTGCCTGCAAATGCCAGAACTCAAGCTGCAGAAGTATTAGTAAGCAGCAGAGTGTAAATCCATAAACAATTATCCAGAGACACACAATAACAAAGGTATTAACAGTAAAAGCACCGGCTCATCTGTCAAGCACAGCCCTGTGCTGTCTCAAGGATGAGCTGCACACACATGCACTCTGTACAAGTCCAAGGAAGATAAATGGTGTTCCTGATGGCAGGGCTCAACAAAAGGCATGGGAAACACTGTATGTTTGAACAAGGCCAGGAAGCAATGAATTGTTTGCCTCATTTGGCTATGACAACCCTATTTCTCAGATCCTCAAATCTGAATGAAGCACACGCACTGTTTTCTACAGTGCAGTCCAAACATCTGAAGTTCTGGGGGAAAAATACTTTTCCTAACAAACACTGCTTACCTCATGACATAGCCTGAACAGACCACAGGAAGTGTGACCCTCCCCATTATACAGATGAGGAATCAAGCACAAGTGTATCAAGCTGAAGGGTGCATAGAGACCCATAAAATAAGGAGATGTCTTGAGGTCACCCATATGACCTCTGCTTTCCTACTGTCAACCACAGCATGAGACCTCAACACTCCAAAGGTTCACAAAAAGCATTTGAGGGGAAAAGTTGAAAGCAGCTGAATATCAGGTTCCCAGTGCTGAGGAAGCTGCTGTCAGATTTATGTTGAAGCAGATTAACACCAATGCCACATGCTGAGGAGCAAAACAGCTTCACTGTACACCCACTCTCCCTGCAAAACTTCCAGCAACTGACAGCTAGCACCTGACAGCTCTGTGAAATCTGCACTGCCTCCACACAAATGAAAGACTCCATCTGAACATATAAAAGCGATAACAAAGCCTGCATCCAACTCAGCCTGCATGGACTGCCACTAGATTGAAACACTACTTTATAGTGCCAGTATTCATAATAAAGCAGATCCTGCTATGAACATATGATTTTCACATGACATTAGAGTGGGACTAAGGGGTCTATATTCAGCTCCCTATTCCACTACATAGTCCTTTGTGTGACCCTGGACAAGTAACTTGATCTTTGTAAGAAAGAGGACTAATAACTTTTCTAAGATAACGAGAATTTGAGTTTGCTGAACAACTAAAGGATAACATTTACAATACCAGCCCTGAAATCCAAGGGAATTTTAAGTCCTGTTATGTTGAAAAACTGAAAGCAAATCAAACTAAACCACTTGAAAAATAAACCCATCAAACCCTGGCCTTTAGGCATTCTGCTAACAAGCTTACAAAGGATTTGTCTAGAGACAGCCCTCCTATATTAGCAGCCAATCTATCGACGGGCATCTGGTGTTAGGTTTATCCTGCTAATATAGACAACAGGAACGTGGAGAGGTATGCATAGAGCAAAGACTACCAGTATCTTTGTAACAAGTACTGGTGTCTTATTCTAATACAGGATGCGCTAAGAGAGCAAAAGAACATTGCCAGAAAAGTTTCACAACCACAGACATCATCCCCAGACTGGTTGGGGCACTTCTACAGCATGTTACTGGCTTAGCTATTAACAGACATGGGAAATCTGGATAAGACTGGGGGGGGTGGGGGGTGGAATTTGGGATGGAGCACAACTGTGAAAAAAAAAAAGTGTTCATTTTGATGATCAGAGAGCATTGAAGTGAACGGCAACCACTCTCAGCTGAGGAACTGCTGCTACCTTTGGGGTCCATTACTCACACTTAGAACCAAACAAAGAATCTCTCCCCCAGTTTTAACTACTGAAATAGAAGACTGGAGGCCATTTTGGATAAAAAAACCCACCTCTTTGGCACTTATTTCCCAGGAATCTAGAAGAGGCAACATTGTCAAGAGGAACACAATGTATTACATCAGGGTCTCCCTTCCATTCATGGGAATGATGTCAGCTACCTGCAATGGCTATAGCTTTTCATCTTCATTCTTGATCTCTAATAGACTGAAGAAAACTGGTGTCCATGTTCAGCAGGGAAGACAGACAATGGAGAAAGCAGCAGACGAAAAGTGGCAAACACTAAGTCTTGGGGATCCCCACAGTAGACTGAAATGCCCAACAGATTACAAAACAAAGCCTTGCAAAAGTCTATAAGCAAGTATTTTGGATAAATGCCCAAATGCTCAGTGCTGCCCTTGAAATGCAAACAGTAAACCTTTCAGAAAGATATTTGACTCACACCTTGAAGAGCTGTGACAAAGTCCAGAATATCATAAATGTCTTTAAACTCTACCTAAGGAAGCTGCTGTGGTCATATCAGCTATCTGCATCACCAGCAAAAGAACTTAAATTACAGCCCTCAAGCCCCTTGTGGAAATAACAAAATTTGGAGAGAGATGTCCCAACATTTCAGTCAGGGAATGAACAGGGAAGAACAATATGGAAGTTTTTCTGAAGATTTCTAGCTTTTAACCAAATCAAAAAGCTCGGTATGATTTAGAATCAAGTTCTAGATACATACATCCTACGACACTGATTGGGATCACATCTAGAGAGATTCTAAACTGAATGGCATTTGGTGATAAGGCAAAGACAGTATCTGGCCGCAAATCAGCCCTGCCTACCTGAATGTCAAAATTTTTTCCTTCCTTGTGAAAGAGTAATTACAGAAGGTTGGGTTTTGTTGGGTTTTTTCCCTTCTAATGGCTAAACTGCCTCTCTTAAAACACTGAGATGTTGATTCCTATTTTTCATGGAAAACTGAAGAAAAGACAAAGAGATAATGAGAGGTACACCTCTGTTCCCGCAACATACCCATAAGGTTGCCACAAAGACGTGCTAGCCAAAACTGCAGTCCCCCACCTCCCACTGGCCTGAGGTTGCAGCCCTTAACAGCTGGAGAAGTAAAAATGCTGAGTATTACTCACTGCCATGACGAGCTCAAAAGGATATTTGTAGACTCGAACTGGGGACTGGTATTTCTGCACCATTTTTATTACACACCTGTAATAGAAAGAAATTGGAAAATTTTAGTTCCCTTACACCAAACACCACAATACATTCTAGCAATTTTCACAGACAGACCTAACTAGAAGCCTTAACTCTTTCTCAAAAATAGAGAGGAGGAGACACAGTAGGTAGAGTATCTTGCCCAGCATAGCTTAGCAAGTCAGTGGCAGAGACAGAACAAGACAGGTCTCTGCAGTCCCAGTCCAGTGCTGTGTCCAGCACACAGTAGCATCCTTTGCTCCTTCCCAACACTACTGCAGTAAATTCAATTTAGAGGTCCAGCAAAACTCACAATAATTAAAGCACAAAACAGAGGTGTAAAGCCAGAATCAATTGTACTCTGGAGAAGGAGCCTGTCTTAGGAGCCTTGCAAAGCTTAAGTGGCAATGCTTCCT
The DNA here is from genome assembly GCF_026419915.1 of Harpia harpyja. NCBI lineage: Eukaryota > Metazoa > Chordata > Aves > Accipitriformes > Accipitridae > Harpia > Harpia harpyja. Next base: position 18,466,281 of record NC_068960.1, on the reverse strand, counting down.
TCTATCCCCCTTTTCTGCATTACGTTTGTAATCATTACACAAAATCTCCCTTGCTGAAAGCTTCCACAGCTTCCCATATCTTGGTATTTTAAAAGCTTTTGTGCACAAAGTAGCATTCAGTTGTTTTAACACACTAAAAGAAAGGAAAAGGAAACAGCACGCTTAAAGAACATGCCTGATGCTAAGCTAGCAATCACATCCCACTGACTGGATGCCCACTGCTTCCAGCTGAACTGAGGAAATAACTGCATGCAATGGAAACAATTCAGTTCTCAGCATTTCATTTCTCCTAGCCACCTCTCACTGTTCTCATCAGGATTCCTCCCTCAGACTCTCCTGCTGGGGTTTTAACCCTCAAATGTGCATAAATAACCAGCATCTCAAGGAAGTACATAAACCATTATAAAAAAGGTTATTAGGCTGCTTTCTACAATTCCTTTAGGTTCCTTTATATCACTCCTATTAATACCATCTGTGAACATCAGAAACACAAAAGACTGGATGGCTGGTTTGAGACACTGTGCTGATTCCACCCCACTCAAATTCCACGGCTAAGCAGACACAGCCCTCGGCAACATGACGCAGTGTAGCACTGAACTCAACAGTCAGAGCATTAAGACAACTTATCCCTGACATTTTAAGCCCAAAAATGGAGGCAAAACATGAATTAAAAGGCAGACAGCAATAGATTCTCCCTCAGAAAGACTGCTGCAAAATGCCGTTACACAATAAAATCTAAGCAAGGGAGAGGGGAAAAAGACTTTAAAAGTTTGAGTACCTGGGAACAGGGTAGAAGAAGGGTCTCGCATTCGGACAGTTACTCTGCAGAGGATCACATTACCCAAGGAGCAATGTTCAGGATTTGCTGGACCTCTAGAAGTCTTACCGGTACTAAAAGCCAGTCCACGCAGAACAAGTAAATGCAGAGAGAATGCATCAGCAGAGCATCCAACTCAAACTGAAGTGAGCAGAGCAGGGACAAGCAAACACCCAGGAAGCCCGGGCTGCTATCACATATCAGATACTCGAGCCAAGAGGCATGGGGCACCTTGTAACGCAACGCTGTAATATGATTATGCAAGCGCGATACCTAGGCTGTGCAGGAACCTTCCGAGTAAGTGCAAATATAGCAAAAGAAGCCTCATCAAACGTATTTAGCTGTGATCTTGCTCCCTGTTCTGACCTCACCTGCTAAACCAGGAATTCCTGCACCTCTGTAGGAGGGGGTCAGGGACCTCCACAGGAAGAAGTCTCAGGACAGACCAGTCAGTCTAGCATCACCCACAGCCCAGAAACAAAGTCACCAGCAACAGAACAACAGGATGGCACAAGCTGTAGTTCAACAGGCTTAACCATGCTTCTTGGACAGATCTGTTGCTCCCTGGCAGCTGCAGCACCTGACTGCCACAGATTTATTACCCCGTTTCTCTAGCTGAGGGAAGATCAAGAAAAAGAGCCAGTGACTATTATATCCATGGGAAGCTGGGAAAGAAAGACAGCTGATAATTCACACATGCCCTAGAAACCTTTCATACCTTGAAGAAAGTGCAGTGGCAGGCCTTCTATGCCCTCTCCTCAAAACAGAGCTGCGAGACAATCATTCTGCTTCTCAAAGCAAGAGAGACTCCAGCTATGACTCCTGGGAAAAAAAATAAAATCAGAAAAGGCAGTGAAAGGTAGCTACTCAGTGCACAAAGATACAGATGGATGATCAGCACTGATAATGATGTAAGATTTTTCAGGTGTTACCACTGGGCAGCTGGGCCATATTAGCTAAAGACATGCATCCTCATAGGGCTTTAGAACCAAAAAGACAGACATGTTTTTAAAGTCATCTCATGTATTCCACTCAAATTATAAACAGACATGTTCAACCACCTTGTGAAGAAAACCAGAGAGAAACTACACAACTACAGAATATGTCTGCTTCTTAAACATCCATCATACCACTCCAGCCTCTACAGCAGCCCAGGCTACCTGCTCTACTTTGTATTTGCATCTGGGTAAAAGCACATATTAGGAAACACAGCTCAGCTGAAGAGCAGTGACTCACTCAACGGCAGCATGATCACTTAGAAACCCCAATCCACAGCTAGAGGCAGACCTGTAGCCATTCACTGGGTAACACCAGGGAAGAGCATAATTTCAGCTGGCCGAGCCCAGTGCAGTTTGTAAAAAATTCAGAGACTGGAGCTGTCAATGCACTGAAGCAGCATATCTAGCTAATAATCACTTTAGCCATCCCAATTAGATATTAAAAGTGTTTCAATAGCACACCTGAACACAGAAAACAGTGGCAGCTACCACATTTCACAAAGCATCCCATGACACACTGACAGCAGTGCCAACAGCACAGAGACTCAACAGCCTGCAGCTCCCTGCAGAGTCCAGCTGGCCTATGTACCCCTTTTTGCTACAACCCATACAGCAATTCACAGATGAACCAAACCCTAGAAGGCAGAGAGTTAATTATAAGCTTGAGATACACCAGCTGGCACTGTACCAGGGGAAGGGGAGCATGGAAGGGGACATGAAATGGAAGGATATAAACCCCTGACGGCACATGCATTTCCCTGCTGTAACTTGGGTAACATTTCAGAGAAATGGCAAATTCTTAACAAGAAGTGGTGTGTACACAGCATGCAAAGCTACCACTACATATTAGCTGAGCTTGGAGACCGTGAGGAGTCCCATGAGGAATACACATCACTACACACACAGCAAAGGGAAGAGAGGCAGTGATATTAACTACATGTTTCCACATTATTTAGAATCATGCAGTATGTACCTGAAGGGTTTTCCATATACTTAACTTTCATTCTACTATTTGTAGGAGAGGCTTACTTGACAGAATACAGCCAGATGGTTGGAAATCAGAAATTGAGTTTATATATTAAATATACATAAAGCCCTGAATCAAAGTCCCCAACCCCTGCTTCTCATCCAGGCTAGTATGAACTCATTCAGCTCTTTCCACATTAGAGCTGCCTGTTGGATGATGAAACTCAGCAGCAAGTGACTTTATTAACCTCTCCCACCTGTGGTGGCTTCTTTTCAGCTGGAAGAGAACTACTGAGCAGTTTTTTTGCTTTGTTTTGGCAAAGAACTGCTGAAAATAGCAGAATTCCAGACAACATGTGAAAGCCAGCTGTGGCACCCAGCTAAGTTGATACTTCCAGTTAGAAAAAGGGGGACACTGTAGGGCTGTAGTCTTTCCTCCCCACTTCCAGAGTCAGGTGGAGAGAAAGGTGTGTGACATTTCCTCTGCCTGAAATGCCTTTCACTTAGGTAGATGCTGATGCTTTACACACATAATAATAAGATGGTACCAAGCTGTAGGATATTTATTAGAGCTCTTTCACATAAGAACTCAGGAACAAGTCTTTCGTAGCTTGATAGAAGGAAGCCTCAAAGTGGAACAGCACCAGCATAAGCCTTTACTATCTTTTAGAAGCAGACATCTTCTCAGGTGAGACTTCATCTTAACCCCTGAGAAACACCTACGGTGCAGGGATGAAGCAGCACAGAGGGCTGCAAGCCAGCACACTGCTGTGGAGCCTGGCCACCACTCTGTACACCTTGCAGAGATGCCTGGAGTCCTGCTGCAGATTATAATCAAAGACAAGCAACACAAACATTCAAACAACAACACTCACACATTCTTTACAACACAATAAGAACAGTCTCTTTGGCTGAGAGGGGAAGAAGAAAAAGCAACAGCATACAGCATTCTGCTCTCAAAGCCTTGTAAAGCTAGCAGTTTCTTCCATGTATGTATCAAAATAAGTTCCATGCCTCACACTTCCACACTTTCATCTCATAAGTTAATTTTCTCACCAAAGAACCACCACTGACCTTTTACACACAGCTGCATACTGAATCCCTGGTATTTGCCAACCTGCAGCAGTAGATAAGCTTTCTTGAAGGAAAGCCCCTCATTTCTCACCTTGCTACTCCATAGGAAGTCATACTATGCCATTTTATCCATCAACACTATAGTCAATTGTTAAATACTCAAGTTCAATTTAAGAATGGAGACATGCTTCAGCTTAACACGTAAAAGAAGAGTAGGTCCGGTCAGCAGGTCACCTGACTGCAACAAAGCACCAGCACAAAACCATTTCAGCTTGCCCCAAGTAAAGTTTGCAGTCATATTTTCTCTGAACACAGGCATGCTGTACAGAGGCTCACTCATTAGCCCAATCAGACAAGAGGTGCCATCAGCACAACTCCCTTCTTACTGCCCACAAGCCGATTTTACTACTTGGAGGAGTTAAGCCAAGTGACCCAGAGAACAGCACATGCTTGGTTTAACCCTGCCCTAAAGCCAGTGGGGTTTTATATAGAAGCTGACCCAAATACATCAATACATTTAGTAGCAACTTACCAGGGTCAGCCTTTGAGTTTACAAATACTTCAGTGCCAGTTTTTTGGGTGGTTTGGTTTTTTTTTTTTAAACTTTAACACCCAGAGAGAGCTCCGCAGATGGAAAGCCAAGCTCTTAGGAGCAACGCCAGCAGTAAGGCTGATGCTCTCACACAAAAGGAGCTGGGGTCCTACTCACTGCTCCCTCCATGCTGCTGGTGAGCCCGCTCTGGAGCAAACCACCGCCAGCCTTCGTCGAGAGGAGATCCAACGTTTATCCAACTTCCTCTAAGTAGGACAGAAACCAGAAAACTTTAAAACCGTGGCTTTGGTGTTTGGTTTTTTTTAAGTAAACCTGAAGCAATGCTCAGCCAGCCTGCCAGCTCGAGCCTGCCGCTCACCGCCACTCGGGTTCTCACCCGCTCCCTCCCTAATCCCCACAGGATTATGACTAAAATTTCCTTCTCAGCTTCCCTTACCTGCACGGATAACGGCTCCCGGCACCCCCCCCACCCACTCACCGGTCCCCTCGCCCCCCCCCCGGCTCCGCCGCCGTACGAAGGGCCCGGGCACACGGCGAGGGACGGCGGCCGCCCCTCAGCTCCCCGCGCCGGGAAAAGCCTCGAGCCCCCTCCCTCCCTCCCTCCCTCCCTCCCTCCCACGGCCGCCCCGAGGGACCCCCGCAAAAGGGGGCCCAGCGCGGCCGCCTCCCTCCTGCCCTCCCCGCCCCACGTCTCCTCACCGCGGGCGCGGCGGAGCCCGGCCGGGCCCATACCGAGCGCGGCGGACGCGACCCCAGCGGCCGCCGCCGGCTCCACGCGCTGCTTCAACCGCCGCGCGCGCCGGCCCCGCCCCGCCGCCGGCCCCGCCCCGCCCCGCGCGGCGCCGCAGAGCGCTGTCCATTGTGCTACGGAGGAAAGGGAGGGTGGGGTGGGGTGGGGCGGGGCGGAACGGGACGGTGGCCCCGCCCACGCGCACGTGCGCCGCCCGCCGCCATGTCGCCGCGCGGAGCTGCGGCGCGGCCGGGGTTCCCCGGTGGCCTCGGCAAAAGCGGGCCGGGTCCCCGCGGCGGGCCTGGGCAGGCGGGGCCTGGGCAGGAGCGAGCGCCTGGCAGAGCGTGGCGGGGCCGCCGCAAGGGATTTTACCACAGGTTTTACCACAGGGTTTGCTGTTTCCCACTCCCTGTGCGTTAGGCTGCTGCCGCTGGCCAGGCCCAGCAGGCCAAACGGCGGTAACTCATCAGTTGTAGAAGGCTTTAACTTAAGACTGTTATCTGACTTAAAAGAGGGGGAAGTGTGTGGCAATGAGCTCATCCCGGCCCGCAGGCTGAGTGTCTGAGGCTGGCACCTGCCCTCGAGGAGGAGGAGGAACCCGCTCAGGGTCTGGGCTGGCGGAGGCAGAGCCACAGCTCCCAAACAAGACCCAACCCCGCTCGTCACGAGGTGGATCAGGCCTTCACGAGCTGCTCTGCTGAGATGCCTACTCGCCTCAGTCCTTAAACTCTTATCATTGCATTGTATGGAGATTCAGTTTATTACGTGACTTACTATACAGCTACAAACTCACACTTTGAGCAAACGTTCCCAGAAATGAATTCTCCCGACAAGGTAAAAGGCGATCATCCAGCTAAGCAGTGTCAAGGAGGACGCTGGAGTACATTCTCACCTCTCAGCCTTTTTTTCTCCCAGCATCTTTGCAAATCTATACGTTGTTTCGTGAATGTTGTGGTTTAACCCCAGCCGGCAACCAAGCACCCCTCAGCCGCTCACTCACCTCCCTCACAGTGGGATGGGGGAGAGAATCTGAAGGGTAAAAGTGAGAAAACTCGTGGGCTGAGATAAAGACAGTTTAATAGGTAAAGCAAAAGCTGCGCACGCAAGCAAAGCAAAACAATTCATTCACGACTGCCCATCGGCAGTGGTGTTCAGCCATCTCCAGGAAAGCAGGCCTCCATCACGCCTAACGGTCACTTGGGAAGACAAACGCCATCACTCCGAACATCCCCTCTTCCATCTTCCCCCAGCTTTATATGCTGAGCATGATGTCAGATGGTCTGGAATATCCCTTGGGTCAGCTGGGGTCAGCTGTGTCCCCTCCCAACTTCTTGTGCACCCCCAGCCTACTCGCTGGTGGGGTGGGCTGAGAAGCAGAAAAGGCCTTGACTCTGTGTGAGCCCTGCTCAGCAGTAATGAAATCATCCCTGTGTTATCAACACTGTTTCCAGCACAAATCCAAAACATAGCCCCATACTAGCTACTACGAAGAAAATTAACTCTATCCCAGCCAAAACCAGCACAGTGAACCTTGGGGAGATTGCACTTGCCCTGTGCTTCGGAGTGCATGGTGAGAGTGGACCCTGTTCGTCAAGCCATGTGCTGGAGAAAGAGGCCATAGCAGACAGTTGTCACTCTCTGGCAAGGGTCCTTGAGGACATGGCTCTACTGGAGGAAAAGATGCCCATGCTGCAGTTGCTTCAGGGTGGCAGAGCGAGCTGCCAAGCAGGTGCATGGTCCTGGGGCAGGAGGACCATGTGGCACCAAGAAGTGGTGGAGGAGAGGGATGTGGGATACCAGCCTGGGAATGTTTTGCACCTTCAAAGCCTCCTTTCAAGAACTCCCTAGGGACCAGCTGCCATTTTGCGTGATGTTATTGAAAAACATCACACTCACGTTTACTGGTGCTTTTTCTTTTCCTGTCTCCATATCACTTTTAGCTGTAGAGTGTCCCCTTATCTGGGCAGGCATTTCAGGAAGCTGCGGTCCTATTTCTAATCAGCAATATTTCCTGAAATGTTCTGCTATCTCAGACCAAGGAGACCAGACTGATACTGCTCTGTAAACAACAAAACCACAGAGCAGTCAAACGTGAAAGCACTCAAGGCTGCAGCCTGCGGAGTCAAAGCAGGCAGCTTTTCCTAGAGGCCTTCGCAGAACAGCCAGGCATCAAAAGCCACAAAGTTATCCAAGGCCTGTAACATCTACATTCACTGTATAAATAAATGCTGTCTTTTCCCATTCAGAATGCAAACTTTTTTTTCAGAGAAATGGTCTTTCTCGCCCACTCCTCAATCACCATTAAATTTCCTCAGAGAAAACAGAAGAAAAAATAAAATACTATTTCCACCCTCTTGCTACAAAGCTTACACCAGCCCATTACTACTTTGTGGCCTAATTGCCATAGTTTTCCTTTTGTTCTAGTCACAAAAGCTGCTTGAGATTTTGGTGAGTAACATCCCATCCTTTCCTCTCCTGAGCAGCCCTGACTATAATTCCCGTTTTCCAACATATGTTTTCTCCTGCTGCCAAAAGGTCACCTTGGCATTTTCCAGTGTCGGTAGGCTACCTTTTCCCCTGACACAGAGCCAACTCTCCCCTGGTGTTCCCAAGGGCTGTGAAGTCTCTTGCTATCCTTCCACCTACAAGGCCTGGGTGTTTGCCTCAAGGGCTGGCATTCAGCCCTCAGTATTTCTTGTGGGAGCTGCTCAGAGAGAAGTTCTCACCCTATAGCCGTCCAGCCTGGGAACTGCTGCCAGTCTCTGCAGTTAGAAAGTAGAATGCCTGCCAGGAAGGACATCTGCTCTGGAGATACCATTCAGCCTCCAGTTCCCTCATTACTGGTGGCTTTTCACTGCAAACTCTCTCTTCCTCTCAACTTTCATGCCTCATCTGTGGGCATAAATTTGAAAAACTCAACAGAAATTCAAGTGAGCTGGTGCATCACGTGCAGAAAAAAAAAATGTAGGGATTGTTCATGGTGTTGTTACTCCTATTTACCTTATTATGAAAGCAGCTGACCTCTAAAGAAGCTGCAAAGGATGTTTGTGGCAAAGCTGTAGTCAGTGAGGCCAGAAAATTCTGTGGTCTGCCTTGGAGGTGCTGGGGTAGACTCAGCCCTGTGCAGGAGAAAGATCACAGTGTAGCGGAAAGGCAGCACCCTGCAGCCAGCCCAGCCCTTTCTGCATTGTCACACTAAGGTGCTTTCCAGCCCTCTTTCACACGTGTTCAACAACTCTTAGAAAATCAGCATTGTTTAAGCATTAAAGAATCTCTTTAAAAATTCAGCAGCAAAGTTCACCTGTTTTTTCGAGCCATATTTAAAGTGGCATGGAAGTGTATTTTCAGTCTCTAGAACTGGGCTTCAGTCCAGCCCGTGTCACTGAGTGGAGCCGGGAGAAAGAGGAGGCTCTGCAGCCTCCAGCACTGTGAACAGACATGACAGTCTACTCCACAGCAGCGTTCAGGGCTAGCTTTCACCTCTGCTACCTCTACATCTCTGTAGAGAAACCTTTTAGCACTTAACCTAGCTCTGTTTCATGAAAGCTAAGCAAAAGTTTGGTCTGTTGTTTTGAGAGCCAGCAAAAGTTAAAATATTGAGGCTTTTTTCACGGAAAACGCAGATCAGCAGTACATCGTGCCACACCATTTGCCAGATCCTTTTGTGCCAGAAGGTTGTGCCCCATATCCTATGGGTCCCTAGGGCTTTGCCTTCCCCATGCCACTCAGGGAAGCTGATACTGTCAGTCCCATTTTTTCTGGTGCAAAACTGACATGAAACATGCTGCCCAAGGTCACACAGTGAGAAGGCAGAGATCACGGGCAGAGATGAAACTGGAGATCTAATGAGCTCTAGTGCAGCACATTTACAGCAGATTCAGTTACCTTACCTGTCAGACTTCAGATAAACAGTGTGCTAATGGCTCTCTGCTACATTCACCTTTCAAGATAATGCCTAGGTGGCTACCTGCCCAACCTTCCCTTATTCTGCAGCTGTTTTATTTCATTAGGGAAAGAGGTCTCCCAGCCTCTGACCCACCAACAGTTATGAACTGCATTTCTGCTTTGCGTAAGAAAAATACAAAATAAAACCATCACATCAGTGATATTTAACCCCTAAAGGTTCCAGGTCAACAGCTGACCACGCTGATGCTCTTCAAATGCATCTTTATGAGTTTATACACATTCAATGTGTTGAACATGGTCTATTATGTCCACTTATGGGGACTGTGCACTTTCACCGGTGGCTCATAAAATACCTGCCATTTTCCATCTTATCCACTTGGAAAGATCTGATACCACGCAGGACTCATTTTTATCAGAAATACTCCTCCTCATTTCTGTTCAGTTGTACTGAGACTCTCTTAGACAGATACAGCACGTTGCGACAGCAGCACATCTCCACAACCTTACAAGCAAGCTATAATACCGCAAATTACAATAGAATTCAGCTTTTTGCAAGAGTGCTAGACAGGGCCTGTGTAAATAAAATGCATTCTGTTTAAATGACATATTCTGTGACTTCTCTTTCTGTATTGTTTGTTCCTTTACACATTTCCCTTTTTGCCTCTTGGTGGCTCTGTGAGGAGACGTTCACCCCATGACTTGCTGAGTTCTGCCTAATTCCACTTGCCTGGGAGTAAAGCATGACACAGGTTTGTTATTCTGAGTCACTGAAATCAACATCACCTCCAGGAGCACAACTCTTGTTGTATCTTAGCTTTCAACATTGCTCTGAAAAGGTAGCAGTTAGTAACAATGCTATTAATAGAGAATGGAAAGTTTTCTGTGGTTGAAGCAAAGGCAAAAGGAACATGATAAATTCAAAGAAAATAATGGAAACCGGCTAAGAAATACAGCTGCTTTGGAAAGCACACAATGCTTGCATCAAGCAAGGATCCCCAGTGGCTGATAGGAACCTGGAAGATTTCTTTTCCAAAGAGGTTGCCAGTAAGCTGAGAGCACAGAACTGTCTGGGCTTTTTAAAAGGTTAATAATTTCACAGCTCTTTTGCTAGCAGACAGCTCAGGATACACAAAATACAGCAGCCCTGGGTCATCATCTTGCTGTTTCCACCCTTTGCCATGTGTTAGCATCAACTGCACAATGTTTATGCTTTGTCAGGCTTGTCTCATCCGAGCCTTCACTCACTGTGATACTTCCATACAAAATCTTCTTTCTTGGGACATTAACATACAAATCACTTGACTATGAAAGCTGCATCAAGCATATTCTCTTTCAGATCACTGCTGGGACAGGACTGGGCTGTGCCCTTCCAGCATTCAGGGAGCTGGAGTTCAATACTGGTATTTTGAGAAAATTCCATGATTCTTGGTGTTCGTAGCAAAACTCCCATTGACTTCTGCAAGACTAAAGTTTGGCCTGAATAGTTCTGTTTTCCCCATAACTTGTCCCTTTTCTATTAGGTTTCTCAAGTGCTGTTGGGTATATGTAATGATATAGTACAGCTGAAGACCTGCTACTTCCCAAAGTCTTGTTTGTACTGTTCTCTGGCAAGTGTGGCAAGCAGTGGCTGGAGACATCTCTCTAGGATGCAACCTCTGGCCAAATGCTTTTGAAGACACACTGCTAGGAGCAGATTGGTATCTGCCATACTAACCCCAGGGGGACTGGAGATGTTTTTCCAGAGACAGGGCAGACCAAACTGGTGAGACTGGATTTTGCTCTGTGTACTTCTTACCTGTCTTCTTGCAGCTTTGCCCTGTCTATATAACACACGAGATGAGAACAAAGCCATAGGGCTAAACCCACAAGTAACACCAGGATTTACTATCATTCCATTGAAACAGAGAGCACTGGGGAACAAGCTATTAACCACAGGGTATCCCAAGATTAATATTTTTTGAAAGTATCTCCTTCCTGGAACATTCCTTGTGAGTGGTCCGAAGAATTATGTTTTTTTTAAAAGAAGTCCTTTAATTTATATTCTGAGGCACTCATTCAAAAGATTTAATTTACCCTGAGCTATGAAATTAAGTTTAACCAAAATTTCAGACTGGTTATTTATGTGACTGTGAAGTTCCACCACAGAGTTACTGTTTTAACAGTGCAGTGATATCTTCGAGTACAGTACATACTGGGGAGAGTCGTGATTTTTCCTAAGCCTTTATTTTAGGCTATAAAGGATCCACATGCTTTGAACCCTCACAAAGGAAATTAGAAGCAATCATAACAATGTGTGTAAAAGCCAGAATGCACCCCATTTTCCTGCAACTTCTCAATGCATCTTGCTACCAGCTGCCAAAATAAGAGGGAGGAAAATAATGGACCCAGGCAGGGTATTTGTCTCGGAGATAATGAACACAGCAACTGCAATCATAACCCAGAAAGCAAACGCCTTGTGAGCAGTGTTTCCATTTTATTTTCCAGATCTTGTGTTCATCTCTGATCTCTACCCCGTTCATTGCTAACCACATCCAATCTTGCATCATGTGTATCTAACTTCCAAGTGACACTGTGGGCCTTTATTGAAATATGTTCACTATGTCCTCTCTTGAGTTCCAGGGAGTGCTTGCTGTTCAGCAATACATTGTGACCAGTAACATACAGCTGGCTATCTCTGCACTCTTTCTCCAACTAGCTGAGATGGTGCTTTCCATTTCAAGCATTGCAGCTGGGATAACCTATACAAAAAGAATAAAAAGAGAAGTACCTATCCCAAGACAGCTAGGATGCTACAGATTAAGCTGCTTTGATTACAGTCACTAAATATACTTTGGTTTTTCATATGAAATACCAAAAGGAATCTGTTGGAGACCCCTGAGTCCCTTGGGTAAGTTCATACTCCTCTTACTACCCAGGATACAAGCTCTAAAAGGCTGCCAGTGAAATCCAGGCCCTTGTAGCCTCTTGAGAATATTTTTCCTATAAAGCTGCAAAACCGTGAGCAAATAGCCTTGTATGATAACTCAGAGGTAGATGCACAGGGGAGGTTGCTGAAAAAGTCTTGGGTAGTTAGGAAGAATTAGTCTTGTGTTAGAAAGCATGTTTCTCAGTCTGGTTTGCCTGGAAGCTGAAGCACCCATGGTGTGTCCTTCCCACCTCCCAGCACAGCAGCAGCTGTGTTATGGACAGTCGCAGTTTGGAGCACAAGCAAGCCATGGGAGATTTATGTAGGCTACTTAGGCAGTTCGTTGGTTGGACTTGGTGGCTGCGGTTGATCGCTCTTGGTCTGGCTTGTAGGAGGGGGCCATGTGGTCTTCTGATGAAGATGGCTGAAAATGAGAAATACACTTTACATAGTTTGGGAGAAGGACGCAGAGGATAACATGAAGACAACACTCATTATTTAGGAAAGAGAAGACGAAGATCTTGCATGGCTAGTGGATTGTACTGGCCATCTGTTTTGTCTGAAAATGCTTTTCATAACCTTGGAATTATGGTTTGCAAATGCCTACTTCGTACCTAACTAAAAAACTGTGCTGGCAGATGTTCACATTGAGTTAAGGTGATCAGCTACGACAGTGGTAGTAGACATTTAGGTTGCGAAGTGCCCTTTCAGCAGATATCTTTAGGACATGGGTCTGTTAAATATAAGCCATTTAAGAGGTTTTAGGGAAATTCGTAAGATACTGAAGGTCCAAACAAAGCCACGTTGTCCTGCTCTCCTTGGCTGGGACTTCACAGCATCTTGATACCACAACATGAAGGATTAACACATTCAGTGATGCTTTCTTCCCTTACTCAGAACTCACAGTGGTCTATAAAAATGCCAGCTAGACAAGCCATAGAACCATCAATTTCCATCTGGCCTGAAGGAAAAAGAACATTTTAGAAAACAAAAGAGAGATTCAGGAATTCACACCGTACTTCACTGTGCAGGGCAGGAAGTCTCTTGCTGTCTGGGAAGGCACGTATTTCTCTGACATGGCCATCTGGAGGCCTCTACAAGATTATCTGGTTAAAAGTTGTCAAGCAAAAGTTTTGATTAAAAAACCCAACGAAACAAACAGGAATTTTTACTTTGTGTATTGTCAAAATTACAGACCACGGCAGTTTTGACACCTACTCCTTGTAATTTGGGATTCCTTCAGCAGGCAGGCACTGGTCCCTGTCACATGGCAAAGCTGCAAATGTAAGCACACAGCCAAGTATAAGTGAAGGGTTAGAAAACATGCCCAATGCAAGTAGCACTGCTACATTATGATAATGCACATTTAAATGATGCAGGAACTCTGAAAATGCTGACACGCTCATATATCCGAGGTGCTCCTTAAAGGCTACAATTATTTTCCTTGTGTCTTGTGCTTTGAGACAAAGACAATGCTGGACCATGGCCATGTTTAGTTGGTGAATAGCATCAAAGAGTAAAGACTGGGCACCTGTTTGGGACTGTATGCTCACCTGATCATGACACAGAGATGATCAGAAACTCTCCTTTTGCACGGAAGGAGACAAGCAGGGGTCAAATAACTTCTGCCAAGAAATGTTTATGGCTCATGAGGGGAAGGGAGTCTAGCCTGATTTGTACGCCAAGGAAACAGGGAGATTACTATTCCCCTCTGCTCAGCATTGCTGTAGTCATACCTGGATGGTGTAATGAAAGTTTGGATCCCTGGCTCAAAGCTATTGAGAAACTGGACACTGTCCAGCAAAGGAAGCCCTAGGGCTCATAACCTGCAAGGAGAGGCTGGGGAGGGCTGAGGGAGCTGAGCTTGTTTAGCTTGGCAAAGAGGAGGCTGAGAGGCAATTTTGCAGCACCCACTCCTACTTCAAGGGCAATTAGAAAGATGTTGGAGCCAAGCTCTTCTTGGCAGTGGCAGATGATATAACTGGGGGCAGTGGCCACATATTGCACCTGGGGGAGTTCAGGCTAGATGCTGGGAAAATCTTTTTCACAGAGCATCATGCAGCGCGGGAACACATTATCCAGAAAGGCTGTGGATCTCCGTCCTTGGAGGCTGAAAGCACAGCTGGCTAAACCCACTGCAGATCTGGTCTAGTGTGATGGTCCTACCTGGAGCAGAAGATTTGACTCCTGATCTCCAGCAGTCCCTTTCAACCAGCATTTCTATGATTCTATGAAACCATCCTCCTGCCTGTTCAGTTTTTTCCCCTGGATAAATGCCTTTCCTCTGGCCCTGGGCACAAGTCACACCCTTTGACTCCTTACACTGCAAGTCTGCATTTCAGATTCAAAGATGAGTCACATGGATACACGGAGGGCAATTACATCCCGGTTAGCATGAGAGAATCAAGTACATGTATGGAAGGCTTAACTAGTATGGCAAAAAATATGGAAGGTGGTGGAAACTGTAAATAACACTAACAGACATCCTTGAGACTTGTTTGGATTCAGGTTTCTCCAGTTAATTTAGTGCTTACCGTCCTTGCTGGAGAGGATTGGTGCTAACAGTTCTTTAGCTTCTGATAGCAAAAGGTCAACAAGATCTGAAGATGGAAGAGATGTATCTGAGACTGCGTCTGTTTTATCCTCTTCTGTTTCACTGTTGACTCTTACAAATATGGAAAGTGCCATCAATACTTCTATCACAGAATGGTCATTGAAAATCCTGGCCAGCCTCTTGTGAATGATATTCTATGTAAATCTGTGTATTTGGGGGGATTGCGTCTCGATCGCTCAGCAGTACAGGAGACTCTCTTTTAGACATACTTGCATCATTGTGTTACAGACATATCAAAGTATTTTTTAGAATTTCTCAAAAATATTTTTCCTTCATTATATTGGAAGTAACCACCTTGGAAACTTAAAAATAATTTTCAATCATTCTTAAAAACTGGCTTTTTTAAACGGGCTGGTCATTATCAATGGGACAGTGACCTTTCAATGATTTAATCAATTAAAAGCACACATAGAGTTGTGATACATTTTTTTCAAGTGATGGGAGATAGGTTCAGGTTGAAGGGGAGTCCAGAAGCCTGAATTCTATTTCTGCAACTGTTCATGCAGTTGAGAGTCATGCTAGCTCTTTGCTTATACTCTACCAGTTACTGTAACTGCTAATAAAAAAGGACACGCTCTTAAAGCCAAAAACTGATTTGTGTTAGGAAAACCAGGTGGGTCAAAACTCTGTTTCTTTGAAACAACCTGTTTAGGGTCTCTGCTAACAAGAGCAACTTAACCAGAGGAGTGTTTCACCTACTCACTCCAAAAAAAAGCCTGAACGGAGGCCAGCCCCCCCCAGGTACCAATCCACCAGCAGCCTCCAGATCATCTTTCCCCAATGGTTTCACTTCCTAAGCGGCAGTATGTTTAGAAACTCAGGGTAGGTTACATGTGAATCATCTTCCCCTGGGAAAGGTTAGAAAAGGACATTTCACATTCCTGTTCAAGATTCCCAGAAGCCATCTCCTACCTGTTCTCATCTGGTAAATGACTGGGTGTGCTCAGGACCTTGTGGACGTTCTGCCATGCAACAAGAAAAAAGAAAAGGTTTCAAACTTGTAGGAATGAATAATTCCTGAGAACAAACCCCATGGGTTTTTCCTAGTGATCAGATTTAATATGACAGTAATCAGCTTCTGCTTATTCATTGCCCTTGAAGCGAATATCTCAAGGCCTTTTGCATCTCAAGCAACATTCACAGCCCATGCAAATATACAGACACATCTAAATTATGCATTTTAATACCAACACTAAAATATATGAAATGCAACATAAAAATACTCTTCCAAAGAATAATTTTGCAGGCTACGTTTCAGCGAGCCTTGATCATTGCTACTAGCAATCCCTGGCTTCTGGATTGTACCTGCACGCGTAAGCTCTCATTACCATGCATGGTTAGTGAATTCTCAAATGCTACTGAGGGGTCTATAAAAAAGGAAGATATTTTGTTCCAGTGGTCAAAATCCTGTGATGTTTGACCCTGGGGCCAAGTCAAATTCATTTCCAAAGTCCGGCCCCAAACTGCACAGGCACCAGCATGTAGTGCTGCAGGTCTAGAGACATTTTAATTCTTCCTTCTCTGAAGCAGAGGACAGAGCATCTACGCTTCCTTGCACTCCACTGTTTCCTATTGATTTTGAGAGCTCTTGGGACAGGCTACTAGTAGCTGTAGCAGATATAGTGAATACTAGTGCTTCCCATGCTGGCCAGTTTACTAATTACACAAGCTTGTATACCCAATACAGGTAGTGAAGTGGAAGAATAGTCAATTAAAAGACTAAAGCAATTATGTGTGAGATTTTGCAGGAAGTCTGGGGGAAAAAAGCACTGGAAGAGCAAACCCACTCTTCGAGTTCACATTTGTTGTGTAGAAAAGCAACTGTCAGCTATACAAAGGGAAGGTTAAAACATGGTTTTGACCATCATGTCCAACAGAGTTCCTGGAGCAGCCTAAACCATCACGGGGGGACCAGTGAGCCAGGGACAGCAGACCCACCAGGCAAAACCTGCACCCTCGTGTTTACATAGCTCTCAGGTACATGAGTGTGTATGAGTTCATTCCCTAGTTTCTCCTAACCAACAGACAGTGCCTTTTTAGGATAAGATAGAATTAAAAAACCGCCTCTCTTGCTATGGAGCAGGAAGTTATTTGGACTTGCAAAATCGCTGTTAAGGTAAGAGGCCACAGTGATGCCACCAGCTCTGGGGGCAGTTCAGCACTTCACCTGCACAAACAGGAGCAGTTTCCTATTGCAGATCTCCAGGCGCTTCCGTGAGACTTCTGATTTTCGTAACTGGCCGTCAGCCAGGGACAACTGTCTTTTCAGTTCCAGGATGTCCTCCTGAGACAAGGCCAGAGGAAGAAGAGAATGGTGATGACGATGCTCCAGCCTTGGCTTTTGGAAACACCACTTTATGACATTAGCTACAAATAGAAAACCGCTATGCTTTTGAAATGGACAGTGGAAATTACACAGATTATAACACAGACCCAGAGACCGTGCTGGCCTTGTGGCCACACAACAAATGATTTATGTGCTACGTTCATTTTCTCCTTTAGAAATAGAAGGAGGGGAACCCACAGAAGAAGGGCCAGGAGGGTTGTGTGTTTTTTCCCAGGCTGAGGGGTTGCATTACCTCTATTTCAGAGACATGTTTTGCTTTCTTCCCCGCCAGCTGTATCTTCAGTTCTGCAATTTCAGCTTCCAGCAAGTGGATCACTTCCTCGTAGTCCTGCTCTGCACTGTGAGCCTGTCTCTGCACGACCTCTGCCATCTGCAGCCTGCTGTGCAGTGTCCGGTTCTCGGAGAGGAACCCCAGTGCTTTCTGGAAGCAGCAAAAAGTTCTGATGAATGCACCACATCCCCATCAGCCGCCAACCACCAAAACTACCCCAAGGTCCCCAGCAATCTCTTCACTAACCTGGTTCAGTCTCTGAAGCTCATCTTCCATTGACTTCTTGCTGTTCTCCACCTCTTTCAGGAGAGACTACGGAAAATATTTTCACTGGATTAGAAGCAACAAGCGATAGGACACTCTCCAAAAGACACCCTGGTCTTGTAGCCCCTACCCACCAGAAGAATATTTTACAGAAGCAGTCATGTGCACTCTCCCCTACCACAGTGCTTTTTGGGCTGCAACCTGCGTGCCTGCAGAAATCCACCTGGATACCGCCATGGTGCTAACAGCCATGCTGGCAATCTGCAGCTAGGTCAGGAGGGGAGGACAGGCAGTGCTTCTGTTATTCATGGACTTGAATGATTTGTGAGACACGTTTTTGTATTTTTAAATATATTTACTCACTGCTAAAAAGTGACTGCATACTTTCAGTACAAATAAGCTTTCATTTGAGGTTGAGAGTGAGAAAGAAGCAATTAAGGAGAGCTGAGGGTGAGTCTCCTTTGTAACGAGGAACGTGCAGAATGCAAACTGGTGACTTCTTAAGAGGGACAGGCAACACCATTACCCTCGCATACGACTACAGCGAGCTACAGCAGAAGGCACCAGCCAAGAAATCTGCTCAGAGGAGAGTCTCCACCTTTAGCCTTCGGACTTCTTGCCGCAGATCCATCATTTCCAGTTGCAGCTGCTCCAGCTCCTCATTGCCATTACAGCCGAGAGAGTCAAAGATCTGCAAGGCAAAGGGACAGACAGCATCATGCACCGCTTATGCTTTACCAAAAAGCATGCGGCTATACAGCAGGCATATTGTTTTCCATATCCAGAATAACGATGAATCAAAATCACTTTGAAAAGGAGTCAGCATTTTTATGCAACAGATCAAAAGGCACATTAAATAATTCAACTGCAGGGTTGTTTTTCACCCCACAGGATTTCACTCTCTGATCCCTGACATTGCTGCAATAGCTGTACTATAGTGAATTTTCACTTAGTGAACCAGGAGAAATTAGTTGGAATTGATTAATTATAGCTAATTTTCCTTCTGCATCACTGCCAGGCTGCTTCCTTCATATCATCCCATAGGTATTCTTATTTCCTTATTAAAAATGAGAAGTTTGAGGTCTTTTACAGAATTTCCTATAATTGAAATGATTAATGCATAGTTCTGCCTTCTCTTTATAACTCTAGAACAACCAGAAAATGGTAATTTAGCTTTTCCCATCTCAGAATTTCATGGATTTAACGTAGAAAATTCATTGATTCAATGTAGAAGAGCATTGGACTGACTGACCGGAGAGTGAAAAGCTGATGTATCCAGCAAACTGGCTACTTCGTGCTGCGTGAAGAGTATGGAGTTGGAATCCAGACCAGCCTCATCCAGCTCCTCCTGCATCACATCCCTGAGTGCTTGGAGAAGATCTGTGAGAAAGAATCAGTTTTTACTGGGCTAAAAGAGGAAAGGTCTGTGTGTTAGGAGAAAATGCCACCGATTTTGGGGACATCCATTGACTGCCAAGCAGAGCAGGGTTAGAGATGCCAAACAGTCTTCTCTAACACTCCTGGGTTCTTTGGCAATCCTATCAAGCTTAAATAAGTTGTTGACAATCTTTACCAGACTCTTGTTTCTTATCCAGCTGAAAAAACCAAACTTCTAAAAACCAAAACCCCCCAGATATTTTCACAGTGGAGTTTTCACGACTGTGCTTCTCAGAGTTTTAAAATTTTAAGCCAAAACCACATTTCTCTGACAAAAGGCACCTGCCTGCCTGCTGACATTTCTCATGTTGCTGATTTAAACAAAAAACAACTCGATGACTTCAGCACTTAGAAAAGGTGTTAAAGTGACAAGTCTGAAACACCAGATTCATTTTGCTTTCAGACCTGGAGAAAAGCACGGTGCGAGGGGCTGCGTGGGACAGACGGGAGCTGGCGCAGCGGAGGGGAGGCTGCACCGGGGTCCCAGCCCCTCCAGTCCTAAGCCCGGGGCTGCAGCAGGAATCGGAGCCTTTACCGCAAGAGCAGCCATCTTCACTACCAGGGCATTTGCCAAATACCCCTAATCATCCTTATTTCTATTGCCACCAACTACGAAGGCAGTCACTCTTAGGAGAGGTGCATGGTTCTGTATCCCATCACTCGCTTTGCACAAAAATGACCATCCAAGAGGTGTTGTGCTTTGCAAGGCTGTTCTGTCTGGTGGGGACATTACTGCTGGTGGGGACATTGCTGATGGCTCTGAATTTTTGTGAAAAAACTTCTGGAGAGCAGACCCTGCAGGCCAGATATGCTCTGGCAGGTCACAGAAAGTGGAGCAGGCTTTTATTTTCTGCGTGTCCTCTGGCCAGCTCTTGCTTGGCAAGCTGGGTGTTAAGGAAAGTGAGCCCTCGCACTGACTTTCTTGTATTTTCATTTTACATACGCTTCTATCAAACACCTTCTTTTGTATTTGTGACTTTTCATAGCTGTTTTAGGCTACATCAATACCCAGCCGGGTATCTTACCTGCCACCTTTCAGCAGATGCCCCTCTCCTTTCTTAGCCTCCAGCAAAGCTACACAAAAATTAAAAAGCCCGTCACGCGCAGAGCTGCCCGCTCACCTCCATAGGCCACCGTCCCCTGCGAGTCTGTGGTCAAACTTTGCCGTAACTGCCTCTTCTTCTCCTCGCTCACATCCAGACCAAGATACTGCAGAACCTTGAGCAGAAACAAGGAGCCTTTAAAAAGAAAAATACTGGAAAAGCAACTCTTTGAAGTAGGTGCTGGGAAGATGCTTGGTGCTGGGTTTTCTCATGGAAGTGAGACAGGCAGCATCTCCCAAAGGAGTGGGCTTGGGCTGGATTTCCAGTCTGTCCTTTTCTACACATGTACCGAAATGTCTGTTCCTGAAGACAGGGACACGTTCACATCCCTCCAAGAACATTTTATACAGACTGCAAGCAGATTTACAGCTATGACAAACTGTCAGGAGCTTTATCGAAAGCCAGTGGAGCTGTAGCAAGGCCCAGTTGCCAAGAGCTCAGCCTCTCCTCTTTCTCTTACTGCCCAGGAATTGCGTTTGGAACCGAAAAGATAAAAGTATTTCTCATGGCAACAGGAGACATTCAAACATTTTGCTTCTTCATTGCACCTTTTGCTCTCTCATTACGCCTGATGCCCTGTCTTCTACTGATATTTATCAATTCAACCCCAGGGTGCCACACAGAAGCAGATAAACCTGTGCAAACCCCACTTTGCTGCTGGCAGCAGCAAGGAAAAGCTTTTAAAAGTCAAGCTCAGCAGACTCTGGGAAAGAGCCCATGTTAAACACCCCCCTGTCCCAGGCTGCACCCGTCACTCTTGCTCATGCATGTGCAGTACCTCCCGCATAGTCCCCTGGAAAGGGGCTGGAGACGAGTCCTTGCTCACGTTTCTGTCACCAGCAAGCCCCCAGGACCCGTCTGCTCTCACGTGCTGCCCGCGAGGCCCATTTGAGTCCCACCTCCCGCTCCTCTGCCTGCCAGCCCTGCACAAGGCAGTGCTGCTGGCTCCCGGGCTTCGGGATGCCCTGATCCTCAATCTGCAGATGTCGGCATCTGGCGTGGGCCACCCCAAAACCATCGGAGACGCGTGCCGGTTGGCGTGCATGTCCTGCCCCTGGCACTGCTGCAGCTGCCTGCTCATAACACTGGCTTTTAAAAGAGAAAGCCAAGCGTCCCCACTCCTCCCACCAAAGAAGAGCTGCTTTTATACCCACGACGAGCAGAGGTCGCTGCGAAAATGCAGTCCTAAATCCTGCTTTAGGAGAATTATGCAGGCTTAGAAGAAAAGTTCCTGCTTGCGTGGTTTGCGCGCCCGGGAGGCGAGAGCAGCAAAAGGGGGAGCGCTGCGGCTGCCGTCGGGTGGCAGCAGCTGCTCGTGCCATCGGGCCCATTGGTGTCCCCCCAGCCCTGCAGAAGGGGCTGCATTCCCCCCCCCCACCCCTTAATGCCAGCAGTACCGGGGGGGACATGCACCCCCAAACCAGAGTAGGAGCATGGCCTCTGCTCTTTACCGGGGTCTTGGTGAGCAAATGGGAAGCTCCGCTCCCTGCCTTTTGATGGTGCCCGTGGAATGTATTTTCCATAAAATGATGAAAGGGGCAGCGGTTCTGGCTGGATCCTCGGTGAGATATCTTGTATTTCAGCCTTCCCTCGCCCACACCGGGCTGCCCGAGGTCGCCCCAGCAGCGACAGCAGCACTGGAAAGTTTGGAGGGCAGCTGCCTGCACCTACAGCCCTGAGCCAAATGCATTACATCCAAGGGAGGAGATTACATCTCCTCTGCCAGGAGGAGACTTCTGGAGCTCCCTGGAGCATTGAGAAATAGCCAAGGTGAGCCAAGGTGTGTTTAAATGCCCCTTCAGGATGTTTCACTATGCCCTCTTCTCCCTTTTTACCTTTAAAGGCTGGACCCAACCTCCAGCAAACTCCACTGAAGAGTTGGGAATGCTTTTTTTTTTTTTTTCCAGGCTCTTGGTAATAAATACAGTTTGGTGGCTGACTCTTATGCCTCTATCTCAAAAAACAGATTAATTAATTGTAGCATGTGAGCGGTGTGATGCTAGTAAGGAAAGCAGTGTTCTGAGCACCGCAGCTGGCTCTGCACTCCACATCGCCTGGGCTATTGCTGTTCCCAACACAGCCCAGTCAGTATCCTAGGGAAGTGAAGGAGAATTAGGCTGGAGCAGGCTGTTTGGCGGAGGATGCTGCATGTGTAGATTAGAGCACTGATCAAGCGCTTTAGCTTTATTCTGTGCAAACAGGGAGGCTGTTTCTCTTTGACTCTATTCAGGTTTGCATTTTTTAATCCTTCCAAAAAACAAGTGACATAGTGAGCCCCATGCTAGTACCTGGCCCAGTACTCCCATGCCTGAGTGCGACATTGGTGCAAGAAGCAAAGCTGAAATGTCTCTATCGGTTCTTTCACAGAAAAGCAATACAAGGAGTCATGTGAGCTTATCGTGTTTGCCAATAATGTGGCAGCTGGAAGCAAGGAGGTATCACACCAGTGGACTATTGTGTGCATTGCACACCGCAGAGAGGATTGAGATGACACCTTGCTTTGGGGAGAGGGACCCGTTCTGCTTTTCTGCTTACCAGTTCCAATTTCCCATCCTTGAGCCGGATATGGGGATCCAGTGCTACTTTTGGTTTGGTGCCTGAAGCTGCTTTATGATTAGATGCCGAAGCAGGTGCTGGAAAACCAAAAAGAAATGTTAACGGAAGAGCACTTGAGTACAGGAAAGAGATGCCTGCAAAGCAAAATTCAGAACTCTTGTTGCATGAAATATAATGTGTGTGCAGCAGGCCAAAAATCAAAGACTGGGATTTACTAAATCCGGTCCTGGAAGGCTGAACTAGGCCACTGTTGAAAAGATTTGATACTGGGGCAAACCTTTACTGAAACTGGGCTTCTGCATGGTTTAAAATGGGATGTTTCATCCAAGGACCTAGGACTGCAAAAATAGCACTTTGGAAATTTTCAATCACAAGTTTCTGTGGAGTCTTGGGGTCTGTAGTTATGGTGATCTGGGTGGGGGGAAATATCTGCCTGGCTCTTGTCTTCTCTAATTGATTAAGCAAAACTGAAACCCAACATTTTATAAAATGAAGCCTTGGCTTTCAAAATACCCATGGAAAAAGGAATCAACAGATTAAAAGAGATGTGGAAGAACACTGGTGCAAGACTTTTTCCCTCCCCAAGACTGCAAAACGCCTTGAACCCTTTTCCCTCAGTTGGGCAGCAGCATTTTTTGAGTAGAAGAAGCCACTTGCATTGCAAGGCATGCACAGAGGGAGAAGAGGCAGAAACAGCAGCTGCTTTGCTGGTGAAAAGCTGTCATGAGATCAGAAGAGCCAGCTGCTGACAGCTGGCTCATCCTTACCGCCACTGCCTCCAGAGCTGAAATGGAACAGAGCGCAAACCCTGCTGCCATGCCCTGCCACTTGGGCTCCTCCGTCCCTGGAGGGAACCCCACCTTTACATTATGATTAACCCTTGTCCATAAGAAACCATGACATTCCTTGGGAAAAGGGCTGCAGAAGGTGTTACCCACTCTGGAGCTCCTCTGCCAGACTCCAGAAAGGTGCAGGACTGCTGTGCCTGCAGCCCTGCTGCCTGCCTGCCTGGCCAGCTGCCTGCCCCTGCTCGCCCTCAAACTATCAGCCTGGGTTGGTGACAAAATTCCTTCTCATGCCAGTGGTACAGGATTTGCCCAGCAAGCAATTTCTTTCGCCTGCCTGTGATCTGATTAACATCACGGGAAGCCCCATCTTGACGAGTAACACCGCTTCTCCTGAACGACAGTCGGGGCAGAGACCAGGTGCAAGGAGAAGGCAGCGAGAAGCAGTGGAGGTGCTGCACAAGCGTAATCCTCCTAATCTGGGTATTCATCTGCTCTGCTAACGCTAGCAGCTGGGAAGCAGCAAGAGGTAATAAATGGGTTTGCTGGATTGGCCACCACCACTTTACTCTGCAAAGTTCAAGGGCAGAGCTGTTACCCTTCGACGCATGACTAATCAGGATTAGCTCCACGTGGCTTTGCTGTCAGCTCTCAACACGGAGATATCCAGGGCATCCATCAGGCACCCAGAGAGACGCAGTCACTGGCCCAGGCTCCAAGCCTGGCTGCTGCTCTTTCAAAGCCAGTTGTCTGTTTTCATGGATGACAACACTGACACAAAGCCTTCTCAGCATTTCACATTAAAAAAACTGCATGTAATAAAATCCCCTAGCTAAGTCAGGAAGTGATTAGGTCATTGCTGTTTGCTGGATTGCCTACATGACCCAGGGCTTTGCTCCCTGTCACCAGGAGCTCTGGCTGCAGGATGCTCGGGGTAGGGAGGACAGAACAAGGGCAGTCCCTGTCCCAGGGTCTCTGCAGCGCAGAGCATGGAAGGAGAAGGCTGAAGCCTGCTGATCTTGCCCAAGGTGAGACAGGCATCCCTGGGAGCAGAGTACTGATGCACGCCCAGCCCAGCACTGTCTGCTCCCTGTCTCTCCCACTAATCTCAGGTATAGACTAAACACAATTTACCTTGCAATGCTCGCTCTTAGCCTTCCAGATGGAAATTGCAACACAGCACAGAGATTTGCAAGTGGGGCCAGTGCCTCGGCAGCGCATGGGGAAGGAAGTGCCGTCGGACTTGAGGGCGCGAGAATGATGGGCAGCGCTTGCTAGGGACTCGCTAGGGAAAGCCCGTCTTTTCCTCGGGACAGGAATAACCTTCATATCATAGGGACATGGGGTATCTTGCTGCAGGTCATCTCACTGGACACTGGATCATGGAGATTATTGAGGTTTCCTGCAATTCCTAAGGGATCTGTGAAGCTGCACGGCTATTGGACTTCATCCCCCATTGCTGCCATCCTATCAGGTGAACAGAGTAGGTCTCTCCCACAAAAGGTAAGCACTCAGTAGCAGACTCAGAGCATGGAGAGAAAACACAGCTTGGAAAAGTAAGCAAAAAGTGAAGCTTGGATGTAGAGAGAAATCTGACTTAACCACATCTATAAGCAATTTCCCAGTTTGACCAACTGAGGGCATCCTTAAATGCCTGTATAATGCCCAGGGTTGCTGCATACATTACAGCTATCATTAATTGACCTTTTTTTATACAGTGTCTCTGAGGACCACCCGTTCCCATTGCATGCCTGCAATGAGACCTGCTGCATGCAAGTCTGACATGATCTTTGCATGTGGGCAAAGACACTGCAGCAAATGAACCACAGGCTGAGAATGGAAAAAGTTGTGTCTTATGAATTCTCTGAAAGCTTTAGTAAAGTATTTTGCTACTATGGACAGACATGGACATAATTACTACCTGTTGAGTAAGCCAAGCTGCTACCTTCCCTCTCTCCTAGCAGGCTGAGTCTCATTATCACCCCATCAGATTCCACTACAGCAGTATAAACACTGATCAAAATTAATTTCATCATCCTCAGCACCGAGGAGCCAAGGCTGTGTTTGTCACCCACACAAAGAAAACAATTTAGCGGAACTCTTACCTGAGACTGTAAGCTCTGGTGGGCAAATGTCCGGTGACAAAGAAGGCACAGGAAAATGATTTTCACGTCTATTCTAGAAAAACAAGACAAAACGGCACAGACAGTTCCTAAGCAGAATCTGTTGGTGTAAATGAAGAGCAGAAGATAGAGGTGTTCAAGAGAAAGCAACCCATCTGGCCCATAAAGAGCAAAGGCACCACATACACCTCTTGTGCTGATGGGCCAAAAGAGACTCAAAGGATTTCTCTGGGAGCACTTCGCACAGGCATGTTCCTGAGCCATCTCAAAATCTCTAGTCACACACAGAAAAATGAGTTTGTCATTACTGTAACCGTGATTGAGAGCTGAGGATTAATTTGACCTTGTATGGTTTCTCCATAGAAGTTCTCCCTAAAGCTCTGCATCTAACCCACCAGTGAGGTCTTGACCGCCGAGGCAGTGCTTCCATAGCTGGGAACGTACATGCAGAGAGGGGCACAGGACTGGTGCTGAGGGCATACGGACAGGTAGCAGAGGTGCCTGAGCATGCTTTCCCTAGCATGGAAGCCCAGACTTCATTAAAAGTTCCATATTTTAGCAGCAAAGTGAAGAAATGAGGAATTAAATTCCAGCCAGCAATGTAATTTTATATAGGTGCACAACACTGCACAAGCACACCTTCTGCTGGTGATGAAGGATCTAACTATACTACTCAGCTATATGTATATGGGCTAAGGCTGACTTTCATAAGCACGCCTCCTCCAGTCTGGTACACCCAAAGGCAAATTATATATGACATTCTTGCAAGTCTATGTCTCCACAGGGTCTGGAAGGAAAGACCTTTTGTGAATGATGTTTGTATGAAAGGAACATCCAGTCGGCCTTTTCTAAAGGCAGTTTATGTGGAAGAGGGCAGAAGATACACCCGGCATTGCATCAGTCCAGGAGAGGAGTGACAAATGTACAGAATCCAGCCACAGACCTAAATTACCGTGAAGGTTGTGTGGTTAAACCCCGTCTCACCACGCACAGCTTGAGCACTTGTCTCTGCAAACAGAGCATGGAGCAAGGCTTCACAGGAAGAATGAGCCTGGCTTATCATTAGACTAGTGAAGAACAGAAATGGGCTGCTTAGGAATGCTGTGGATTCATCCTCATCAGAGGTCTTTAAGAATAAAGAGTTGTTCCTGCCTTTGGGTAGGAGACGAGATCAAACCGACTCCTGAGATCCCTTCCAGCTCTATGACTGGTATTGAATGAGATGCAGGTTGCTATCCACAGAAGGGGTTTGTTTTTTTAAAACCTGAGACTTCTGAAACAGGTCTGAATGCAGGCCCTGGAGATGAAACTCCTCTCATTACCTCCACAGATCCTTCGCTGTCTCAAACCCAAGACAGAAGAAACAATATTTCAGATTTAAAATACCTGGCTGTAAAGCAGGGCTACATACATCAGCATTGCAGGCTTTCCACCATCCAGAAGGACTGCCATGGAGTCCCTAAAGAGGAGTTTTCTGATCAAAGACAGACATCTGTGGTCTTAGATATGAACTTCAACCTACCTCTGGGGACCTCACATGGACCTTCAGTCTGGAGGAACTCAGACCGTTTCCCACAGCCTTTGGAGGTGGCGATGGGATGTTGTTATGAACTGACAGTCCAGGATGTAACCGTCCCCTTCCAGGAATAAAGGCCACTTCTGTGTTTCCCTCATGTCTTAAACAAACCACAAATACAGAACATTTTATTAACAACAACAACAAAAAAAGCACAAATTTGCAGAACTTCCATGCTTGTGGTTCTTTCTCCAGGAAAATCTCACTTAAGCCCATGTAGCCTGCACAAGTGTAGCTGAATCTCCACCAGCTGTGCTGCTTGTTTGAACTTCAGTTCTGTTGCAGAACTCTGCTGGGCAGTGAAAGGGGATATTCATGAGGACCAGAACATTAGGAAGATCTGGATTACATTTCAGGATGATCCATGTATTCAAGACTTCCTTATACGACAACCTGTCAGGACCATCTTGAAGCATCATTTAATAAGAAGCCTCATGCTTCTTGAAGCCAAACATTGGTATGACATGAAGGGTTTCTGCCTAAGACTCAACAGCACCATGATGATGACAGGAAATATGTTATATGCCTACCTGAATTTGGCTTTTGCAATTATTTTTCTGGCCTCTTCATGTGTGCTGCCCACCAAAGAATCTTTATTGATAGCAATTAGTTGGTCACCAGGTCGGAGCCGACCATCCTAAACAAAGAGGGAGAAAGTCACAGCATTGGAAAGGAATGTCTCTCTGCCCAAAGCCTTCTCCTGCAACACAAATCCTCATTAGTCCATGCAATGCATTATTTCTTAGAAAAGCTGCTTCAGAACAGCTACAGCCTCTAGGAGAGGTCCCCATTGCAAAGTCACTGAGGGTCTTCACGCTGACTTACCTTGTAACAGTCACCATCTGGCATAAGCTCTTGAACATAAATCATGGGGCCATCAGACCTGTTGGATCCACCACTGATTGTCAGCCCTAAGCCGGAGGATTTTGCTATAGAAATGCTCTGGATTCCTGATTCAGTGGAGTAGCTGCAAGGGAGAGATGTTAGCAGGTGACTCAAGGTGATCTGGGTTATTTTCCCATGTCACTGAATAAACTCTGCCTGGTTTTCTTTCCATGCATGATCCTTCTAACTTCTCCCAACATTTTCTGCCTCTGTATCTTTTCTTCCACCCAACCTTGGAAAGAGGAGGTGAGGACTCCTGTTTCTCAGCAGACATTGTTCAGCATTATGAAGATGACTGGCTTGCATAATCCCAAATGCTTGGGGAATACTCATTTGCATTTAGAAAATAGGGAAGAAACTAAAGGTTTAACCAGAATGTATTTGGCACTCTTGTTTTTTATAGCCAAAAGCACACAAAGGATCGATGTGGTTAATGTTTAGATCCAGCTAAATCATCAGACAGCAATTTACAGATTGGTCAACTATTAAGCAGCCTTTAGCAAATGTCAAAGCAAAGCTCAGGATACACAGCTGACTATGTCTTAACAGACATTTGGACTCAAAATCTTTCAAGATGCCCTAAGAAATGAGCCCTTAAGTACCTTTATAGCAATACCCACCACACTGTGGTTCACTTCTGGGGCAGTGGTACAGATGACTCGCCCAGTCAAGGATGTACTGCAAATGGAGCAGTAATAAGGTTGGACCTGTCATGGTTTAATCCCAACCAGCTACTAAGCACCACACAGCCACTCACTCTCTTCCCCCCACCCAGTGGGATGGGGGAGAGAATCAGAAAGAAAAAGGGAAAACTTATGGATTGAGATGAGAACAGTTTAATAGAACAGAAAGGAAGAAACTAATGATGATAACAATACTAAAATGACAATAATAATAAAAAAAGGATTGGAATATACAAAACAAGTGATGTACAATGCAATTGCTCACCACTTGCCGACCGATACCCAGTTAGTTCCTGAGCAGTGATCCCCCCCCAGGCCAACTCCCCCCAGTTTATATACTGGTCATGATGTCACATGGTCTGGAATACCCCTTTGGCCAGTTTGGGTCAGCTGTCCTGGCTGTGTCCCCTCCCAACTTCTTGTGCCCCTCCAGCCTTCTTGCTGGCTGGACATGAGAAGCTGAAAAATCCTTGACTTAGTATAAAAACTACTTAGCAACAACTGAAAACATCAATGTGTTATCAACATTCTTCTCATACAGAATCCAAAACATAACACTATACTGGCTACTAGAAAGACAATTAACTCCATCCCAGCCAAAACCAAGACAGGACCCTACCCTCAAAGAGCTGCCTGCTAGACAGGACCCAACAGGCCACCAAGACCAGGCCACAGTGGGCAGCTCCATGCCAGGAGGGAGGTTTAGCAATTGCAGTGAATGTTTGTGGGGGCAGAGAGTTCACTGACCACCCATGGGCCGGTGGGCAGCATTGCAACAGGGAGGTTTTGAGGAAGGATTTGGTGGGATTTAAGGGTCAGCAAGCCTTCTCCTCCTAATGGGCTGGGTGCAGCTGGCTTTTCTCCTTTTCAGTTTATTTCCAGAGCAGCCACTCCCCAAACGGTCTATGGTTTCTGGTCCTTCTATGTCTTAACTTAAGACTCAATGACAGCTGTGCATCCCATGCCTCACAGTGACACTAGCACGTAACCGCCCTGTGCTCCCCAGTGATGCCATCCTCAGCGGTCAGAAGTCCCAGTGACAGAGCAGCGTGCTGCCAGCACCCCCCAAACTGTCGGTGGGCCCCCGGGAGAGCCAGCTGGCTTTGCGGAGGAAAGGGACTGCATTCATGAAGCATGCATCTTAGTCTTATGAAAAAACATCGCTCTAAGAAATATTTTAGGAAAACAATGTCACAAAATGTAGCATTAAAACCCTCTGTTCAAGTCAAAATATCAGATGCTATCTGTGGTGAGACTCAATCATATCTGAGTCCTGTTGCTCAATGGGGTGGCAGGACCTCAGATGACACCATGATGAGAGGCCACAGCTTGGGGACAACCTGCGGTGAGCAGAAGGGATGGCAGCCACATGCCTGAAAAGACCTGTGGCCCAAATTACATCTCTGCAGCTGACCACCAATCTTCAGCTGCAATCAATGGTCCATGATTTCAAATGGCTCATGCTGCTCCTGGGAGAAGACCACTGGGGCCTGGCACCAGCACAGAGACAAGCAGAACATGCCACAGCATGGCAGCGCTGAGCAAGGAGGCCACCAAACCAGGTCCCCTCTAGCCTATATCACAGCCTGGAGTGGGTTAACAGCAGAGCAAGGATTGTCTAGTTTGTCCAAACCAGCTGCCAAGTAGATGAGCTGGCCTCTCCTCTGTAAGGGTCTCTCACTCCATGCAAGCAGCTTAAACCTCTGGTGCCAAATATTTGTCCTCTGCAAATCCCTAATAAGCTGGTATTTAGCAAGAGGATTTACTGGTTCTGCAGTGAGGGCTGATTCTCTTTACCAGCGACTTGGCTTGTTTATGCTGGCAAAGGAAGAGAAGCTGCAAGCCCTGGGGACGAATGGTCCCAATTCCATGACTGTTAACACCCTTCGAGCTGTCCCTCTTGAGAAGGGCAACCCCGAGCACCCTGGAGATGAGACTCTGCAGAAAAACAAGCTCTGCCTGTCCAAACCTCTGACCCTGCGAAATATGAAAGGGACAGATGACCACATGAAAACACACGCTCCAGGAGATGCTCTGGAGACAAAAGGATGCAGTGTCTGTAGGCAACCGCTGTTGACACCAAAGCAAAGGGCGTCAGGCGTGTTTGTATCAAGAGGGCAGTGCTTGCGCTCTTGTTGCACAATGGCAACATGCCAGAAGCATGGCAACATGCCAGAAGCAGGGCAATAGAAAACAAGCTCCTGAAACACCTTCCAAAAGCACCACTGGCCTTGCAGAAACACTCCGCTCATGACATGGTTTATAGAGGTGATGTGCAGGCTGTAAGCCACGGCTTATCCCCAGGTTTCAGAGGGAAGGAAGAGGAGCAGTTGCATGGTTAACCATATTGCAGACATATTGACTGCCTCAACAGGGAAGTTTTTCAGCTCTTGGGCACAGGCTTCCTAGGAACAGTCAAGATGCCACTGTGACAAGGACTTCTAGAAGATGCTGTGGTCTCCTAGCCATTGTGGTGATACAACAGTATAGAGAACAGAAGGATGAACAAAGCCATTCTTCAAGCACTGGAATTATTTACTGGATCTACCCCTAAGACAGTATTAGACATTCGGCGATATCTTCATGACATGACACAGCCCCGTGCGACCTGTACGTACAGTGCGTGAGGGGGGTGCGCTGGGTTCCCGATGCAGGGGCCTTGGGAATTGGCAGGGCTCAGCAGCAGCGGGCTCTGGGAGCGCGAGGAGGAGCCCGAGGATGTACTTTCCAGGTATCGACCTGAACAGCAAAGTCAGAGTCAGCCTAGGGAACACAAATACTCCAGCATCACCCTCCTCCCCTTCTCTACTGCTGAGAGCTGACATCGTTTTCCTAGCTTTTTGGGGAAAACCACATGGTAGTTAAAGACATCAGTATATCACTCATGGAGAGGAAACATCAAGGCTCCTTGGCACAATTCCAGCGTGGGGCCGTCACCCCTCTGCCAGCCCTACATACCTCTGCCATAGGGGAAGGGTTGGCAGCCTTCTGGTGGGATGCCAAGCCAGAGGGACAGCTTCTTTCCCCATTCACATGTGATTTGATGTGCTGGCACCTCGCTTAGGTTAACCTCGTTGCATCTCATTAAACATTTCCCATTTGCAAATGAAAAATAATGATCATTGAATGAACGATTCCTGAAATGCTTTGAATTCCATAGTAGAAAGCTGCACCTACGGAGATGGGTATTGCTGGGGTTACCTGCCCAGCACGTCAGTTAAGCCAAGTCTGGGCATCTGGGAAGCAGTTATGACCCCAACTCAATTTTCTCTAGTTCACCTGTGGAGGCTGGCTTGCTGCCTCACTTTGTGCTTGCTCCGTGCAGGCAGGACCGGCCGTGCCTGCTGCTCTGCACCCGGGGACACACTAAGCGCTTGCAATAAGGATGAGCAGGACTACTCTTCCTTCAAATCTCCACCCAAACACCTACACAAATCCAATCAAAACTCTGCCAAAATAAGACTGGGATAAAGAAAACTCTCAGCAGAGAGAGGTGCTTTTGCTCTCCCCCTCCAACGGCATGCTGAGCTACTCACTGCCACCATGCAGGACTGGCGAGCTCCGTGCTGAGCCCGTATTGCTCTGGGAGCCGAACTTCTCCAGAAGCTCAGAGAACTCTCTCCTGGAAAGAAAAACACAGTATAGTCAGCTACTGCTCAAAACTATTCCCCACCTGATTATATGACAACGGTGCCTCTGATGGCAGTGACTTACTACCACGTCTATAGGGCCGATTCCCTCCAGCAATGGGGAGCAGGCAGAGCTTCCCCATGCATAAGGGTAACCCTCCCTGGTTTCAAGAGGTTGTGCAAAGCTTAAGGCCAATAATCAATCTCATGGCAGTGCAGCTTTCCTGTGATGGGCTGGAGCTTCAGTGTGCTCCTTCCCCACCCTGGAAAGTGTTCAGGGTGAACATGGGCAAGAGGAGCCAGAAAGGGACGTATGGACAGGCACTGATGCTGGGGACTGTCCTGTCTGAGAGATGGCAGATGAACACAGGAGCCCTGCCTTGCACCCCTGCCTTGCACCCCTGCCTTGCACCCCGCCGCATGGACCCTCCTTGGGAATCAGCTGGAATAATTTCACCCCCTGCTATAATGCTCAGAAGTTTTGCTAACACACCACACAAGTTAGACTGTCAGAAGGAGCTGGAACTATGCAAACATAAAACAAAAATGCTTGGCCTATTTGTGACTACTTCCAGAATAGTTAAATGTAGATTATTCTCTGTTTTTTCTCCTCCTTTCCTAGACAGAAGGCAGCTCCTGCTAGCTCTTGGTGGGGTAAAGACAGGAGATTGCTTCTGGAGCATATGCAAAAGAAGCATCCCACTCTCTGAATCTATCCATGGTGATATCCTCCATGAACATCACAGGATAAACTCCTGGAGCACAAGACCTTAACAAAGACCTGCACGCATAAAGCGTGCTGGGTTAGCGCAGGCTTCTGTACTCTTCCCAGCACTTCATGGCTGAAGATGCTGAACCAGCAGGCACATGCTAACTTTACAGATATCAAGATCAGAAAGGCTTGTTGGTGAATTCAAGAGCAGGGAGGAATGGCAGCCCACATTTAGCGTGATCCCTTTGTCTTGAGGTAAACCCCCCTGCTTCCTGTATGACTTCTCCGCAAGGCAATCTCATCCAAAACATCCCCTGGAAAGCTGGCTTGGTGCCCAAGTGCCTTCATTATTGCTTTTCTTCTCGGCTGAGTTTGACCACCATATAACTATCGCAGTGTGTTGAGTCCTTGATGAGCTGTAACTACCTGTACACAACAGGTGAATTGCTTCGTGACCTTCCTTTTGCCAGGTGTTAACATATTGAGTTTTTAAACCCCATTAAGAACCACCATTAACCATGTTTACCAGCTCCTGCATGATTTCTGTAACCCTTCCTTGAGCTGTCATGAGCCTCTCGCATCCTTTTGGATGAGGAGGCACAGGACGGGGATGCCACGTTCACGCATCAGTCTCCTGTGCCCATCCCTGCCACGCTGGCTCTTTGCTCCCAGGAGCACGCTGTCCCTCCACAACTGTGTGGTCCTCTCCCTTCATAACCCCAAACTACCTGATCAATCCAGCCTTCTGGCAGAGAGAAGAGCCTCAAGGATGACTATTTTCTTACATGTGTCATTAAATAAGCAGCCGGGCAATGGGGAGAGACCCTGAAACTATTGTTTCTGTGGCCACAGTAACAACATTAGATGTCGACTTTGAAGGCATGAGGGAATCCCCATGGGAAGGCGGCTTTTTGATGCTATAGCCACAGGAAAAGCCTGGTTATGAGTGGCTAGCTCTCAGACTTGACAGTCAGACAAGCTCAAGACATAAATCCGTAGGAAACAAGCCACAGCAAAGTTTCCTCAGCGAGGAGACTGCTCTTACACACAAGCAGACATTGTGTCATCTGCATACTTTACCGGGACAGATGTTATATATTATTGGCTAGATTAGAGTCAACAATATTAAATGATGAATGAATCATCAGCTCCTTAGGTTCCTGCTGGAAATGCTCTCAGTAATTTACATCTTCCCATTAACAACCAGCTCATTAAGAAACTTCAAAGACCAGTGCCTGCCTTATCTAATATTGCCATCAAATGTATGCCTTATTCATTCCATTTAATGCTAATTTTAAATCCAAGTGTCACACAATACTTAGTGGAATGCCTTGGTGAATCCCAATACTTTGCCTCAACACTATTGTCTTTATCAACTAAACCCATGACCTTAAAAAAAGACAACTACTTTGTTCAGAAACCCCCCTTCCACAAAACTGTTCTAACATAGCGTTAGACACTGAAATATATGTAAAAGCACTGAGAAAGTGGAAGGACAGCTTAGATCCTATAGCAGTAGGACAGTGCTTTGGTGTTCTTTGGTTCCCTGGGTTAAGCCTTGGATGGATCTTACCTCAGCAGAATTTTGCCAACTTCCCAGTAAAGCCTCTATTTCTATAGGTGATTCACACTCCCATTGCACTGGTAACTCATGCACTGATGGCGTTGTCCCTCCCTGACGTATTGCAATGGCAGGTCTACCATGCTGGAAGCTAACATATTATTTCCAGTGGTTACCAAGCCATCAGCAGTTGGGTTTTTGTTTTGGGCTGGGTGTTTCTGTGGTCATCTATTGTTACATTTTCCTCAGATAATAATCCATCAGAGCACAGAACAGGTTATGAACTTAAAACAATGGCTAAAAAACTCTTAGTCAATGCAAATGCAACTAGTCTGGCAGCTCTTATGCTCTTTAAACCCTGCTAAACAATGCAAACCCAATCACCAATCCATGCTGTCAAACTCTGTTATAAGCAAGGGCAGGTATGACGAGCATTCTTTGTTGTTGTTAATTTTATGTCGTTAAGTTCATCCACAAAGGAGTATTTATCATTATTTGCTCAGGAGCCTGAACAACAAGCTCTGAGCCCAGGGTTGTTCTGCAAGCCCCGGGTCCAGCCCAGCCGTTTGCTGTAGGGACGATGTGACTAAATGTTACGTCACATGCCACTGTCCCAGCTCCTGCTTTGTTGGTCAATATTGCAAGCCCCAGTTCCACCAAGGACATAAACACATGACTAACTTGAAGCATATGCTTACCCCAGCAGCAAGCAATACACTTTCTGGTGTCAATCTCCCGAGAATTAATTTTGTGCTCAGTGCTGTATTTGAAGGAATTTGCAAGCAGGCAGATGCCCAAACATTGCCGATTAATGAACATGTACGCTGAAGGAATGCCAACAGGTCTTGCTTTGTGCTTTCAGACACCAAGAGACTTCAGAAGATGTCTTTAATATTTAAAATTTGACCCTTACTAAAACATTCAGAATTGTCAGGTGCTTGCAGGACTAAAATGCCCAGCTTTATTTAAAAAAAAATCATGGCATTTTATTAGGTGGAAAGTTCATTTTAACAATCCCTTCTCCAGCTCTTTTTCATTCAGCTGTAGACATCTGAGGTCTGGAGGATCCCTGTAACAGAGCTGGGACCCACACAGCCTTCAGCCAGCCCCACAGCGTGGAGTGGGATAATGGGGTTTGCCAGCAGCAGCCAGCTGTAGGCCGACTTTGCTACAGATTAAGCAGCTGGGGGTCAATCTTCCTGCAGAATATTGTTGGTTTATCTCATAATACCTTTTTGTCCTGCCCTTTTGTTCTTGGGAGAACAAAGGGTGAATCCTACATCAAAGGTTATGTGAGAGCACAGCGTCTGGAAACCTCAGCTCTGCACCACAGCTGGGGGAGAAGGAGGAGCCTGTGACAGCAGATAAATTAATAGCTTGTCTCAAAAAAACCCCAAAGCCTGCAGGTCAGTGGGAACCGTGAACCCAAAGCACTGCAAAAGCATCACAAAAGCAGATTTTCTCACACCCAGCTCACAGCAGCTGCAGCATTTCCACCGCTCTCCAGGCGGGATGATGCTCTGGAGGAGCAGCTCCGGCACGGAGCTCAAGTCCATCCTGGCAGAGTCCTGCCGGGGACAGAACTGCACAGAGCCAGCACATCCTGAGCTGTGAGCCCTCCCGCACTGGCTGCGCAGGGCAGCACATCACGCTGCTGCAGGGCTTTGCTTTTCCATTAATGCCTAGGAAGTGGTGACATGCACAGCTGCCTCTCTGCTTCTGTGTTAAAGGACATGTGTTTTTCCCCAAAGAGCAGCCAATGGCCGTGGGACACCCCAGGCTTGCTGGAGTCAGCCCCAGCACTGCCTTCCAGTTTAGCACCAAGTGCTCAGAGGAACAAACCCGTGGGCTGACACGTCGCTGTCACGCAGGGCTTGCAAGAAGAAAGGGATTACCTTGCATTCGCACCAGGCTGGGCATGAACTCCAGCAACAGTCTCTCTGCTCATTCCTGGTTATTGGTTGTGCACTTGCAGAAGAGCAGACTACTTCCCTTACTGCTTGTTGTGCAAGCCCTATTTATACAATAACCCATTTTCACCGAGATGACTGTGCATATCATGTGGAGATGCAATGTATTTAGCATTTTATCATGCGAGTACTAGGAGGTGCGGCATAAACTGGCTTTCTCACAGTGGTAAACTTGAAAGACCAGGATGATATCTGTGCAACGCTTAGAAGCAAGGAACTATTGTAACTTTCAGGCTGAGGATGAATAAACAATAATTATACGTATGCAGTAAAATTATCCTCATTAGATAAAGATGAGCACAGACAAAAATCAGATCCAACCATCATCCAAACCCAGCGTGTCCAGCTCTAAATCTGAATTTTCTGCTTTAAGCCCTAGCATTACTGCCACTTTCTGCAGCACGTCTGATGCGACAGGCTGAAAACATGCATCTTATACATGCCAGGACTGAGTTCTATTAAGAGCACAGGTAATTTGGGCCTATAATTAACTCCAGGGACAAATAATAGCGTTTATGAGTCAAATTCACCCGAAGGCAACCACAACAAAATGCTACTCAGCTGAGTCATTGGGAAAATTGGCAGGCGGGTTGGATTGTCTTCCAAACCCAGAGCCATTACGTTTCCTCCTCCAGCACGCCTTGTATGCTCAGGGTTTAGGAAGACGACCTGCATGCGAGTATCTGCAAATACACTGAATTACACTCCTCCCTGTGTCTTCCTTCAGCTTTCATGTCTCGTGAGCCACTTTGCTGGGCAGTGGGAAGGTGCAAAGCTGCCCTGGACTCGTGGGAGTTCACGGCGCAGCATCTCCGTGGGTATCACCTCCAGAGCTGGTGGTCCCTGGGAAGTCAGAGAGCCCGTTTCAACCCAGGCGGAGGGCTGTCTGCTCACCCATGCTTGAGGACAGACTTAAAAGATAATAGGGCATCAATAAAATACAGACAAAACTAAGGAAAAAAAAAAAGTCAAAAGCAGAAAAATCCTTTCTCTGTTTCCACAGCCCTTAATCCTGGAGATGTGTATTCCTGTATTAAACAGTTTGGGAGATGATTATGTAAGTGAAATCTCTGCAAATCTTTTAAAAAAAAATAAATAAACTGATTACTTCCCCACTCTCCCACTGGCTAACCTTTTGCAGATTTAACAGATAACCAAGAGCAAACAGAGGCCAAATAAATTGCTTAAAATTTCATTGCCCTCCCAGTCTCCCACAGTTGGTTTTCCAGCAGCTCCTTCGCAGGGCGATTGGGGACTGCCAACAGATGCACGAAGGAGCTGGAGCTGCCGACAAAGCCACGCGTGCGTATGTTTTAAGAAACATCTGCTGCAATTTAAGATATTAGGAGCCACATCGAGATGCCCAAACAGCTTGGAACAGATAAGCATGGGTGAAAGCAGAAAACCTGCTTGATGGGCACAGTGAGCTGCTTAGCTGTGGGAACCCATCCCTCCTGCTGGGAACCAGCCCCGGCAAGAGCCACCCAGAGGGCACAGTGCGAGATGTCCACGGCCACTTCCCCTCCCCTAAGGCAAGCGCAGGGGACTGCTACGGCACAGAAGTGCATCCTTACTCTGAGCAAAAGAGGCTCAAAATCTCAAGTCGAGTTCTGCTGACCTGCTCGCTTCACCCACTGCTTCCTCAGCAGCCGCTGAAGGACTTGCAGTTAATATAATAATTTGAGATGTTATATTCACCGGAAGAGCGGAGGTAAAAAGCAGTCCGTCATTAATAGCAAATAATTCTTCCACCAGTGTATTACTGTGTCAAAATTAGTCTCATCCCTGTCATTACAGCACTCTCACTATTCTGCTAAGGCAGTAACACTCCCCAGCTGCTGATGGATAAGGAATTAAACCATCATCTCTGACGCTAACGGAACGCGGGTACGTTGAGCAAATGACTCTGTTGATCTTCAGCCACCCACACGCAGTGCAAAGCCTTGGCGCCACCAGCCTTCTTGCCCATGACCGCGCTCTGCCTAAACCCACTCTCATTTCGGTGGTTCCTGGTGCACCTCAAGTTTCCAGACCTGTTTCTATTCGACAGGCAGAGGATGCTCTGGCACATTGCGCTGGATCTCCCAGGGGATGCGAGCAAAGGACCCCACTAATCCCATACCTCGGTTTCCACAACTCTGCCCTCTCTCATGACACCATCATTGCCCCACACAGCTTAAATCCAGCCAAGACAAAAACTGAACTCTGTCCTTCTCCTTTTGAATCCTCCAAGCCTCTCTAGAGAAAGCAAGGTTTTCCAGGGAGTGGCGAGGGGAGAGCTTTCAGGGAGAAACCGCTCATCCTCCCTGAGAAGGAGGAATCCTCTGGGGAAGGAAGACCTTAACTCAATATGTCCAACTGGAAAGGAAAGGGAAGATCTTGCTGTCCCTCTATGTCTTCATCCAAAGCTCTGTGCAGGACGTGATAAGCCGTAGGCAGCCCAGCACTGCGCGGCAGAGGTGAAGGAGCCCGTGCCACCCTACAGCCAAGGCTGGAGCTGCCCTGGTCCTCACTGGGGAAACACCTGCAGAAATCTGCTCCATGCCAGGATGCCCCACAGACCCAGCGCAGGCTAGGCTGCAGCCAGGTCTGCAGCTGGGAGCCACCAGCTTTGCTTTACTTCCCATTACAGCTCTAGCACATTCCCACCAGCGTACAGTTATCAGAGACCCTTGGCCACCTCGGTCTTCACCATGGGCTTTAAGCCTGGTTAGCTCAAAAGCAGTCCAGTTACAGTGCTGATGGGATCCCCCTTCCCAACATGAGATGACAC
This sequence comes from Harpia harpyja, assembly GCF_026419915.1. NCBI lineage: Eukaryota > Metazoa > Chordata > Aves > Accipitriformes > Accipitridae > Harpia > Harpia harpyja. Next base: position 18,427,043 of record NC_068960.1, on the reverse strand, counting down.
CCCTTACCTGGCATCGTCATCGCGGGCTATAAGAAGGTGCATGTGGCTGGTGGCTGATGCTGTCCTCAGGATGTCCACAGCCCTGTGAGACAAGGACCGCAACACGTCAATGCCAGCTCGCAGTGATGCTCCACCGAGTTTGTCCAGCCATGTATCAAAGCTCACAGCAAACTGGGCAGAGACCCATAGCCTGGGCAAACCCCATCAGCAACGAAGTGACCTTTTTCGGCTGGATGCCTGTGGAACACCCCTGTTTCCTGCCCCGGCAGCAGGGCCAGAGGGCAGCCAAGTCGTAGCCTGATTTTCCCACTTCTGCAATAAATTAGAAGTCCCTGATAACAAAGCAGACCCAGAAGATGCAGGAGGTGGTGAGCAAATACCTCCCAGCACATCTCGTCCCTCGGGAAGTTTCCATCTTGGGGACGACCGCTTTCCAGTTCAAAATACACGCATCCTCGTGGGAGTCAGGCCAGCATGCTGGGAGCCAGACGCAGCCTCCCTGCAGCTGCAGAGATGTCCTCGGGGAACTCCTTCACCAAACCCAGCCAGCCTGGGGGCCTGGGAGCAGGAGAAGCTCCTTGTGCTGCTTCCCTAGGATCCATCCAGCCTAAGCATGCCATGCAGGAATGCAAGGCAGCCAGCGGGCTAGCACCACATTTAATGGAAAAGGGGTCCCCCAAAAGTGTGGCACTCCTCTGGATCAGTTAATTATTTCCTTGGCAGGGAGCTGAGGGGCTGGATTGCAGCTCCAGAGGGAATCCCACATGCAGAGCAACGCTGGCGGGCTTAGGCACTGGCTAATCTCTGGCGCTGGGAGCTGCAGGGCTTGCTGGGAAGCTGCAGCAGATGGAGTGGGGGTGCCAGGAGCTGTTAAAAAGTCAGCATTTGGGGGAAATGTCTGAATACCTCACAAATACAGTTCAGGTTCACTGGTCTATTTTTATATAGAAAATTTTTGTTTGATAGTTCCCAGGCTGGCTCTCAGGAACAGCTCTGGCTGCGTCAGAGCACAGACAGAGCGATGCCCTGGTGTCCCCTGTGCAACCTGCAACTTAAACCGCTTCACAGAATTATACAAAAGCAACAGGAATGCAAAATTTCCGTTTGGATATGGTACCTCTCGCTTGTAACCCCAATTAAGGAATCTCCATTGACCTCCAGGATCTGGTCTCCTGGCTGCAGGCGCCCTAGAAAAGAAAACTAATGGATAGAAACTGCAGAAAATACAGCTTGAAGGGACTGGGAGAGGTTGGGCAGTTCCTCCCTTTGCCCAGAGACAGGATGAAATATGCATAGGTCGTTCCTGAGATGCTCATCCAACCTGTTTTTCAAGACGTCCATAGATGAAGTTTCTGCAACCTCCCTGAACAATCGATGCCAACATCGCAGCACTTCCTCTGCTGTAGGAAGTTACGAAAGTAAATACCAAAAAATGCAATAAAGCTTTTACTTTTAATTCAGTTTGAGGTCAGGTAGAAAACCACGAGCGGCACTTCCACCTGTTCTGGATTTATTTTTCTTTATTAGATGGAAAATTGATGTTGTAATATTTGGGAAAAAAAAAAATCTTTTTGGCTTAAGTTATAAAAGGTGAACTCTGTAGACCCCTGCCTAATACCTACTTATTTGAAGATACTCAGGATGAAATCAGTGGCCTAGAGCAGAGCTGAATTTGCAAAAGGATCTCAGGTCATTTTGGGGCTACTGGCAGTCAGTGGCACATGGGAAAGGACAGGCAGCAAAGTGAAGTTCTTTGTGTAGCAGAGATGGATCTTGCTTTAAAGACACAAAGCAATCATATACATGCTGCAGAAGCCAAGACAAGGCTGCCGTTGGGTGTTACAATGATTGCCACAGTAAAAAAATACCCCCAACTGTTGGAAAATCTGGGAAGAACCACCTGAAATGTCTAATAAGGCAACGTATAAAATAAGAACACTGGATTTTGGCTTTTCTCAGACTTTTTGGTACTCTGCACCATATTTAACTCACCGTCTGCGTAAGCAACACCCCCCGGAAGGATCCTCTTGACATAAACTCCATATTCTTCTCCGGTGAGTTCCTTGATGCCACCGATGACCTTAATACCTGGAGGAAAAGAGGTGCCCATGACACAAAGGCAGAAAAATCGCAATTTCCACAGGCTGTCTTGGAAGGATGCAGCCTCGGGTACGGCTCCCAGGCACCCCGGCACCCCCTGACACCCCTGTTAAAAGCCATTTGTGGAAAGCCCCATGTATCCCCTGCACTACACAAGCAGCAGCAGAAGCAAGAGGATGCGGCTGCTGACACAACACAAAGGCTAAAGGCATCTGATAGCACCAGCTGTGGAGACAAGGCTCCTCAGAAAGGCATAGGCAAGGAGCGACCACCTTACCCAACCCCAAATTCATAGAATCATAGGCTGGTTTGGGTTGGAAGGGACCTTTAAAGGTCATCTAGTCGAACCCCCCTGCAATGAGCAGGGACATCTTCAACTAGATCAGGTTGCTCAGAGCCCCGTCCGACCTGACCTTGAATGTTCCCAGGGATGGGGCATCGACCACCTCTCTGGGCAACCTGTGCCAGTGTCTCATCACCCTCAGCGTAAAAAATTTCTACCTTATATCTAGTCTAAATCTACTGTCTTTTAGGACAAGGGGTAATGATTTTAAATTATCACAATGGGCCCTGCTAAAAAAATTTGTCCCCATCTTTCTTGTAAGCCCCCTTTGAGTACTGAAAGGCCACAATAAGGTCTCCCCAGGCTGAACAACCCCAACTCTCAGCCTGTCCTCATGGGAAAGTTCCAATCCTCTGATCATTTTTGTGGCCTCTGGTCCTGCTCCAGCAAGTCCAAGTTCATCACTGATGGGAAAGGATCTGATTCTGCTGTGGACGCCTCAGCCTGTGCTGATGTCTCTGATAAGATTTGGCATAGGAAACACTACTGGAGACAAGCGTTTCCCCCAGGAGACCCCCTTCGAGGTGCAACATCTGGACAAGCCCCAGGTTCCATACAGTGGTGAGAACATCCCCACTACAAGCTTGCCTGCCTGCTGGGCTCCAGCAGCATCTCCACTGCAGCCTTTGAAGCTGCCACCAATGGTAGAGCTGCACATCAGGAGCAGCCACTTTTTATCAGTGTTTGGACTGGGAGGAGCAGCCCAGAGGCAGGAGCCAGGGTGCAGAGACGACCTTTGCTGAGGCTCTGAAACGCCCTGTTGTGGCAGCGTGGGTCGGGTGCCCTGCAGCACCTTGGCAAAGGGCTCGTGCTCTGCACGACCACTTCTCCAGCCACAGGACCTGTCCCTGCTGGCATGCGTAAGCAGGCTGGCAGGAAAAGGCCCAAGAGACTTATTTGCCCAGGGCTCATTAAGTCCTGCTTGGAAGATCCAGGCTGTGGACAGAAGGATTAGAAAGCCCAGCTTTAATTAACAAATCTCTCCTGAGAGCCTCTGGTCGGGCATTTTGCTGCTCTGGACAGGAGGGAACGCTGAGGACAGGTGGCACTGCCAGCGTCAAGCCGGCTTCATCGTCTGGCTGCTGCCCTGGGGTGATGAGCTGCTCCGAGCCTTGGAGACGTCCTGGGATGCACAGAGTGACCCCGTGCAAGAAACTCCTCTGTCTAGGGGAGCAGAGCACAGCTTCTTCCCCCAGACACGAGACCCTCTTTCTGAAACAAGCAGGAGGGAAGAGGAGTGGACCCTGGATTGGGATTACTTGGGATAACAGTGCTACTTCCATCCCTAGTTCCCTTCCTTTTATAACTCAAGCTCTGCTCTAAGGACCCTCGCAGTTTTCAGCTACCTGTAGGGAAAGACCTTGTCTCTCAAGTCACCTTCACCTTAAAATTGTGATTAAACCCAGGTTATTACAATTTTTCATTTCATTCCTATATGCACCAATTGCCACTTCTCCCAAGCACAAAACCCCAGCCCTGTTTGAGTGCTGGAGTTTATTCCCTGGGCTTGATGCATTAACTATACAACACCCAGGTGTCTGTGAGGAGCCATTTTACCGATGGCACTTGGAACTCACAGCAGAACACCTCAGGAACAGGCACCAATGCTGTTGTCCATTGCATTTTTAAAGAAATTCCCTAAAATTGGAAACATTGCCCAAAAGAGGAATCTCTGAGGGGCACAAGCCTCACCAAGGCATGGAGGCAGGTCAGGCACCTGTAAACCAAAGCAAGGAAGAGATGCTGTAGCCCCAAAGCCCGTTGACAGAAGGTAAAACCTGTTCATCACCAAGGATGCTCAGCTGGAAAGCTTCTCAGCTGCCAACTGGGCTGGGGTGGCTGCTGGTGGGCTTTGCCACCAGCTGGCAGAGAGACCCTTGGGAGCAGGCTTGCATTTGGGATGGGTTTGGGAAGCCCCTGGCATGGGGGGGGGTCCTGCAGAGGCAAAGCCCCATCAGTTCCCCTGGATGGGGAGGACACTGGAAGTCCAGCTTAAGCCAAGGTGATGACTCAAGAAGTTGTCCTACATCTTTCTTCACACCAGAGCATGAAGTAGTTAGGAATGATAAAATGCATTAGACAAATCATGTAAAAATCTACATCTCAGAAGAGGCTCAACTGTAGCATCACCCGACGGGACCTGCTTGTGACAGGCTCCTCTGCTGAGGTATCACATCAATAATGACTCATTTCCCTTTTGTGTCCACAAATCAATTGTAGTAATGGCTTAATATAGCTGAAGTATCTACAAATCCTCCTTTATCCCCAACAATGTCAGGAGAAAATCCGATCTTGTTATTAAAATCAGTGATTACTCACAGTATTGCTCCCACACACACTCAAACTTTGACAAGGGGGAGGAAAAACCCCCTGACTTTTAACTCCCTTGTTGGCAAACCAGCTGGGTGCTGCCAGGCTCTGCCCGTGCTGCCCTCTCACCCATCACCTCACCATGAAGGCACTGCAGATGTCAGTCCTGCCCCCCAGGAGATGCACCGGGGAGTCCCCACCAGTGTGGGGGGGGAGGAGGAGGAAGAGGAGGAAGGGGTTACCCCTGCCAGGGCTCAGACCGAGCCTTGGGACAGCCCAGGACTCAGAGCAACAAACACAAATTATCAAAGATTGCGGTGGTAGCATTCCTGGGAGTCTTCATATTTTATAAACAATTACTTCAATCAAATTTATATTTGGGGCCCAGTGTAGGTAAATAACGGCTCTTTAATTATCACAGCATCAAAGTCCCAGTATAATGCTTATTAAGTCATACTTAGGGTCAGATAATCTAGCCTATTTTGGATCCCTCTATTTAATCTTTCCCTTCTGGCAAAGGTCCTGGACCTGATGCCCACATCCCCAGTATTTTCTCTTTTGCAGAATAAGTGTTTACGGGGAAATTCCAGGTGGGCATACAGGTTAGACTGACTGAGAGGGTGTTTTCTTTAGATTCTTAGCGATCCTATAAATTTCTTCAAGACCCTCGGGCTTCTCTGGTGCATCTAATCCTGCTCCCACTAATGCCAGTGTCACAGTTCTCAACTTCTCAGGCTATAATCTCACCTGCTCCCAGCTCTCTGTACCATGGGTCAAGGGGTGTCCTGGCTAATCTGGTTGTTTAGCCCAACTGTAATCATCTCCGGCGCATCCTGACCCCACCAGCCGCTGTTCGCGCTGCTGGCGGTCCGAATGGAGAGAGGCCACCCGCTTTGCGCCTAAGCTAGCAATGTTCAATTACATTCCCCTTAATCCCTCTGTTGATCTTGCAGCCCTGACCAGCTTTTTCTGTCTGGAGGAAGGGACAGATTGGAGGTGAATCACTTGCTGCCCTGTCCTAAGAAGATGAAGGTCAAGATAATGGGATCTCGGTGTTTCTGAGAAATGCTTCTTAATGAGCACTTCCCTTTGATGGCTATTCTTTAATTCAAAGTTCAGGTTTTAGGAGCTGCCAGGTAACCCCTTTGAACTTCTGCTGAGGTTCACATGTGGGTTTCCACCTCAAGCCACAGAGCAACAGACCCGGGGCCAAACGCTGACCTGCCACGCCGGCACTGAGCGGGCTGATGTTCCTCTAAAGAAAGTCTGCTGGAATAACACCCACATCTGAACATAAGAAACTCATGGAGGTACCTTTCCCCCCCCCCCCAAAAATACTCTGAGCAGCTACACCTATAGCAGACATGGGGCTCTTGAAAGCACCACTTGGTCCTCAGCAGAGAGGGATGATTTCTGGAGGACGACCAGTTGCCTTGGGTGTTTCAAGCTTCCCAAGAGAGGATGAAGAAAGCTGATGACAGCATTAGAAAATCCACATCATTATACCTTCCTGCAGCACATCACAAGACCCTGTAGAGGGTCTGCAAGACCCTGCAAAGACCCTCTGGCCACAGACTGGGGGAAAGGAGGAGTACTGGGACCCAGCAAAGTGGCTTGCAGTGGGCTGCAACATCTGTGCACTTCTTCAGAGGTCAGCGACAGCCCAGTCAGGCTTTTCTGGGTCTCGTCCTTTAACGAGCTAATCTAACCCAACAGCTAAAATCCCATCAACTCAACCAAATCCACCTCTGGAGATTAAAATATCATATTCACCAAGCAAAGACATTTCTCTGACCTCCCATGAACTTCCTGAACAGAAGACCGGGGGAAGAGTCAGCAAAGCCGTTCCTCCACGGCAGAAAGCCCTGTTACCCAGGAGCTGGAACCAGCCAATAATGAATCCATAATTAATCTCAGGTCTCAGGAAACCTAACGTTGTTTCTCTGGTGCGTTTGACTTCTCAGGAGGGGTCCCCAAATGGTCACCCAGGGACCTCACCGAGGGGCCCATAGCTGCTTTGCAGGATGATGGGCTGCACTCGCCATTAAAAATTATGGAGGAGACTACGTGGTGGACCCTAAGAAATCCTGATGCAGGATCACAGTTTTTTATAAAGTCCATGGAAGGGAACCAGTATTTATGCTGCTGGATACACAGAGGTCAGATGAGATGCTATGCTAGATCCTTTTGAGCTAAGTTTCATGAACCTGCGGCTCTTTCTCACGTTCTGGTGGCTATGACCATCTCCTTTCCCTTCTCTTCCATGCTTTGATGTTCAGAGCACTGTGGAAGGACGCCTGACTCACTCAGTGCTCATACCCTTACCCATGGGCCAAACTTTCCAAAAACCAACTCATACAGCCCAGTTCCCAGGAGAGCTGCAACACCCTGCATCGCCCGTCGGGGTGGCTTCCTGGGGGACCCTGCCTGCAGCAGGGCAGGGGCAGCTGGCAGGGGCAGGCAGCTGGGAAGTGCTTGGGATTTTATTTATTTTTTATTATTGTAGCTTTTTAAGTTTTTAATTTTTTTAATTTTAAATTTTAATTTAATAAATTCAGAAAATTGTAAAAAGCCTTTTTTTCCCCCTGTCCTGCTCAGGGGAGGGGCTCTGGCCCCAGGTCTCCTGCACAGCTCTCAGCACTGCAGCTGCTCACCATCAACCAGGAATTAGTTGGGGTTTTGACTTTATTTTAACTTCCCAGCCACAAAAGGTGCTATCAGATGCTCAGAACAGGCAGGCACAAGAACCAGAATTTCTGTGAGATATCAGACTTCACACAGGGAGGCACACCATGACGCAGGTGCTAGGGACTGGGGAGATGTTCGAGCTGCCCCAGCCCACCCTGATGTCCCCTGCAGAGGTTCAGTACTCACCCAGCCCATTTGCACAGTCGTAGAAATCAAAGCAATGCACGGTTCGATCCATCCCGTATGGTCCCATGAGTGTCCTGGGAGAAAGAAGAGAAGCATCTTTCTTTCACGGGCTAAAATAAATAGATGCACAGGTGCCCAGCCAACATGCACACAAGCACATCCTTCCCACTACCCCAGACGTTGTCCACGAAACGATGTAGACAAACAGGTTGAGGGACACGGCCCTGCATATTAAGCCTCCACTGGCAAAAATCAACCCCCTTCCACCCCCCTGAAGTTTATACAGATAAATGAGAGAATATGTGCAGGGCTGGACATCATCCTCCCCACCCAGCAAATCTGATGGACCTGTCTGTGATTCATTACCCCAGATTAACGGGGTTGGACAGCTGTCTAGCTCCCGGGAAATGAGATCAGAGCTCAGACCAATGTTCCGGGAATAAACCAGTTTCACAAATACAGACAGCCTGTAATGAAGACAGCTGGGCGCGATCCGCTCCCGAGGTTTTGTAATGCAGGCAGTCTCCATCCCTCTGACAGGGGGTCTGGAAAAAGGGGATGCAAGATCTGCCGAGCCGCTTCAAGTCCCTGCCCTGCGAGGTCAAGGGTGGGAGCTTCTTATCGCAAGCCAAAGCAGGTGCAAGAGCATCGTACACCTGCGTTTGCCCCGTGCCAAGTAATTCTCCCAACCACCCCACAGTCTTCCCCTAAACACCCTCTGGCAAGGTGGGTGTCCCAAATAAATGACACCAAAAGTGCCCAGCTCCACTCTGCCCTAGCTTGGGACCCTGGACTCCAAACCCAGGACCACCGGTGCTTCTCCTCTGTGGGTGGTCTGTGGTGGTCACCCCTGTGATGATGGGTGGCCATGAGGATGGGTGGACCTTGATCTGAGAAACCCAGAGCCAGGCATGCCAGGTGGGAAACCAGGGGTGAAGGGCTCCCAAAACACGCCAGTTCCCAGGATTTAAGTTGCAAGAGAAAAGGAGTTTCTGAATCAATATCGGATCCCAAATCTGGACACAGCTGAGGAAGGACAACACCGTGGGCACGACAGGCTCCTCCGAGTTCAGCGGGATGCAGGAGAGGAATAAACCTCAGGGACTTCTCTTTTCAGGCATCCAAAATACCTCTCAAAATATCAAGCTATTCTGCAAAGTCAGTAACACCCACCTCTAAGATTCAGACTGCAAGCTTTTTCTCCCCCTATTTTTAAATACCCCCCCTTGATATTCTTGCAATGTTTCATGTATTCAAGAGACTGGACAAAAAACTGGCCACATCTGGCTGTCAGAAAACAGAGGTTGAAGGTGCCCCAGGAAGCCAGAGCAGCCCTGGGCCCAGACTGCTTCAATTTACCATCCAGGATTTTGAGAGTATTTTGAGTAAATCGCTGAGGCAACTCCACCACGAGTAAACAGAAATAGCTCAAACCGGGCTGAAACACAACATAAGGACAGAGGTTTCGGTAAAGCAGATGCCTACTTGATATGATCAACTTTTATCCCCGATCCAATGCACGAACAGTGGAGCAGAAGTGAGCTTTGCTAACGCTAGAGATGCAAGAAACCCAACAACAGACACTAGTTACAATGGCCTCAGCTATTTCTGCTGCATGCGAGCCATCCCTGCCACCAAACCCTGGTCCTGGAGAAGCCACAGCAGACCACCCTTGGATCTCTAGAGTGAGGTGGCCACCGGGACCCCCAGGGCTGCCCCGTTCCCCCTCCCTGATTCCTGCCCCAGCTGCAGGGGGATTACCTGCTGATGATGATAGCTCCCTTGTAAAGGACAGAGACCGCAGGCATCTTGCTGGTGGCGGCAGCCCAGACCTGCCGGGTGCCAGCCACTCTGATTTGGCAGGAATCCGTTAAAACGATGGAAAAAAAAAAAAAAGAAAAAAAGGGGAGGTCGGAGGGGTCACGTGGTCTCCCCGTATGCATGTTAATTCCACCCAACATTAACACAGATCAGCTAAAAACATCTCCAACTTTAGATTAAAGCTTACGCAAGCCAACATGGCCCATCGCAAGTGCCTTCCTGAACAAGCTGGGAGGGAGATCCGCCAGCCCCCCCAGCAGGGCTGTCGCACTCATCATTAACACAGCAGGGTAATTATTTGGATGCATCCTACTGTGTGTCTTTGGGAACAGCCCCTCCAGGGATGGAGGACAGCATTCAGTGCAAGATGTGTGCTCACCATCCCTAAAGGCTTAAAAGCCGTAGCAAAGCTTTGGAAGTAATAACAGACTGTAGCACTTAAGGGTTTAGGTTTTTTTTTCTTTTAACATCTTTTCCAGCCCACAGCATTTTCTCCTCAATACAAAGCAAGTTCAGCTGTTCCACTATCTGTTGCAAGGTCAGAAATATGATTTGCCTTGAAACAGCATCTTCCACCCCTGTCTTGACACCCATCACCTTGCTGCAGAAGCACTGTGACCCCCATTTTGTGGGATGTGGGGCTGGAGGCATCAAATGAGATTATCCAAGGCTGGCCAGTGAGCAGGGACAGAGCTGGAGCAAGCCACCTCGGGGCTTGGCAGGAGCAGGGCTGTGATCTTGGTGGGCACGGTGTAAAATGAAGAGAAATTCCCAGGGAACATGCTCCCCTGGAGCTGCAGGCAGTGAGATGACACGGGTCCTGCATCCCTGCCAGCTCTGGGAGACAGCTAAGGTCACAGGTAGGCTCTTGGCCCTGACTTCATCAACGGTGTCTTCCTCGTGCTGTTCCCACAGCGTCTCTCTGCAAGCTCCTGGATGGACCCCATTAGTGGTAACAGACCTCGTTAGCTGAGCATCAGTGTACATCAGTCCAGCTCAGCTGGGGACCAGATACAGATGTGCTTGCTTGGGACAGCAAAGTCTTTGCCAAATATTTCCTTGAATCTGATGCTGTTGGATATTACTTTTCTCATGTGTGAACAACTATTAGCAAGAGCTTCCCCAATGGCCATGTGAAGCTTTGCTGGACAAGTGCAAGATGCTTTAAAACAATGACAAATCTGAAAAGTTTTCCTGCATTTTAATTGCTTTTTTTTAAAGTGACTTCCATTTGAGGGCATTCAGATGAAATATTAAAACCCCAAGCAGACTAGACCTTTAGGTAGCCAAAATGCTTCTAAAAACTCAATTCTTTTAGCTTCAAGATCAAAATTTGGATAAATACTGCCAACTAGACATCAAACGTAGCTGCATCAGGTGATACATTATGCGCACCCCACCAAAGCAAGGCATGCCCAGCACCTAGTCCGCATCCACATAAAGGCTTTGGCCAAATCAGGCTAAGCACGAGGAGTTGTACGTGGGGCCATTTCCCAGTCTGCTGCATGGCTGCAGCCTTCTCTGCACTGAGAGCCTCACAAAGGTACTTCTCGCAGCAACTCAACAGCAGGGAGATGCTCTTTCTCCTGTCATCCAGCAGACGATGTTCAGGGTACGGAGAGCTGAACATCATGCTCCATTAAGGCAGGAGGGTCCAAGCACCTGGCAATTCCCGTCCCACCACCAAAATTCAGCGTACAACCTTCCGAGGTCCTTTGAGACTCTGCTAATATAAATTAATTCACAGAAGTACCCCTTTGAGTCATGGGCCTTGGCTGGAACAAATCAGTGCTGCTGAAGGGAAGGCATAGCACAAGCGCTGGAGGCAATGTCAACAGGACAAGGTGACCTCTCTGACCAGCTTCAGAGGGGCTGCAGGAGAGCTCACTGGAGCCAGGCCAGCCCGGCCCAAAAAGTACAGGCAAATGGGAGAATTTCCCTGGCAATTCAGTAATTCATCCATATGGGTTTCTGCATCTCAGGGAACAATTTCCACACTCAGTGTTAAGCGGACATGTTTGTTTGGGGCTCAGCACCTTCAAAACCAAATCCCTCAGCAGCCAAACCATGGTCCCACCAACCATGGTCTGTCCAACTGCTGCCAGCAGTGCCCAGAGCGATGCTTGCCCTTCCCGTGTGCTGATGCTTCATACCGGCTGGGTGGGATGTTGCAATAAACCACATGTTTGTCTGCGAGGTGGTGAAGTAAATGAAAATCGAATCGAAGAGGCCCTCAGGGAAGAGGAGCAGGGCCAAGTTGATCTCCAAACTCTCAGAGCCTTGACTCCATCTTCCAAAACACAGGCTGACCCTGGCAAAAGCATCAGATGCTGATGCTGCTCCTGCCGATTAACACCTGTCTTATTTAGAGAAAGTTTCAGGAAAATAATTGCAGAAGTTTTTCAGTGTTTTAAACCTCAGGGTCACATTCAGGAAGGATTTATAGCCACATATAACCTGCCCAAGGGTTCCAGTCCTGCTCTGCATAACCGGTGTTGAAGGCAAACATCCCACTGGCAAAGGAGATAAGCCATATGCTCAAGCTCTTTACTGAGCGGGGACCTAGCTGAGCAACTTACTTACTTACAATAAATCTAGCTGGAAAGCCCAGGCTTCTTACCCCAGGGAACTGCCAGCAAGACCTGACATTTTTAAATAAATGGGTGAATGGAAGGAGCATGAATTAACACCACAGGGCTGGACAGCGTATAAACATGTGCTTAACTTGCATGTCCACCTTTGCGTTGACTGCTAGAAAAATGAGTTTGAAAATTCATTGAAAAAATTTATTTTTTTTCTATGTAAAAAGTTATTTTTGCTTGAAAAAAATATTTTTAATACAAAAAGTTGAGTGAAAGTGTATCAGTCAGCTTTACTTACCACTAGCATGTATAAGCAAGGATGGGTGAAGCTACGAGTGGAATCAAAATAAGTCTTAAAGCAGGATCATAAGGTAAAAAAATGCCAACAGCAAAATGCAGCACAAGTCAGATGCATTTCCAATACGTTTTTCTAAGAGATCATGAAGGGGAAACTGGGGGAGAGAGAAACTGGGAGCTCTGGGGGGAGGCACAGAAAGGGAGCGGGTTACGTACCGGCCACTGTGTCAGTGCTCTTCCCCCATCCCACAGCAGCCAGCTGAGCTGCTGCTTCCGGCCGAGGAGCAAGGAGGCAAAGCAGGCTCTTACTGGGGCTGGCTGTGCCCTACACACCATCCTGCCTCCTCCAGGGCATTGCACCTTCTCCAAACCACCAAACTTTGACCACCACCAAGAGGAAGCAGGTGGAAAAGATGGTGGCAATGTATTTGTCTGGGTTTCAGAAAGAAAAGAGGGGAAGAGGATGGCTGAAACAAGCACAACCAACAGTAAAGTTATTTTTTTTCCTCATCATTCAAGTCTCCCCTTGCCCTTCCTACCCAGACTGCAAGCAAACAGCGCTGGGTCCACAATAGGTGGAGGTCCTGGTTTTCATGTCATTGGGAGTGTTGGCACCACTTGGTCAACACGGGGGCAGAGAGATGTCCAGCAGAAAATGCAAAATTGTGTGGGAAGACATTACTCAAGGCTTGTGTCTTGTGAAACACACTTTCATATGCATTTGAGGAGTTCAGTGAGTGCTCTCCCCAGCCAAACAGTTCTTTGCAGCTTGTCCACTCAGGTAGGGTCATCTCTAGGTCATGTTAAGGCCATACAGGCAAAGAAGTAGAGCCATCGGTGTTCTCAGTTATTCCAGCCCCAACATTGTGGCTAAAACCCAGGGACCAATCTTTTCATGCAACTAAGCCTTCAGCACTGACTGATGGCAAAAAGATCTGGAAGGCTTTTGCAACCCAAGCCACAGCCCATGGAGCTCTGTTGGTAAGTAGAAAAGCCACCTCGTCTGAAACAAGAACTAAAGAAACATCTCCAGCATGTCAAAGGAGATGTCTATCTGCTGGTGGGACAGCCAAGAAGAGAACTCCACCGCTTCCCCAACTGAAGAGGGCCCGCATATATTGCTGCGCCAGAGCAGGGCTGTTTGCCCCAGGACACACAGCGCCTCTGGACTTCCAGGCTTTGAAATGACCAGCTCCTGGACTTTCAAGTGTTAGTCTTCAATCCCTTTGTGAAGGTCTGCAGACTCCATGGGAAGGATGCTCTCTCCTGCTTCTCTCCCCCCTGAGTTTTCCTGGCAGCACATTTTAAATTTGGATTTTCTCCTAAATACAGTTATGCAATCCTCCCTGCCTCCAGCCAAGCCATGTGCTGCCTGAGGGGAGAGCTGCCTCAAGTCTCCCTCCCCTTCAGTACCCAAGGCAGGAGATTTCAGTCGTCTTGCTTTAGAAAGCACCATTAGGATCAGAGATATAAAGTAATGGCTTAGGTAGGGATGCAACAAAAATGATGAAAGTTTCTTTTCTATCCAACAGAAAATCATGAGCAAATGCAATTCTCTGCTACATTATTATCCACCTCTCCTCTACGTGTTGGTCAAAGGACCTTCTGGGAAAGCAGCCTTTAGCCTGTCTGTGGACAAAAGGCTCTTCTACATTTCTTCCTTGGTCTGCCTTCTGTCTCCTTCCTTCCCTGCTTCTCGGGAAAGACCCGACATGAGCACCGAAGGAGGTGAATGGCAGCCACCGAATCGCACTTGCAGCTGCAGGAGCCGTGTGTGGTTGTTCCCACAAACCAGGGCTGGCTCCTTGCAGGCAGGCACTCACTGCAGTCAGTGCTGGTTGCAAGATAGGGAATTGTGAGATTTATGGTGAAAAGTAGCTACAGAAAGAGAGAAGACCCAACTACAGGGACAGGCATTTTGGTGAGCATGAGAAGAGAAGCGAAGAGGTACACCTCTGGCAGAAACACAGGGCAAAATGAGAAAGTGAAGGGAAAGGACCAGGTACAAGGACATGGTGGTCTCAGCCCTGCCAGTGAACTGGGAGGGGTTTGCCCCACACCAGCCATGCAGTCGCGGCAGCCAGGCTTGGCCACCCTTGGTGCAGGGAGCAGCCGAGCCTGGGTATGGCCGGACCCCACAGGGATGCCCAGCCTGGCTGGATCCCACAGCGAGCATCCCTGACTGAATCAGGTGATTCAGCCAGGACCAAATCACCCTAAATAGGTGGTGGCTCCAGGCAGGATCCCGGACTCGGCAAAACAGCGGCACAAGGATGCCAGAGCTGGGGACGGGGGGGTTGTGCTGACAGCCGCATCACCAAGCCCGCAGGGAGCCTCTCTCCACAGCTTAGCAGAGGAACAGGGTCTGAGCAGGTTTGCGTGGGTGGGAATTAGAGGTGGAAAGACATCCTGCAGCGACAGTGAGGTCTGTCTGAGGGCTTTTGGCTCTGGAAAGTGGCAGTAAGAAGTTTTGAGGTGGGAGGGTGCAGCCCTCAGCAGGGCGCTGTGTTATGGTCTCTGCCTGTATCCCACCAACACGGGGAGCTGCAGTGGGAGCAAAGGGCTGCCCGGGGAAGCATTGGGCACTTGCTTAATAATGGCTCAACATTTGTTTCATGACAAAACAAAATTAGTGTAGGCTGAAGAGGCATTTACATCTGATTAGAAAACAGAAAAATGCAACTGTGCTGCTTACAGGATCAGCTACAAAGCGTTGATAATAAATCAAACAAAATAAATTGGCTGCTATGGAGCTGGGAAGCAACTGCCCGCTGTTTACAGTCACGGTGCAGCCCACATTGTTTTCATAAATATTGCCTGTGGAGTTGCTTCAGATGAGCTCATAAGATGAGGGCCGTCCACAGACAAGTCTGAACAGAAGAGGGAACAATCATAGAATAGCAGGTTGGAAGGGACATCAAGGATCATCTGGTCCAAACTTTCTTGGCAAAAGCACAGTCTAGGCAAGATGGCCCAGCACCCTGTCCAGCTGAACCTTAAAAGTGTCCAATGTTGGGGAATTCACCGCTTCCCTGGGGACACTATTCCAATGGATGATTGTTCTCATGGTGAGAAATTTTCCTCTTGTGCCCAATTGGAATCTCCCCAGGAGTAACTTGTATCCAAACAAAACCATGCTGCCAAAATTACTGGTGAAGAAAGCAGGCAGGTATTATGGGGAGCACACAGAGACCAGCAGCTCCGTGCACCTGTCCCAGCCCTGGGCATCAGCAGCTCCCTGGCCACCTGCCCACAGGCGGGCAGAGGGGTGGTAGCAGATGAAGCGGTTCTGCCAGTCCTGGCGGGGTGATGCCGCTCCCCCAAGCCCGGGGTCCCGCTTCTTCCCAGTGACATCACTCGTGGTGAAACCTCATCCCCAGGAGCATGGCTGCTGGGCTGGCAGCAGTCAGACATCGATGTCTCCACACCCTGCGGGCACCTTCCTCCTCCTGACAGCCATGCAGATCTCAGTGCTCCTTCCTCTGGGGCACAGAGCGGGATCCCAGGGGACCAGAGAGGCTGCCCAGGGGCAGCTACTGCTTCCCACCACCACCTGCGTGGTTGCACACCCATCCCCTCCTCCCCGAGGTGGACGGCCAGCCCTGGTCATTGTCGCACACCTCGTGCCCACAGTGTCCCTTCCTTGCAAAGGGGCTCAGTCCTCCAGACCAGGAGGAAAAGGGACCTGCCCTTCCTCCGAGGCAAGCCAGAGACCGTAGCAGCCCTACCTCATCCTACCAACCCTCTTGCCGAACCAGCTCCACTCCCTGCAGCTGAGCACGGGTCTCCTCTGGCTGCAGACGTCAGAGGGTGGCTCCTGGGGAGCATTTCATCTCCCCACTGCTTGTGGTGGTGGGTCACCCTTCACTCCTGTCTGAACCCAAACCTGCTCGTTAGTCTAAAGATGGAGAGGTGTGGAGGTTTGAAAGCTGAGGCGGTTTTCCCAATGCTTGCTCCCTTCATCTGTTGAGGGAAGGTATCTCCCCCCCCAGGCTGGATGCATCTCCTCACCATTCAAGGAGAAAGACCCCCTTCTCCCAGGGCATCTGCCCCATGAGGCAGTACCACCCGGCCACCAAGACCACAGGCAGGTGGAGATACCATCCCTCACTGCTGGCCCAGCTTTTCCATTCTTCAACCCCTTCTCTAAACTTCATCCCATGTTCCAATGTCCTTCTCAGCTAGTGGATTTCTTCAGCATGAGGGATTGATCCCAATGAATCTTTGCAGTCTGAAAGTCAGGTCTCTGCTGCCCATCACCTACACCCCGGTGGGGACAGGGGCTTCCAGGAGGAAGCTGAGCCCACCTGAAAGGTATGCATCGAGTCAACTGAGGTGGAAAGTTTTCTGGAGATGCTTCTCACCCAGAAGAAGCTCAGCCCACAGATGCCTGCCTGGCAGAGCTGGTCTCAGAGACTGCTGGAGCTGGGAGAGGGGTTACGAGTGTTTTCCCATGGACAGACCCCTCCATCAACATACAGCTATTCCCAGGCTGCTCTGAAAGGCTTTGGCTGAGGAACAGGCAAAAGGGCCTCTTTACTTAGCCTGTCCTGCAGTAATTAGGAAGAGAGGCTGCTTCATGTGGAAGTGAGGTCAGGCTTGGTCTGCCTGAGGTTTTGGGGAAAGGTGTTTATGCCAGAGCCCCGAACTCAGCCAAGTGTCCCCCAGCATCTGCTCCAGCCCAGACCTAGGATGTACCCACTTAAGATGGGGATTAATGCAATTTAACGCTCAAACAAGCTCTCTTCATTTTTGGCCCAGCAGGACCAAGGCGCAGTGGCATCTCACATGTGGGGAAGCCTTCCTCCCTCCCTCCTCCTCCTCCTCCCCTTCCTATGAGGTAGGTGATCTGCTGCTCTGCTTGGGGACTCATGCTGCGGCCCCACTTTGGGCATCAGCTCCTGTGAAGGGTTAACAGGATTATAAACCTCCCTGCCTTTCTAAATCCCCTGGGCCATGGGATTGGACTGGTTATAAACTTATTAACAGGGGACAGTTGCTGGTGGGAGCTGTGGACCCTGCTCTGCAGGCCAGGCCAGTGGTCTGTCCTCCCCAAATTAATTGCAGAAAAACGTGAGAATGATGGCAGGAAACTCACCCAAGTGAATCCATAAGAAAGAAGGTGGGGAGGGAAATGGCTGGGTATGGAAAGATGGGAAAACAACATATTTTTGGGAAAGATTTCAGAATGTGCCGCCGAGCTGGGAGCACAGCAGAGGCTTGGGAAGAGCTTTGACCCATCCTCAAGCTGTGAACATCCTCATGCTCAAACCCAGACCCCAGCACAAGCCATAAACACGACAGCAAGAATAACACAAAGAGGATTGGAGCAAGCGCCGGACTGGTCCTGTACGCCAGCCATGCCCGGTGAGGAGCCCGCAGCGGGTCCGCACCCACCCAGCACACAAACAGCGTGGTCCAGCCATGAGACCTGCCCAGCATCAATGGGCACCTTTGGGGCTGTTTTATTTCCCGCTGGGTCTGGCAAAGCTCCTGCACAAAAGCCACCATTGCAAAGCCTGCTTGCAGCCTCCAGCAGCCACTCTTCGGAGGAGCGAAGCCATACGGGAGAACCCTGTAGGGTCACACCAGCATCACTGCCCACAGAAACCGGTGCTGAGGGACAAGCCGCTGGTCCAACCGCAGCAATTGCCACCCCGTGCCCTCTTGATGAGGTCCCACTGGCAGCTCATGTTTATTTATTAAATTCCTATTTCAAACTCTAAAATTAATCTTTTAATCAGCAGCAGAGCGGGGCCATACTTATCGGAGCACCAGGGAGGTGTTATCTCCCCGCCATCTGCTCGCCACCCTCCGCGGCAACCCAGCGGAGCCGCCAGACAGCCGAACACCAGCCGGCGCATCTGGCACCCGTCACATGCGGGGGCCGGTCCCCCGGCACAAAGCCGGCTGCCCCTCGGCCAAGGCTCTCCATCCACGCAAAGCACATCCCAGCCGACAAAGCTGGGAGAGGTTTCGACCCAAAACCCCGGCATATAAGCAGATTTCTGAGGTAGAAAATAGTTTCTGAACATTTTTGCCTTGCAAGTGCAGGGAAGCAGGCCTTAGCAGCCCTGTGGGGCCAGGGATGCCTGGGGGACTCTGGTAAGGCTGCTGATGCTGCCGAGCAGGGGTGTAGCTCTGCCTGCCCCCATACACACACCACGGCCCCATAACGTCAGCACCCATCAGTGGCACCGACCTGGCAGTGCTCCCCAAAACACACCCCACAAGGTCAAGCCCATCCTGTGCTACCTCCTTCTGAGCAGCAACAGATTCTGCCTTTTCTGCACCCAAAAGCAGCAGGGAAGCATCGGCATAGGACCCCAAACCAAACTCTCAGGTGAAGGTAGCTGTCGCCCCAGGGTTCTGCTCTCACCAGCCTGCCTGCACCCGCGTGGGGTGCTGCCCGCCCCGCAACCCCCCCAGCCCTCACGCCAATGACCTACTTCAGCAGGAGACGGATCGTGCCCCAGCAGCGTCCATGGTCCCCGGTGACTGCAGGGTGCCCAGGGCTCTCAGTCCCCAGGGGGGACACCAAGTCTCAGCCAGCCCAAGAAAGCCTCTGCCAAGTCTCAGGATGGCCCCAAGAGCCTGCCAGGGCCCCTGCCGCCTCTGGATCCGGCCCACTGACCCCCAGTTAATCGGCTAAAGCCGCACGCTCTGAACCCTGGCCCCGGCTGCAGCCGCACTCCCGCCGGCTCTCTCTGCCCTACATAGACATCTGCAGCTGCTCAGCACCCGCCTTGACCTCACATCCCCTCTGCCATGCCCACCACCTTCCCTGCACCCACGTGGGGGTCCCCGCTCCGCACCCACCTGTCCCCCAGGCACCGGCACAGGGTGAACACGGTCCCTTTGGCGGGGGGGGCTGGTTTTGCCGGATGGGAGAGCCCAGCACCAGGGCTGCAACAGAAGCAAGAGCACCCACAATAGCTTGCAGAGACAGTGGGTGCTTTCCCAGCTGCTGCCTGCAAAATAAGTCCCCTTCTCCACCCCTGGCTGATACCAACCTCACCTGTGCGCTCTCCCTCCCAGGGAAGCTTGGATGTGGGTGCTGTGGGACTCCCACAAGATCCTGCCCTCTGGAGAGGGGCTACCAAAATGAATTGAATTAAACCCTGCAAAAAACCATGGGGTCACTGAACATATCCTCCATAACGCTGTTCCCAAAGATGGGGTCCGAAACGCCGAGCGATGCCCCCATTCCCGGCGTGGCAGCACCCTGCCCTGCTTACCAGTAAATGAGAGAAAGCCCATCGAAGCGCTCCAGGTCACGGCCAGAGGACTGGAGGTAGGACATCATCCGGGGCCACCCGTCCCCGCCGAGCCCTTAGGGCTGCCGTGGCCGGCTCCTGCCGCCCAGGGCCATGGGCTCAGAGTGCCAGCGGCCGGCACGGCTCCCTGGCATGGCTCACCGCTGCAGCCAGCTACATCTAATCCCAGGCGGGCAAGCATGTGATCGCCCCTCTCCTGGCTCCCCCCGGCTAAACCCTGCCAATGTCTCCAGTTCTGTGGTGCTGGCCGGGCACGGAGCAGCTGTGCTGCTGCCTGGGGATGCTGCAGTACGGCTAATTCCAGCCGGCAGGTCTGAGCCTCCCTCCAGGGTCGGAGCTGCTCAGGGCACGGCACGGCGAACGCCTCCACTGTGGGACCCAGCAAAGGTGTCCCATCGCCGGTGTGCGGCCGTCAGCGGAGCATGCGTCCCGCTCTCCCTGCCCAGCACGGCCCCTTAGTTCAATAACCTGAGCATTTATTTCAGCAGGATGACCCCTTCACCCCCCTACCACTGAGGTCCCCCCCTCGCCTTGCACTTGCAGTGGCTGTTAATGATGGTTATAATCATTAACGATGGTTATAATCGATGGTTAACCTGCCACCACAAACTGTTTAAAGCCAATTGCAGGCGTTGCCAACCTGCATTAAGCCCGGGCTGCGGTGACATGCACTGCTCCCCTCCTCCCCAGCCACTGCCAGCAGGCTTCAGCATTTCTGATTATTTATATAATGTGGGGCACAATTCTTGCATGGTTTTTTTTTTCCCCCCCTGTTTAAGGTCGTCTGGGCATACCCCAGCATCCAGACAATCCTTTAGACTATTAGGAAAGCCCTGGGAGTGAGCGCTGGTGAGCAGATGGAAACTGTTTGAAGTGGAGTGGGCTCATCCATATAAATTATCCCGGAGTGGTGAGTTCACAGCCAGTCCCATTGTGCTTCCCTGTATCCAGTTGTGGGTGGGATGGACAGACAGGTCCCTGATTCGGGGTGGTGGAAAAAACACAAATAAGCATCAATCCACTGCATGACGTGTATTTTATTTCTCCCTCTCCCCATCAGGCATGGTCCCATGGCACCAGCCTGGGGTGGCCGGGACCTGGGGATTAGGTGAGTCCCGGGGATTATGAAATGCATCTATCTGTCCCCGTCCCGCATGGTGCAGGAAAGCTGCTAGCCCCACGAAGGGCCAGGTCCTGTGCCCGCCACTCCCCCCAGCTCCAAGTAATGCTGGGACACTAGGGGACTGACTGGGGAAAACGTCAAATGGTAGAGATGGTGGCAATCTGTCTGTCTGGCTGGCCACTGCTGCCCAGCCCTGAGCCGAGGCGTCCCACGGGCATTGGGCACAGTGGGTGTCTGGGGACTCGGTGCTGGCTGGTGGCATCTCCAGCCCCAGTCAGGACACCTCAGTCTTTGGGGTCAATACAGCCGCCCCGGCTGTGACGAAGAGGAGGGAGGAGGCTGGCGGGCAGACATGGCAGGCACCCAGAAGGATGTGCCCGTGCCCGGGGTGACAGCCCACAGGCACTTTTCGCCGGGCGTGAACGAAGCTGCCTGGGAGAAGGGGGTGAATTAAGGCTGATCCCTCTCAGCATCCTTTCCAAGTGACTGTGCAGGATGTGCCGGTGCCAAAATCCTTTTCACTGGCCACGTCCCAGCCCGGTGACAGTCCCCTGAGGAGGCACAGTCCTCCCCCCGGGACAGCCACCACCACTGGGGCTTTGTGCCTATGCATCTTTCGGGGCGCAGGTCTGCTTTACACCCTGCCCCAAGCCAGCCCTCTTCCATGCATCCCTGGCCATGACCCCTGTCCATATAGAGGCACCCCATGGTGCGTTTGGGATGCACGACCTTCCCCAGCCCAGTGAACCCTCCTGCTGAGGGGTGCTGGCACTCCACGCCGGTGTGGGGAGAGCCACCTGCTCCCGGGGCTGTCGCAACCCGGGGCCGGGCGGTGCCGGGCGTGAGCCCCGGGACCGGTTTCTGCCGCTGGGAGAGGACGGGCAGCAGGGTTTGCCGAAACCGCTGGAGCGGGCAGGCGCAGGGGTGTTGGGGTGCCGGGGCCGGCTCGGGGCTTAGCTGGCCTCTCCCGGTCTCACCGGTTGGGATTGTCAAAGGCGGTGTCACCCTGCTCCGGGGCAGGACAGCGCCCAGGGGCTGTGGGGATGGTGAGGCCACCCCAATCCTGGTGCCAGAGGTCCAGCTCTGACGAGGTACCTGGTGCCCTGGGGCATCGTTTCCACCTCCCTCCTTGCAGCCACTGGCAGCCCACAGGGACGGCCCACGGATGCATCCCCCCACTTGCCCACAGCCGTCGAGGGGGGGGTCACAGCTTGCCCCGAGCTGGGCTCGTGGGGTGAATCATGGAGGTGTGCTGGGGAGCAAGGAGCGCTGGGGAGCAAGGCTCTGCCTTGCCCTTTCCTCCGAGAGTTTCCGTGCTGGCGGAAGCAGAGCATTATCTCCCTCGCCCATCAGAGGCAGCTGCCCATGGGTGCGCTCCATCTGCATATTTATACAGATGCAAACATTACACCCGGGAAGTTCTCAGCCTTTACATCACAGGCCAAAACCTGCCGTGGAGGCTTGACCTTTTTCTCCCTTTCCATGGCTCCTGGGGAGCCTGTGCCAGGGCAGACCCTGCCTTGGGACACCCCAGCCAGGATCTTGGCCACAGGTGATGCTCCCCTTCAGCATTGGGACCACTGTGATGGTTTGGGTCTCCAGGGGCACACGGCTCACCTCCGAGCTCCCACAAGACCAGGGCTCCCGCATGGGTGTCCAGGGCTGCAGCACCGTGCCACGCAGGAGGAGGAAGGGACACATGGGTGTCCCCCCTGGGGAGCGGGGATCCCCCCCACCCTCTCCACCCCTTTGTGAGGCAGGAGAATAAGGACCAAGAGCAGCTGCCACCACCCTGGATGCAGCGAGCGCATCGTGATCTTAAAATCCTGATGCCACCAGCCCCGTCATACCGTGCTCAGTGCCTTTCTGAAAGCCGTGGCTGGCGACACAGGATAGGGACCTGCCAAGGTGGGGGTGTCCCCCTCTGTCCACCCCCCCCCCAGTTTGGTGCAGATGCCCCCCATTCCTCCTCGATGCCTTCTGTGCCTGCCACCGCTTGCTGCCTCCAGCCTGGCACCCCCAGCACCCCAAAGCCACCACACCAGTGTGCTCGGCTGCACCGCTGGTGACAACACAGCTCCTCTGCTCCGTACCACACCAGGAGGATAAGGAAGAGCCAAATTTAATTTATTCCATGCTGCATTTTCATGCCAAATGAGTCAGAGCGCCGGCCTCGCTCAGCCTTTGTTTTGCTTGGCTGCTAGCACCAGCTTTTGCTTAGTGTTTGTTCAATATTTAACTCCCTTGATGGCACTTGGGCTCAAACCAGCAAGTGCAGCAGAAAAAGCCACTTCCCTGCTGGGGCAGGAGCTTCCCCGTCACTTGGGAGCGACGTACTTCTTTTATTCAATTTATTTCTCGCAGCTTGATGGAGCTCTGGGCTTGGACCTTTGAGCCACCACATCCCATAAGACCCATTTAAAAAGCTATCGGGGCTTGCAGGGGCTGCGGAATGGGGCTGGAGCAGCCAGGCTGGCTGCTGATTTCACAGCAAAACCAGCCTTAAACGGAGCTGAGGAAGGTTTCACCCGGCACAGGACCAGTTAGGAACGAGCATGGCTGCATTCCTGCGCACGTGGGAGCCGGCGAGAAGGAAGCGGCAGCGTGAAGGTGTTTCGGTGCCCTGCTTTCCTGCGCCGCGCCAGCTGCGAGCGGGAACTCCCTTCCCACCCCGATAGCCAGCAAACCCCTGATATGGGAGCAAGCGGTTCAGCTGGCCCATCCAAGGACTGTCAAAAAGTCCCACCCAGAAAATAAATGAGGTTTTGGCCAAACCACTGTTAGCTTGTGTTCCACCGACTGTCTCAGCTTTTGGAAGAAATTTCCAAATTTTTTTATCCCCCCATCCAAAGCTAAATCCTAAAATTCTTCATTGGGAAATGCTGCTGAAAAGCCCCCAGGGCTGAGCATCCCCATACCCGGCTCCCCCTGCTGCGATGGGTCCCCAAAACCCCTCAGCACCACAGGACACACCGGGGCCGCAGTGACTTTTGGGGCACGTGGGGAGGGGGATGCTGCTGCCACGATTCTGGCTTGCCCCACCAAGCCCTGATGCCTTCCCAAATTAGGATGGGCTTGCGTGGGGTGGGACAGTGGGACGCAGTGGGATGGTCAAGCCCATCACAGAGGTGTCAGCAGGGAGCAAGACCCCAGCAGCTGATGCCCATCCTGCACCTCTCAGCAGAGGGGTCAGCTCGGCCGGTGGCGATGGGAACGGCGCAGGGTGGAGCAGGGCGAGCTCAGCAGGGTGTGGGATCTGCGCCGGGGAAGGGCTTGCCAGGAAAATGCAATCTCGTTGCATAAAACATGCTCCTCTCCTGCTCCCCTCCCGCGGCAGAAGCTCAAGAGCTTCTTACCCAAGTTAAGTCAATATTGGCACATCGCTGCCTCTGTCAAGGTGCTCACCCTCATGGAAGGAGCTCAATGGGTGTATTAAGGGCTGGAGAGGAGTCACGGGAGCACGGCTTGTGGGGGGTCCTGGTGGGCTCCAGCCCTGAGCGTGGCTTCCCGGTGTCCCCGGGAGCAGCACCCCTGAGGCTTGGCATCCCCCCCACGAGTTCCCGGCTGCCCCGCAGTGGGGCCTGGCAGCTCCTCAGGCATGATGGGGCCAAAGATCTCTCCCCAGCACGGGCTCCTGGCTGGCGGGACACCGCTACTTCTCGATGCTCAAGAGACTTCAAAAGAGCCCGTGGCACTGGCTCTGGGTACCAGTATGGGGTGTGTCGGCTCCTGCAGCAGCAGGAGCTGGGGGGGCATGGAGCACAGTGGAGACCAGCTGCATCAGTAAAGCCACCAAAAGGCTCATTTGCAAAATAAATGCTACAAAAAACCTCCCCTCCCATCTCAGATCTGAGCTGCAGCTCCAGCAGACCCCAGCTGGGGAGGAAGCCTCAGCACAGGGTGTGCGGTGCTTTGGGTCAGCACCGGATCTTGCATGAGAGCTGCCAGCACCCCCAAACCACAGGCCCCCAGGTCCCCAAAAGCACGCTGTGCAATATGGCTTTCTACAGTGCCTCTGATCCAAAGCCAACGTCAAGGCAAAATACCTGGGCAGTTTACATAAGACATAGTTTTCCACTACGACGGAGTTTCTCTCCGCCCGGTGTTTCACCCAGCAGCTGCAATTTTGCAGCTCTCAAGGGCATTCGCACTCAAAAAATGAGCCACACCAGAGATGTGGGGAGATTAGGAGAATTAAGGCTGCAGAGCTGGCACCCTCTGGTAGGCAAAGGCATTTCATCCCTAAACCCAGCCTCTGCTCACCTTTGCAAAGGGTTTAAGAACAAGGGGGGCTCTGGGATGTGTACAGCTCATGGGGGAAAGCTGGAAGAGGAGCAATCGGTCCCTGGAGCACCCAGGAACGTGTTGTCACTAGATATTGGGGGGGTGGGGTGGGATACAAAAGCACGAAAACCAGAAAGTGTTTCTAGAGCAAATAAAGATGTGTAGAACTTCACGTGGTAAAATAAAAGTAGGTGGGTTGGGTTTCCCCCTCCTCACCTCCCCTTGTTTTGGGATCGGAGCCAACGCGTGCTGCCTGGGGTGGGGGATGCGGGTGCTGCCTGGCCGGACAGGGCTGCCTCTGCAGCACAGGGATGCTCACAGCCTCCGAAAGAATGGCAGCACCAGGAAAATCCTCCTTCCCCCAAAAAATAGGGAAGGCCTGGTCTGCTCCTCAGCCCTGGCGGGAGCCTGGCATGGATACGTGGCCGTGGCAGGAAGCACACCAGCCTCCCAGCACTGCCAGCCTGGCCAGCCCCCAGGGATTAACTGGTACCGGGGGATCGGATGAACAGTTCTTGCCAAGGGGATTCTCACAAACTGAATCTATCTGGAAGCAAAAATTGAAGCTGAGCACCCTGAAGACAAAGCTGTAACCTCAGTTACATTTAAAATGGAGTCATCGTGGCTGGTAACTGATAAAGCCCAGAAACTCGACCCCAGGCAGTGTGGGGTCAGGCCAGCAGCCCCAATTCAGGCTGTTTTGGGACTGGTGGGGGAGGGCTGCCACTGTCGGGCTGCTCCAGCCTCACCCCATCACACCCCTGGCAGCAGATGGGGGGTCTGAGTCTCATTGCACGGTTTCACCCCATGGGAAGCTCAATCCTGGCAGGATCCTGCCACCCCTGCCAGGATACCACCAGATCGGGCTTCGGCACAGCCTTGGGCACCTGCAAGCATGTTAAATATGTCTCTGCTCGCCAAAGGCTTGAAGATGCTCAGCTGGATGAGGCCATGAAAACCCAAAGCATTGCTATTTTGCAGGGTGATAGCCCGCCTCCGAGCAAGTTCAAGGCTCTGGGGGCCATCGGCTGTGGCTTTCAGCCTCGCAGCCTCACTGGTTTCTGATGACTAATTCACCACTGAGAAGTGGCTGGCAATGCTGGGGAGCACAGTCGGACCACCCCAGTGCCACGGAGCCTCCCCGCTGCATACCAGTGTGCTCAGCCCCTACAAGGAAACTGCCTCTCACCCCCTAAAAGCAGCCAGGACAACCCGCGCCGAACGGGGATGGAGGAAACTCTCCTATAAACACACACACTTGCCTTGCGCTGTCATCGCCAGGACCCATGGCCTCCCAGCACCCTGGGCAGGTGAAGCCGGACCCGTGCAGGAATGTCTCTCCGGCCGGAGGGCTCTGCGCTCTCTAAGGGCGCCTGGGACAAGCCACCCCGGAGCAGAGGCGATCTGATGCACGCAGGGGATCGGGATCAATAGGTCACAGCGTGCACTGACTTGCCCCCAGAATGAAAATCAGCAGAGGATTTGGGGCTGGTGGGGAAGCTACAATCAGGCCTTTAATCCCACATGGGCACAAAATCCCAGGATAAAAAAGCCAGAGCTGGTCCTAATTACTGACTGCTGCGTGCTTGTGGATGTGTGAGCAAAACCTCTTAGGCTGCAGCAGGCCTGGGGGAGGCATCTCATTGCCGCCTTACTGCCTGCATGCCTGACCCCCCCGGGGAGGAGGGGATCCCCCTGTGTCGGGGGGATCTGCCCCGGCACCAGCTTCCCGAGCAGGGCTGCAGGCCCCGGAGACGGGTGCGCCTGGAAGGAGCCGCGATGCTCAGCACACCGGTCACTCCTAAAGACAGAAGACGCCCAGGAGGTGCTGGGGCAAAGTGGGCCGTGCAGGGAGGCTGGTGGAGGAGGCAGCCAAGCCCCCTTAGCTGCCCCTCAGTGCCTGCACCCTGTGCCCATCACCCCCGGCCACATCGGGCCTGGGGACCACCCCAGCTGCTCCCTGCTCTGCTGCTCCCCACCTATGCCCTGACTCCGGGGGGATGACACAGTTGACCCTACACATTGGGAGGGGGGGTGTCCAGCCCTGCCGAAGCCCCTTTCAGGCAGGGCTGGAACTGGGAGCGCTGGGCTCCACCAAAACCCTCCGGGAAGCCGGGAAGCACCGGGGAGGGATGCTGCGGGGCGGGGAGGGGGGGAGGCCGGGCCGGGCCAGCCCAGCCGGGCAGCTGCAGACAAGAGGCAGGCAGGAGGCAAGCAGGAGGCAGGCAGGAGGCAGGCATGAGGCAGGCAGGAGGCGGTGCAGCCCCGTCCCCGCCTCCCGGCGCTGCCCGGCCCCGGTGGCGGTGCAGAGGCTGCGGGCGGCGGCGGGGGAAGAGCAGGCGGAGCGCGGCGGGAGCCGTGCCGGGGACCGCGATGCACTCGCTCTTCAGGAAACGCAACAAAGGGAAATACAGTCCCTCCGTGCAGAAGAAGAGGTGAGTGTCTCCGTCCCGGGTAGCCCCGTTCCTTCCCGGGCCAAGGAGCAGCGCGATCCCGGGACTCCCACCCCGCAGCATCCCCTCCCGGCGCCGGGGTTTGGCGGAGCCCGGGCACCCCCCGAGGTTGTGGGCACAACCCCCGAGGTGTGGGCATCCCTCGAAGTGTCAGCTCCTCTCCGAGCCGGGTCCACATCTCTTGTGCCTGGGCGGGGCACAAAGGTGGTTTTTCCCCAGGCCCCCTCGCATCGCAGTAGCGGCAGCTCAGTGGAGCAGGTTCCTTCGCTTCCCAGGTGTGTGCTGGAATAGATTTTAGGCAAAAAAAGTCAGGCTGTCTTCAGCTTTCGTCCACTTGGTCCATCAGGACCAAGCATTCAGTTGATCATCTTTTCCTCACCTCTTTCTGATGGGGTGGGGATGCGTTTCAGTTGTACTGGTCGTAAAAAAAAGAGCAGTGTGTTGAATGCGTCCCGTGAAAGGTCACTGTTAAAAGGCAAAAGATCTAAAAATCCGCCCCCCCCCCCCGCGCCCCCGAGAAGGCTCAGCCCCTCTCTGGGTTGCACAATGCATTGGTGCAGGAGGGGGCCCAGAAAGCAGGTAGCCCCCAACCCCTGCCTGCACAGGGTGGCTGGCACAGGGGACATGGGTCCAAAGAGGTGGATGTTTGGATCGATTCAGAAGTGCATCCTGGATGTGCTCTGGAGGACACGGAACGGGACAGCTGGTGTGCATTCAAGCCCACAGCTTGTTTGTCCCTCTCCAGAGGCACCTGCCCTGGCCGGTGGGCTCGGAGCAGCCACCCGACTCCCAAAAATCCTCCTTTGGAAGGAAACTGGGGAGCTGGCACAGGGGCTGAGGTGCCTTCGAGGACCCAGAAAGGGACCACTCAGCCCAGAAAGCACCGGCATCTTCCAAGATGGGGAGCCCCTCGCTGCTCCCTGCCCACGCTGATCCCTGCTGTGGCGGGTAGGAGGGGTGTTCCCCGAGAGGGGAGGGTGCTGCCCTGGCACAGTGGGTGCTCAGGCTTTGGTATTTGCCGAGCTCCCTCTGTTCGGGCTGAGGCTCCAGCTTCAGCCCTGGGGACAGGCTCCCCCAGCAGCCCAGCTGGCTCAGCAGGGCCACCCAGGCTCCTGCTCCCAAAGCCTGGGGCATGCTCTGCTGCCAGCTCCTGCCCTGGGGAGGGCTGGCAGGAGAAGACAGAGGTGGCACGGAGCCCTCTCAGCATGCACCTCCCTGATGGCCCCAGCCACAGCGTTCCCATGGCTGAACGATGGTGTAAATACCCAGTTGCGTTTCTAGTCTTCAGGGGTGTTAGTGGAAGGCTTGTAAATCAGGAACACCACACCTGGGTTGACAGCTCAGGACTCTGAGCAGCATCAGGATGGTGGGAGGCAGGAGGAGACAGACCTGCTCTGCACCGGGTACTCACCCTGCAATCCCCACCCTGGGGCTGCAGCTGGGGTCCCCGCTGCTGCACTCCAACCCCTGCCAGCACCGGGTACCCCATGCTCACATCATCCAATGGTGGATGGGGTTCAGGAAGATGGTCTTCCATCCGCCACCCTGCCCGCAAGCCCAGCCAGCTCTAGGCAGGTGCCCCAGCACCTCTGAAGGCTGCGGGCCAGGCTGAAATCTTTATTTTTCTGGCTGGCTAGTGGCGGCTGAGGAAGCAGCGCAGCACTGTGCCCTCGGGCCACCCTCCCTCCCTGCGCCCCAGCTGTCCGTGCACACCTCAGGGAGGGCTGTGCTCATTAGCCCCAATTTGTTAATTCCTGTGTTGGAGTTTACAAACATCTATGAATCCAAGGAACACTCCCACCGTGTGGAAACAGCCCCACCATCAAGATGGGGAAGCCAGTGCCAGACCGGTTAAACAACTTGCTGGAGAAGGATTGCGAAGAAGCGAGGAGCTCCTGCCGCCCCATCCCCTGCTTCAGGCACTGCCAGGCTCCCAGCCGGCTCCCGCCCAGTTTTGCTGCTAGAAAAACAGAGCAACGCTGCTAAAATCAACCAACCGCCCCCGCTGTAAACAGGGATGGAGATTTCGACACCGTGTACAGCCCGGCCTCATCCTGCGCTTCAGCAAGGCTGCACAGCCGGGGCGCAGGGGCTGCACCTTAGACGGGGGCTTAGTGCCAAGGTGCTGCTGGTGAGCGAGCCTTCAAAGAACAGCGGTGATAGGGCAATAACTGAGCACCGGTTTGGCAAGTGTGCAAAGGCACTGGAACGTTTCCTGCAAGCAATGAGGAGCCGGGGCTATGAGCTCAGCTGATTTTGTTAGGGGTTGCCCAGGAAGTGCCAACCTACAGCAGTTCATAGCCTGACGAGGAGCCGCTCTGAGTCTTGGTGGCTTCTTCAGCCTTGCAACAAGCCCTTCCCATGATGGGGACATTGCAATGAGTGGCACCGCAGACTCAAGATCTCCGTGAGTCTGTGCAGCTCAAGCCAGGCACTATAATCTGCCCATGAACACTCTTTGTCCCCTTGGATGCAGACAGCCACCCTTCCCCAACTCCAAACTGGCCCTTCAGCCTCCCATCCAAAGTGCCTCAAAGCATATGGGCTTCAAGCAGCTCCCCTGCCTATCCCCGAGCTGCCCACAGCCTGCCCGGGACCCAGGGGTTGAGAGGACAGGGTGGGCAGGGGCAGGTTTCCCCACTCCATCCCTGCTGCCGTGCCACGGATGCAGGTCCCCACAGGAGCCAGACCCCTCTCTGAACAAGGAAGGAGCCACTTGTGGCAACCGCCTCCATGTCTCCAGGCCGGTCGGCCTCACACATGCATTATTAAGGAGGAAAGCCAGCTTGCTTTGAAGCTCTAATAGGGCAACGGCAGGGAAAGAACATGAGCAACATTCAATTCTGCAAAGCCACGTCAGTTTGAAGACGACTTGGTGCCAGGTCCTCTGGTCTGCCACAGCTTGTCCATCCTCAGCAACACCAGTTGAGTCTTGGAGCGTGCTGGCCACGTGCTGTGCTGTGGCTTGGCTGGAAGAAAACCACAGCAATGCTCTGTGCAGAGCACCGTGGACCGCATCCCCCTCCATCTGCCTCCGAATGCCACTCACAGCACCAGCAGCTACTTTCCTCCCAGTGTGCAGTCAGTGCTCCTCAACAGCTCCCCTGTGGTTTTGTTTTTCTGATGCACAAATTAGCAGGACCAGGGTCCAAGTCTCTCCTTAGGACTATCTGCCGCAGTCCTGGCCTGGGCTTGTAGTCTTCAGGCTCGGTAGCCACCCCCATACAACCCTGGGCACATCAGTAGGTGTGTGGGCATCTCCCTACCTTGTCTGGGGAACACAGATGATGATGACATTTCTTTTGTCTCATGGACTTGGTTGCTTTATGCTCTTCTTGTTCACCCCATCCCAGTAGCGTAAGGGCCTGGCCATGACTACTGTGGTATTAGCACATCATATATATATATATGTGTGTGCGCATGTGCGCGTGTATATGTGTGTCCCTAGAAGGGAAGGCAGAAGCCTTGAATAGGGACGTAGTATAGGGGAAAACAGTCACCCTCCCTCCCTGTTATCTTCACCAAACACTTGCCATGTTTAGAAAACAAGAGTTTGTCTTCTCTCTTAGAAAGTCCAGGCTTGGGAGGTAGAAAACATAGCTCAGCCTTGAGAAGTCGCTGCTGAAACTCCCCCTCCTGCCAGCAGGAAAGATGTTCATCTTTGGGGTCCCCTGATGAGAGCATCCATCCAGGAGGGCTCCCAGCCCTGGAGACCCTTAATGGTGTCAGGAGATCCAGTCCCCATCTAAGAGGGGGTGCAGGCAGCTGGGGCAGAAGCCAGGAGGGCTGACACCCGTTTCTAGAGGCTGTTTGGTAGGGCTGGAGTCAGCACGAAGGACCAGACAGTGGGTGAGTCAGGGGAGCTGCTCTGTATTTACGGTGGAGCAAGCCTGGCCATCGCCTGGCCTATTTGTGCCTTAATTTCCATGCACATTACAATAATATATCACCATTACTACGAGGGAAGATAAATATAATTGAAACAAGCTGGACTAAGCACAGCAACCCTGCTGTCCAGCAACGCCCTAACGTGGGTAGCTTGACGGTACGCTGCTCCAGAGTTTTGAGCCAGATCTTAATCTCTCCCAAATCTGAACTATACTAGCCATAACCCAGCCCTTGTGTTCTCTGCTCTGCTGCAGTTTCGCTCCAGTGTCATTATAAGCTGCACAAGGGAATATTGTGCAGTAGTAGCTGTGGCTCGGGGAGTATTAAGGGCATTTACAGCTCTGTGCTGTGGCCTTCTGGAGGATTCATGCAGTTTAAGTCCCTCCTGAAGTCGAGTCTCCAGCAGCAGTGCTCACATTGGTATGATTTTTATGAAATCTGTATAAATGGAAATTAAATGGAGATGGAATTGAGAGCAGCAGTAGGTGGTCACTGCCTGATGCACTGTCTGTGCATCCCAGTAGTGGGATGCAGTAAGCAGGACCAGGATCTGTGCTCAGACCCCGTCCTCAGCCAACTCACTTGTCCCTGGCCGAGCGGTCCCACCTGTTGAGAAGCTCCTGGCATGGGAAGGTTTCCCAGCAGGAAAGCAGGGCCATGGCCAGCATTGCTGGGCTGGGGGAAGGAGCATGACAGAGCCCTTCCCATTAACTCTTCCGGCAAGTACCTGATTCATGGGACAAGCTCCCAGCAGGAGCCTTCCCAGGGACCACCGTCAGCTGGAGCAGTCAAAACTCCAGGAGGATCTATTTGAACATCCTCACTTGGGGGGATTAGTGAACTAGCCTCCTTGTTTGGAAAAAAAAGGAAACTGAGAAATCAGAGGGATTTCCTACCACCTGCCAGCAAGCGCAAAGCCAGGGTGTGAACCTGCAGACATCCCAGAGATGCCAGCCTCGGGGAGGTTTGGTCCAAAAAGTGCTCTTATCAGTGAGGGTGCAACCTAATGGGAAGAGAGAAAGAAATGGGAATAGAGAAAAGTCCAGTTTTTAGCAGCAAAGTTTCTGTATCACAATAACTATCATGACATTTGTCTGTTAAGAACCTCTCTTCAAAAAAAAAAAAAAAAAAACCACCACAACCAAAACCCTAAGAAAATCCCAAGCCCCTCTGAAACAAAGCATCACCAGAGGTCAGAATTGTGGTACATGGATGAAGTGAAGTCTACACAGAGCAGCTGCCTCCTCCCAGCTCCCCAGCTGGGAGGAACCCCAAAACCCCTCCCATTCCTCACAGGAATAATCTCAGGTCCTTCACACCAGCCAGGCAATGCTATGGCTGCTCAAAGCAGCATTGAAAAGAACACTTGTGCCAAGTGCAGCTTTTCATGAGTGATATAATTTTTTTCCTTCCTGATCAGAAAATGTTAAAGTTCTCCAGAAACGGCAAAGCCAGTTTTTCCAGGCTTTTTTTTCCATCTTTCAAACAAAGACTTATGTATTTTAGCAGAAAAGCATTTCCCTTCCCTCTGCTGGAGCCTCGCAAGGGCTGTGCCCTAGGCACCTTTGCTCCTGCCTCCGCTCAGTCTCACATACCCTGCCCTTCCCAGCTGGGCTACGGCCAAATCCTGCCTTTCTCCCGCCCCAGCTCTGCTCTATGCTCCGGCCATCCCCTCCTGCCTATTTTTTTGGCCCCGGCAGCCCTTTCCCTTACCCTGCCAGCAGCTCCACTCCAAAGCCCAGATGCACCCGAGGCTCCTCCCAGCAGCTTCTCAAAAGAGCCATCTCCTGCAAATCCCATCCACACACCTTTCCCGGGCAGCTAACGATTCCTCACCACTTCGCCCATCACCTTGTGCTTCTCCTGAATCTTCCTCCTCTCAGCAGATGAAGGGCACAGGGAAGCCAACCTCCTCCATCCCCTGGCATGGAGATTTTGGCCAGGCTTCAGCTTTCCCAGCCAATCCCTCCGGTACCCTGCTTGATATCCAGACAGATACAGGGATCGCGCTCGTCCTTGTGGTTTATTAACACAGACCCAGCTATGGTGGGGACAGGCAGATTATTAATAGGGCTGATGTTCTCATATCAGTAATGTCCAAGTTAGTTGATTAAGTGGCACAGAAGTGATGAGTATGCAGAAATAAATACAGAAATGAGAGATCTTATAAGAGAGAATAAGATCTGTCTTATTTCTGTATTTATTTCTGCACACTTCTTATTCCTGCATTTCAAGCAGCAGTGGGGGTGAGCTGGAGCACACACCAACCTCCCCACTCACAATCCCGTGCTGTGTTCAGCACAGGATGGGGTGGGGGGCAGCAGCTCCCCCGACGCTGCAGCAGGTGTTTTGAGATCCAGCTCCTATGGGAGGTTTTTATTAGATTCCTCTGTCCCAAAGCCTCAGCTGGTGACAGTCATCAGATCCGCCTGTGAGTCTCACATAAACCACAGAGGTAGAGAGAGCAAACAGCTCTTCTTGCGCGTGTCAGGAGAGCCGAGGCTGAGCAGCAGAGCCATGCCCACGTTATAACCAAGCATGTCCTTGCTTGCTCTGAGCAAGCTCTGCGTTTTCTTTTCCTTGGTCACCCAGATACTGCACATTGAAGCAGTAGTTTCTGGATAACCAGGCAAACCGTCCTCCCCAACATGGGGAAAAGCCAGCCTCTGCCTTCCCTGTTCCCCCAGCCCTGACACCCACTTCTGTTCCCTGCAGCGATGGAGAAGGGGCCGTCACCCCCCGGGTACCGCTGGGGGTGGAGGGTGGCTCTGCCGGGTTCCCGGAGTCACGGGGAGGGTGGGGAAGGATCGCCGGGGGCAGCGTGGGAACCGGCTGGCAGGGCGCAGGCAGCCCCAGCTCAGCAGCGGGTGATTAAAGCTTGTGGCTCAGACCTGACGGAAGAGTGGGGAGAAAGGGTCGAGGGGCGCATCCTCGCCCGGACACGTCATCCCCATCCCGAACCAGCCTGGCTGTTCCAGTGGCGCGGCCACAGAGAATGCTCCCTGCAAAGCCGGTACCTGAGTAAGAGGGTCAGGGCCTGGGTGCTGCACTCATCGGTTCCCGGCACCCAAGATCAGTTTTGCTGATGCAAAGCAAGCACAAACGCTGGGCAGAGTCTTCAGGCTCAGCTCTGCTAGACCAGATCAGCAGCAACAGCTTGGGAAGCCGTGGTCGAAACACAGCATTGCCATGGATCCCAAACGATCCCTGGCTTAATTTTATTTCCTCCATACAATTTAGGAGCTTCAGTCAAAACCAGAACTAGAAAAGCTCCAGACCTCTTCTGCTTTTTGGGATGGTTTTTCCACCTATACTATAGATCCACTGAAACCCTGAAGATTCATCCTTGGGCTTGCTAGAGAACACTGAGACCAAGGTAGAGAACGCAGAGATGAGCCGGCAAGCCCTGCCAGCTCTTCCCAAGCCCCACTAGGTGCCGGTTCAGCTCCTGGCTATCACAGTGAAGCATCCCAAGCTCCCACCTGGATAATTAGCCTCTCCCACCCTCAAAGCTCAGGTGGCCTCCAGTTCATCAGTGAGAGAGATGAGGAAGGCTCCTTGGTGGTTGCAAGCTCTCAGAATGCAGGAGATGCCAGCTCTGAGCAACCATCATCTGAAGACACACAAACGTGCAGCACATTTTAGTCACCCAGCTTCAAACACTTTCTCTCCACTGATTTCAGCTGATGTTTTCCCTGGTTTACATGGAATGATGCAGATTAGAAGAAACCCCAAAGTGGATTTTGAAGAGCTGCTTTTACCATTACAGCAGGATCCAGCCATCTGCGCCTCATGTCCCAGTGCACCCCTGCACCCTCCAGCTGTGATTACTGAGCAGAAAACTATACTCATCCTTGCAATTATTGCAACCAGCCACACGACTCCCAACGACCCCCTAGTTTGCTCCTCTGCTCGGAAATGCCCACTCGGTTTGTTTCTGCTGATGCAAAAGGGCCCATAATTACAGCAATCCCTCCACTCATCAGGAGGTGCCAGGCAGGCAGCAGCAGTGGTGACAGACACAAACCACCAGCCATGCCAAGCACCATCCTGATGATGCAGCTTCTATAAAAAGAAAAAAATCAGCGTAAATCCTGCCCACGCCAGAACTTCCCAGGGAAGAGTGAACTTTCGTGGAGCTGTCAGATGCTACGAGGCTCCTGCAGCCTGGGGCAGGGTTCGAGGTAGGGAGGAACAAGCCCAGAGCTGGGTTTTGTTTTGTTCTGCTGCACTGAAAGTGATAGCATGTGTGGCAAGCAGGAACGTGTCCTGAAGCTCAGCACCAGTGCCAGGAGGGAGGTTGGCCAGACCCAGGCTGGCCAAACTTTTTCCCCCCAGTACCCACACTGGAAAGGCAGCAAGCTGAGATGTCCCCACTGGAGACTGCGCACAGTCCCCGAGGTGCACAGGACTGAGGAGGCCATGCACTGCTTTTACTTTCTGGTAGTTGAGTGCTAGCACATGTCCAGGGAAGCCACCGCAAAGCACTGCAAGAGGACTGCCTTGGTCGACAAGCTATGTCCACTCTCAGCTTTGGCCCACCATGCTGTGGAAGACAGGAGGACGTGCCTCGTGCTGTCGTGGAGAAGCTCACATGGTCAGCCCCTGCCCTGTGAAGGACCTAGGTGCTGCAGAACCCCTCGGAGCTGGGCTGACAAAGCTGCTGGATGAGGGTGTCCACCTGGGGACGCAGGAGCCCTCCACACCACGAGCGAGCACGGTTGGGATGCTGGTGCTCCACCAGACAACTCTGCTCTCCCCCAGCCTGCCCCACTGCCCTTCAGCCTTTACAGAAGATGCACAACTCATCTACTAGCAGCTATAACAGCAGTTAACACTTCCAAGTACCATATAAAGATTAATTCTACCACCGCATAACAAGGTCATTAAGGCTCATTATCCCCACTCTATAGGTGGTTGGGATTGGAGTGAGCCAACCGTTGGCTTAAACCCACGTGACAAAGAAGCACAGCTGGGACACGAGCCCCAGCCTTGCCTCGGCTCTATGAACCCTCCAGCTGCGGGGACTGTTGGGGAGCACACCCTGCTTTCTGCCTCCGGCCTACAGAGCCGCAGCAGGAAAGCTGCGGGCATCGCCTGGCACACGGTCCTCTGGAGCTGACCCTGGCATGCTGCAACCTCTCCTTGCAGCCAAAGTGAAAGCAAGAAGACAAAATGTTTAAAATAACCCCAGCAATGCAAAAGCTGCGTCACAGGTTGTTCTGACTCTGCTCTAGCTCAGCCGTCCCTCCAGTGGGACTGTGAATATTTGGGCTGGCCCTGCACCCTGCCAGCCTGGCTGCAAACGGAGCGGCTTGGACCAGCATCACCCTGGAAGCAAAAAACAGTGCCTAGCAAGAGACAAAGTACGGAAAGATGCATTGTGTGCTGTCCCATCCTTTATTTGGTTTAAATTGTGAATAACTCCTTGCAGAGGAAGGAAGCCCTGACCATGGCATGGAGAGGCACAGCAAGGGCTCCAAGGCAGGGCTGTGCCCCAACCTGGGGTGCACACAGGGCTGCAGGCAGGGGCTGCCCAGGGCATGGGCAACAGCCTCAAATGGGCCATCTCGCCTGCGTGCATGGGGTCCAGGTTCTCTCTGCTGCTCAGGCTCCTCCATCTCCATGCAGGACCCCCCCTCTCTCCCTGTCCCCTGCAAACAGGTCTTTCCTTTCTTGCTCCAAAGCCAAGGGAGGCTCCGGCTTGCCTACAGCATCGCTCCCATTTCCACCGTGCGGGAGACACTATGTCCCCACCCGCCACCCCCGTCCTGGCAGAGCAGCCGAGTATTTTGGAAAGTGTTAGAAAGGCAGCAGTGAGTCACAGGCAGCTGCACTGCCTGGCAGGCTCGTCTGGCCCCCGGCCACCCCCCAGGGTCACAGCACCCCGAGGGCAGCCCCCAGCAGCAGCTTAGGGCTGTGGCCATGTTTGTGGGGTGACAAGTCCCCTTCTTTCTCCCCCTCTTTCTCCCCAGCATCTCCAGCAAAGAGCTGACTGAGCTTATAGAGCGCCTGCAGAAAAATGCCGACCAAGTGGAGAAAAACATCGTGGAGACTGACTCCCGAATGCAAAATGTAAGCAAGCCATGGCCGCATGCACACGGGATCCTGCGAGCAGCCCTGTCCCCCCTGCTCCCTCCTGCCACAGCCCTTACCACTTCCCTGCGGTCTCCTCTCCTCTCCTATGGCACACGTGCACGGCTGCCCTGCCCTGCAGCGGGTACCCTGGCTGTGATGATCCGTAACAGAGGGATGCATGAGCTCCCCCGGCTCGTGGGAAGAAGGTGGGAAGGTGTAACAGATGACGGGGCCCCAAAATTCTTCCCTACCCAGGGCTGGGTAGCACTGTGCAGAGCAGGAATGTGCATCCCTGGATGTGCATCCCAGCAGGCAGCTGGGATGGAGAAGGGACCTGAACCATCCTCCTCTTCCCAAAGGTTACAGTGCATCCCGAGGCAATGCAGCCCCCCAGCCACAGCCCTTCCTCGGGGCTAACAGAGGCGAGGGGAAAGCAAAATACATCCCTGGGAGGACATGAGATGGCAGAGCTGGTTCCCAGGGGCAGTGCGGTGGGAGGACCTTGCTCAGCCCTCTTGAATACTGTTTATTTTCCCCTCGTGACCCTTCCCCCCTGCTCTCTGCCTGCCCAGGACTTGCACAAGATCAAGGCATGCCAGCTAGCGCAGTACAAGGACCTGACGGCTCAGAAACTCACCGAGTCCGACAAGCTGCTCTACGTGCTGGACGGGGATGCAGCTATCGCCCGGCACATGAAGCACCCTCAGGGTGACATGATCACAGAAGAGTGAGTACTGAGGAGGGAGACCTGTCCCCAGAGCCTTGCAGGGGGGAAGGACGCTTCTCCAGGGGCTCTGCTCAGCTCCTGCCTGCAGCTGGGGGGTCACCACAGGCTCCTCTGCATCCCCATTTGCATTAAGGTGCATAACCCCTAGCCATCCTTGGGCATGTGTAGAGTGAGAACGGCCGCACGCCTGCTGATGGCAGCTCTGCACAAAGCATGGCGAGGTGGTATCTGCCCACTGTGTGGGCAGACCATGCTCTCCCCCAGTACCAGCCTGCCCTGAGCTGGCTGGCATGCTGAGCAGCCCTTGGCAGAGGATGGGTGCAGAGGAACCTTTGCCCTCTCCCTCCCCAGCTGACTGCACAATGTGGCTGCTGCCAGCCAGCCGGGGCTCTCCCAGGTCCCCTAAGGACAGTCCCCCCTTCCATGGGGGCCTGGGAAAGGATCACCTACAGCTACCAATGCTAATGCCGACCCATGCCTACATCCTGCATCCCACCCTTATCTTTCCCTTCCCACAGCATCCGGCAGCTGAAGGAACGAGTGGCAAACTTGCGTGTGAAACACGAGCAGATCTACAACTTCCCCCTGCAGCATATTGAGCCCCAGGTCAACTGGTCAACAGTGATCGAGGAGAAACAGGTACCAAGGGGACCACTGCCTGGCCAGTAGCACCAGCTGGGCAGGACCTCATGCATCTGCCCATGGAGAAACAGGCTTTTGGAAGCCTTCTTGGCAACTTTATACTGGGAGCAGCAAACAGCATGGGAAAGAGGTGGGGTGCTGGGTGGCAGGGGAGGGTGCAGAGGCAATGGGACAAGGCCAGCTGCTGTGGCACCAGGAATCAGTGCTCAAAGCGGCACTGCTGGCAGCAGCCGGGCTAAGAAAGGAAAAACTCTGGAGGATCGGGGGGCCACGGGGGAGTGCACCAGCCTGGCCCTCACAGGATGGGCTCCTAGGCTCAGCCTGGCCATTGACCTCCTGGGTGAGCCTGGGTAAACCTCTGCCCTTCTCCATCTGAGGATGGAGACCACACTCCCTCTCCAGGCAATGTGCACCAAAGCCCCACTGTTCTAAGAGTGGAAAAGCTTCTTCTTATAACCAGTCTGCGCTTCCCCCATTTCAATTTATGCCTGTCATCTCTCACCTTTCTACCACATACCACCTTGCAGAGCCTGGCTCCATTTTCTCAACAACCTTATAAGAAGGATGCTGTGAGGTCCCCCCAAAGCCTTCTCCTCCCCAAGCTGAACAAGCCTCAGCCTCTCCTCTTGGGTCCTTGCCTTGACATCCCCAGTCACCACCTGCTTTGGGCTCTACTCCATGGCCCTTATTTTTTCCCACTCCCTACACTCTTCCAGCCAGAAAAGGGTTAAAAACCCCAAACTGGCTTTCCCATGGTGACCCTCCAGCACAGCCAATTTCACCCATGTGCTCCTGGGCACCTGTACCAGAGCCCATCCAAGCCCAGCTCCATGGCCACCTCCAGGAGGAGTTTCCTAGGTCTTAGCTGCCGCACCCCGTTCACCCATCGCTAACCCCAACTCCTGTGCACCACAGGACGCATTAAGCAGCAAGGGCTTTGGGACCGACCTGCCGCTAGTCAACAGCCAAGTAGAAGAGCACAACATCTTCCACAATGAGGTCATGGCCATCGGCCCACACATCGCCAGGGAAGGCAACAAGGTCAGCTCTCCTGCCCCTCTCCTCGCTGTCCCACAGGGTTGGCCCTGTCCCGAGCCGCTGATGAAGGCGAGGGCATCCCACTATCCAAGCTGCTACAGCCTGGACCAGGTTGGGTGGGCACTCAGATCCACGCCTAACCTCAGAGCTCAGCATCATACGCCAACTCTAGCTTTACAATGAGCCAAATCCCATAAACCCCACATCCCTCTCCACCATCAAGCCCCCCCCAGGCCACCACTCTCCAGAAACACGCTCCTAACTCTTGCCTTGCTTCTCCTCTGTTACCAGGAATACACAAGCGACTTCCAAGCCAAATACCAGAAGCTGCTGGTAAGAGACCTTTGGGATCCCCAGGGCAGAGCCCTTTTGCAGGGGTCCCTTGCCAGGGGTGACCCATGGAGAGGAGCTTTGGTTTGAGCTCTCCCCTCTGACCCTTCCCAGGCCAGCTCCCAGCAGCGGCAGCAGGATCTGAATTCCCTGCAGGACTACATGCAGCGCTGCACCAACAAGCTCTACTGGCTGGATCAGCAGGCGAAGGACAGGACCCATTACGACTGGAGCGACCACAACCTGGACTACCCCAGCCGGCGCCGCCAGTACGAGGTCTGTGCACACTCGCCTGCAGCCTGGCCCTGCGCTGGCTGGGTGCTTTGCGGCAAGGGAGGTGGGCACGGAGCCAGGGGAGCAGGCTGGGGGTTGGACGGGGGCAGGAAACATCCCTTCCCCCATGCCTCAGTTTCCCCCACTCCATCATGAAGCACCCTGAGAGGTACAGATGATACCATATAAATAGTAAGGTTAATCCTTACCTCCTGCCAAAGTTAATGCAATGAGGAAGCTCGACAGCTTCCTCATTCTCCTCTCCCTTATCTCAGCATTTGCTTGGCAAGAATCGCATCTTTAGCAACATCTGCAAGGGAAGGAAAAATCAAAAGCTGCAGTGGGGGAACGTCACACTTTGTCTTGTGGAGCTGTTCAGGCCCTTTCAGAGTAGCTCAGTCACAGGACACAGCCAGGGTCCCCTCTCTTTGCGTGGGGATCAGTGTCTCGCCTCTCTCCATCTAGAACTTCATCCACCGGAAGCTGGAGGAGAAGGAGGAAGCCATCAACAAGCTGCACACGGATGGAGATCAGCTGCTTGCCCAGAATCACCCTGGGAAGAACGCCATCGAGGTGAGCATCAGGGATGGGTTCCAGCTTCCCCACCCACCCCGGAGCTCGGGGGACTCACCCAGCCCTTCTCCAGTGTGGAACCTGGTGCCAGCATGACTCTGGACTTTACTTCCTGGGGTGCCAAGTGGGAAAAAGTCTCCTTCACCTGCAAGTGTATAAACACCATTGGAGGAGCCAAGATAAACCCAAGGAGCTCTTCCCATCTTCCTCATTCCTGCGGCGATTACCCTGTGCCTGCCTACAAAGGATAAATTATGGTGGCAAGTTCCACCTTTGATGGGAAGATGGACATAAGGCCACAGGATTTGCCACCTCCTTTCACCCAGCCCCACACTCCCATCGGAGCATCCCAGCTTTGGACTAGCTCTCCAGTATTCCCATCCTAGCTTTGACCTGAGAGCACCTGGGTGGCTTCAGAGGCAGCCAAGGAGTTGTTTGCTCAAGATGGAAACTGGTACTTTCTGGTGGGCCGCTCAGGCTCATCTCTATCATAGGTCATTCTGCTAACGTCCTCCTCCCACCCCTCTCTTGCAGGCTCACATTGAGGCAGTGCACGCCGACTGGAAGGAGTATCTCAACCTGCTGATCTGTGAGGAGAGCCACCTGAAGTTCATGGAGGAATTCCACAAGGTACCAGATCCCTGGGGGCAGTGAGGCACTGCTGTTTCCTCTGCACAGCCTGGAGAGTAGGTGCAATAGAGTCCAGAATATGAACAAACTCCTGCTGCTCTAGAAACAGAGTAGAAGAGATCGAGTCCTCTAGTCTACGGGGCTTTTAGGACTAGGAGGACCACCTTGAGCTGATATAACCCAAGTCATAATTGCTCAAGCACCAAAGGTCAGTAATTGTTTGGCCAAAGTATGACTTGCAGAAAGCATCTGCTCCAATGCCGAGGTTCAAAAGCCACAGTCTGGTGTCGGCATCCTTGTCTGCAGGACAGCAGAGGTACCTCACAGAGGTACCCCATCCCCAAAACAAGGCATGGGGAGACCTTGCATGCTCCGCTCAGAAGAACAGGTCCAAGTGGGGAAATTACACCTGCAGAAAGCAGAGTTGGCCCGCCGGGGAGCCCTGCGCAAGGGCTCAGCGCCCCAGCTGAGCTCAGCAGACAGATGTCTGCTGGATAAATTGCATCCGACAGCCAGGGAGGTTCTGCAGGGGAACAGGTTGGGCTGGATTCCTCTCCCACAGCCTGGGCGTGTTGACGACGTGATGAGTCTGTTGCCA
Source organism: Harpia harpyja (assembly GCF_026419915.1). Taxonomy (NCBI): domain Eukaryota; kingdom Metazoa; phylum Chordata; class Aves; order Accipitriformes; family Accipitridae; genus Harpia; species Harpia harpyja. The sequence goes on along the minus strand of NC_068960.1, from coordinate 18,384,802 downwards.
AAGCTGAACCATGGTGCCCAGCCCAGGCAGTGCCTTTTGTGGGTATTTGCCAGAATAACTGCCCCGGGGGGTGGTTTGTGTGTGGAAGGGCTTGGCTCTGCCTTCTCCTCCGCACTGGCAATGGAGACGCCACACACTGTCATGATGCTGTCCAAGTGAAACAAAAATTGAGGGCAGGGAAAGGTGGGATTTAACAACTCTGCAGGAGAAGACCATGGAATAAGCTGCCCCTGGTTGTCTTTCCCCTAGCTCTGCTGTCCTGAGCATGGGAAATAACGATTCCTCACCTTTCTCCATGTACTTCTTTCTGGGTGTCCAGATGCCCATCATAGCTCCTGGTGGCTGTCCCTGCTCTAGGCAGTGTGAGGACCAGGGTGCTGGGGTGGGTCTGCTCCATGTTTCAGCAGGACCCCCTCTCACAAGAGACTTTGCCTTTCTGCAGTTTCAGAAAGACACCAAGGATGCCCAGGAGCTCTTGAAGAAGGTGGACACAGACCTGGACCAAAAATTCAGCCCTGAGTTCAAAGACAGATACCAGCTTGAATCTCTCCTGCGGGAGCTGGATGTGAGTACTGGTGCAGGCAGGACCGCAGCAGGAACCAGTGTCCCTGTGGCACCAACGGACATCCCTGCCGCTGTAGGCATCTAGCCCAGCTTTCTCCATGGCAAGGAGCAGGACCATGCTGCTGCCTCCCTTTGCCTGGCCTTCACTGGACTCTTCCTTCCCCTCTAGCTAGAGATTGCCTCTCCCATAGCAACGTAATTACTCACTGGGCTGGTTTTCATTTGTTCTCTCATTGAGTTAGCGCTCATTAAGGGTGGGAGTATAATTAGACCTGCTGCCAGAGGAGGTTGTGGAACTTGCTGTGCTGCCGAGAGCCAGGCTGTGAGATCGCCTGCTTGGGAAGGGCTGTGCTGATCCAAGCCGCTGGCCCAGCCCAAGCCCAAGCATGCTGCAGCAGGCTGAGATGATGCACATGTCCTGGGACAGCTGATAACTCTTCCTGAGAGCTGTCCCTCTCCTCCTGTGTGCTCCATCCCACTCAACATTACATGATACCCACCTGCACAGCTAGAAATAGAGCAACTGATGGAGAGCCTTTTCACAGGGCTCTAATTAGAGCTAATAGCTGGGAACAGGGCTATCCATCAACATGCAGCCACACAGATGTGGACCACATGCCCAGGAATGCCTGTCACCACCTGGTGGCTAGTGCCAAGGCATCGCAATTCATGGGCACAGTCCCAGTCCTGAGCCCCGCTGCAAAAGTAGGCAGGAGAGTGCAGGAGCACTTGGTGTAGAAACACAATGGCTGCAGAGCAGGACCCAGGAGCCATTTTCACTAGCATAAGCAAAAGAGAAGCTGCAATCTGTCCTGGAAGCATTGGTATGAGCTTGTCCCCAGACCTTCCCCAGCTGGGAGAGCCTGGGAGCTCGTTCTTCCCATGTTTCCCTACTGGTTTTTGTCATTGCCCTGTGCTAGGACCAGGAGAAGGCCTTGGACAAATATGAGGCAGTGGTGAAGTCCCTGCAGGAGCGCAGCCAGCACATCCTGCCCCTGCGGTACCGCCGCGAGACGCTGCTCCAGCCCGTCCCCGTGGAGGCTCTCTGCGAGTACGAAGGCGAGCAGGTAACATCTCCCTCGGGCCATAAGCTATGCCGAGGTGCTGCTGGGCACCGTCTCCTTGGGGGGCACTGGGCATGGAAGAGGCACCTGGGGAAGGAGAAGATTTTGCCAGTGCCCAAGTGGCGATGCCTCCCACAGCGGGGACAAGGCAAAGGCCATACTCGCCCCGGTGGGAAAGCCGGTTTTGCAGCTCAGGAGGAGCAGTGCAGGAGGGGTCTGGGGAAAACGCAGCTTCCATCCGCCCTGTGGACAGCCTGCCTATCACACACCTTTCAGGAGGCTGCGACAGCCCAGCTCTGTCGCATTCCCACGCTCCCTGCGCTGGGATGGTGAAGATGTCTGGGCATGTTTCTGATCAAAGAAACTTGCCCCACCATCACGGGCAGAGTCCTGGCAGACACATCTGCATCCCCCCATCCCCACCATCACGGTATCAGTCTTTGCAGGACTGAGTAGTTGACTGAAGGGATGGGACAACAAAGCCAGCAGACACCACGGGAGCGGCAGGGGCCCGGAGAGGAGCGAGCGGCTCCGGCTGTCTCAGCTGCCTGCCTCTCCGAAAACGAAAGCCACAGCACAGCCTTGGAAACGCCTTCTCATCTCTGCCCTAGTGGGAATTTGCTTGCTGTGGCTGTTGCAAGAGGAGGAATGGCTTCATACCTGGCGGCTCAGGGGAGGGAGGAGCGGGCACATGAGTTTTTGGCAAGCGGCAGGCACTTGGAGAAGCGAGAGGGTGCCAAGAGAAGGGACTGGGGTTTATGCTGGTCCTGCCTTCCCGCAAGCGTGGCTCCCCAGGGCTGCCGTTGTGGAGCAGGGCAGGCGGTGTTTCCAGACCTGCTGCTGTGACCGGTTCCTGTCCTCCAGGGCCAGATAAGCCGAGGAGCCCACTACACCCTGCAGAACAACAGCGGAGACATTTGGGAAGTGGCAGACAGCTCAGGAGACAGGATCAGCGCCCCGGGGGTCTGCTTCATGATCCCCCCACCTGACGCAGAAGCAATAGCACTGGCGGATCAGTATGTGTCCCCCAGCCTGCTGTACCAGACCCTCCTGCTGCCCCGGCAGCCTTTGCCCTTGCCTTCACCAGCCCCAGGCCATGGCATGAGCGCTGCACACCGCCCTCCCCCCCCCCCCCCCCCCATCTGGCAGCACTGATGGGGGGGCTCCTGCCCAGATTCCTACAGCAAAGCTGTGCCTGCTTGAAGCCTCAGGCTTCCTCCAGGAGGGTTCTCTGCACCCTCCTGCTTGCACACAAGATCCCACCTGGCAAAGCAGGGCCAGCTCAGAGCCACCCAGGTCCCCCCCTCCTCTGGGGGGCCGTTACGGCGGGGGGAGCTGCCCATCCCTTCCTCAGCAGGCAGGTACCTGCCTTTGCTGTCCCTGCTCTCATGCCTCATGAAGACACTGCTCTACCCCTTTGCCAACATGGGGTGAAAGTGCCTCTTCCCCACTTGCTTCATGGCTGCCTCAAGGGGCCAGGTCCCACAAGCCCCTCCAGAGCTGCACCTCCTTCCTGGAGCAGCACCGGGATGGGTGACGGGGTGATGGAGGGGCCGAGGGCTTGACTCTGACCTCATGCCCACGCTGGCCCACTTTGCAGAATTGCCAATCACTACGTGACCGTGAAGGAGAAGACGGCCAACTGCAAGAACATCCTCCAGCAGCGCTACGAGGGGCTGAAGGCAGACAGCATTGGAGGTGCGCCTCTGGAAGGGCAGCTTGGGGCTTGCCCCTTGCCAGGCACAAAAGGGCTGCTGCAGCCTTCAACTTAGGTGGTGGCCCTTAGGGGGGATGTCACCGAGAGCTTTCCATCTCCTAAGGGTCCTGGGGACAACAGTGTTGGGATGTATGCAGGGGCACAGCAGCCAGGCTGTGGTCACAGAAGGCAGAGCTCAGGGAGTGGAGGGGGATGCGGGTTTTGCACTCACCAGCGGGATTGAACCTAGACCCAGCTTCCAACCAGCTTTAACCTCGTCCCCCCTCATTATCCAGACGCTGCATCAGTTCAGGGGCGCCAACTTCTGGCAGGGCTGGAGAAAGTGAATAGCGACCTGGACAAGCAGGAGAAAGCAATAACGGCAAACCTCCGTCCGCCGCTGGAGCAGAGTCGGGCTGTGCAGGACAGCACTGAGCGCTCCAAGGACCTGAAGGTACGGGGCTGTGGAAGCAGACAGACGGTGCTGTACAGGGACCGTACTCCCAGGGGGTCTCCAGGACCTCAGTATGCTGGGTGCTGTAAACATTCCCTGAGCCCAGGAGCATGCGGGGATGGAGTGATGCTTACAGCTGGCTGCTTCTTCTAGTGGAGGTGGGGAGCAGCCCCTTGAGCAGACTCTGAAGCCTTTGCCCTGCTCCTGGCCCAGCTCAGTCACAGAAAGGTTGAATGGGAAAAAGGTGATGGCTGCAGAGTGTGGACTGTGAGGAAGAGAGGAGAGCCCTCAAGTTTTGATCCTGCTCATATTCTGAACACAGCAGGGATGTTAACTTTGCCACCACCATCACCAGCTCAGAAAGGAGCAGGGAAACACTTATGGTCTAGGGCACTGTTTCTTCTTGCGCGCCTGCGCCGCTAGGCTCCGTTGCTGGTAGCATCCTGCTCCTTTCCTCTCCTTCAGACCCCTAATTAAGCCAGGCTCCGTGCCACAAACCTCCCTTGGTTTAGGAGGAAGTTCAGGTCCTGGTTACATCACCTGCTGAGGGCTGTGTCGAAATCCAAGTGCCACCACAAGTGAAAGCAAATTGCTCCAACTGCCTGCAGCGCTTTGATGTCCAGGCAAGCATTCATCAGTCAGGCTGCAGAGCCCAACAGTTCAGATGAGTCCAGCGCATTTCTGGCAGAGCTAGAGCTGGTGGGAACCACTCCCCAGCCAGAGTTTTCTTGCTAAGGGCTAGCTAGCCTGCCCCAGAAGAGATAGAAGTCAACAGAAAGTCAACAGAAAACATCCTTTTGTCCTGTACAGGGCTGAAAGGCACCTGCCATCAAACACAAGCCCTCAGCCCTGACTGCCCTTCTCACACTGGACAGCCAAGGGTCGGCTTCTTTGTAGCCACAAGGTCCTAGTTCAGTTGCTATAAAGGCTTTATTCCTACTGTAGAACATCACCAATGAGGTCCGTCGCATTGAACCTGAGAAAATGAGGAAGATCCAGGAGTGCGAGGTCTTCATCGAATCTGTGCCGAACACTGGCAGCGCTACCTTGGTAAAGAACAAGGTGGAGAACACCAACAAGAAGTACGACCGTGTGGTCCAGCTGCTCAGTGCTGCCCAAGAGAAGTAAGTCATGGCTTAAGCCTGGCATAACATAGGATCCTGCAGGAGATAGTTGCAGGCGTGCTTAAACACCTTTCCTCTTGTGTCCATACAGAGTTGAGGTGGCCACGCACCTCGAGAGGAGCCTCCAACAAGGCCGAGACCTGCTGTCTACCTATGAGAACAAACTGGTCATAGATGACACTGTACCAGAGGATTTGCGGGTGGTAGACCGTAAGAAAGAAGAGCTGCTGGTGAGTGTTTTCTCCAGCCAGTTTTCTACCCTATTGACATGCTCCACATACAAAACCACTTTCCAAAAGCTGGGGTAATTGCTGCTCAGCTCACAAGCCTGAATCAGTTGGTAAAGGGATGGCCTCCCCCAGCTGGAAATGAGATCTCACATTAACTGCAGTGATCCCCACCTATTTTAAATGCAAACCATTCCCATCCCCAAACCAGGAATCAAATGCCAGTTGAATACTTGTGATTTGACGAAAAGACTAATGGAGAAGTGAAGGATAAAATGGGCTGGGAAAAGCAACGCAGAGGCCTGATACTTGAAAGAGATGGACCTAGCAAGGCTTTGAGAACAGTTATCGCTAGGGAAAGCTACCAACCAATATTGGCAATCCTTCTGCTATAGAAAGACCAAGAACTGGCTAGGCCAGAATTTTCTGTCCTTCAGCTTTTCCATTAAATCTCCAAGTTCAGACTAGCATGCAAAAGCTTTCACAGCTCCTTCTGGAGTTGTTGCACTGGTAGGAACAGAGTTTAAGGCTTGCACGAGGAACATCGAATATTTTGCACAGAGTATGCTTGCTTTTAAAGGTTAACAGGTGGAGAAGGGAGCAAGAGCTAGCTTTTCTCCCCATCAGGTTTCCCAGATGGTTCTGCTTACAATGCAAGGCTCTAACTTGCTTTTCTCCACAACTCGTAGCACTACTGCAACTCAGCCATTCCTTAGCATCCTCTGCAGCTCCAGTGCAACAGCTGGAGTTGATGTGGAACAGTGACAAAAGCCTGGCACGTGTGCAACCCCAGAGAATCCCTCTATCCTACTTTTTTCCACAGGCCATGGGCACCGAGCTCCAGTCCAAAAGGTTCCTGCTCAATGAAGCAGAGCAGAATTTGCAAAGGACGAAGACGTGCTCCAACACCCTGGCCAGCAAGTTCCAGGAGCACTGCCCTGACATTGAACGGCAGGAAGCCGAGCTCTACAAACTCAACCAGCGCTTCAACAACCTCAGCAAGCAAATTGACCACAGGTAAGACAGAGGATAGAATCTAGCTAGAACTGGACCAGCCTGGACAGCTGGGATATTTACAGTAGAGTTGGAACCACACTGAATCTGGAAGAGGCCTAACACCATCATGGGAATGAGCAAGTTGCAGAAGGGCTTCCAGGGAGGGTTAAGGAGGAAGAGAGAGGTGTTCCTGGCATACACTAGCTGGGTAGATCTGGGCAGCCTTTAGGATTAAGTGTTCTTGCAACAGAGATGGGGACTTTGGCAAGAGGACAACCGTGGCTCAAATCTGTGTCTTTAGGGAGCAAGGGAAGCGGGGATGGGTTAAGAGGCGTTTGCAGAAGACACAAGAGATGTGATAGTACTGAAGCTGAGCTGATTTCCCCTACAGGACGCAGACCCTGCAAAAAGCAAAAAGCGCCTATTCCAACTACCGCACCAACTACGACAAAGTCAACCAGTTTCTGTGCAACATACCTAACTACGAGCCACAGGACACTGACAACATCCAGCAAGTGGAAATGAAGCTGAAGAACCAAGCGGTAACTCTTTTTGAGAGCGCCCTAGGCTCCACAGGGAGAGGAGAAGAAACAACACTAAAAGATAAGGAATAGAACTTAGATAGCTCCTGAATATAAAACAGAAAAATATAAATACTTATTAGCTTTATTTATTTTTACAGTGTAAGGTCCCACTATCCTACCTGTGCCTTGTTTACACATAGCAGGGCAGCTCAGGAAGGTTGTAATTCTGTGTTGTAGTTTTAATGGCAACCCTCAAAAAGGCTCAACGATGTGTTTGGATTTTGTGTTCCCTTTGACATGTATCTCTGTGTATGCCAGGCACTCCTCAATGACATTGCAAGCAAGGAACAGGAGGTGCAGAAGATCTCCGCCACAGCTCAGCAATACCAGCAGGCAGTGAAGGTAAGGACTGCAATTCTGCCAGTGGGAGAACTAACATAAAAACATAGAATAGTTTGGGTTGGAAGGAACCTTTAAAGGTCATCTAGTCAAACCCCCCTGCAATGAGCAGGGACATCTTCAACTAGATCAGGTTGCTCAGAGCCCCGTCCAACCTGACCTTGAATGTTTCCAGGGATGGGGCATCGACCACCTCTCTGGGCAACCTGTGCCAGTGTTTCACCACCCTCAGCATAAAAAATTTCTTCCTTATATTTAGTCTGAATCTGCCCTCTTTTAGTTTAAAACCATTACCCCTTGTCCTATTGCAACAGGCCCTGCTAAGAAGTCTGTCCCCATCTTTCTTGCAAGCCCCCTTGACGTACTGAAAGGCTGCTATAAGGTCTCCCCAGAGCCTTCTCTTCTCCCGGCTGAATAACCCCAAGCCTGTCCTCATAAAAGAGGAGTTCCATCCCTCTGACCATTTTTGTGGCCGCCTCTAGACCCGCTCCAACAGGTCCATGTCTTTCTTGTACTGAGGACCCCAGAGCTGCATGCAGGACTCCAGGTGGGGTCTCACCAGAGCAGAGTAGAGGGGCAGAATCACTTACATCCTACAAGAAGCCACATAAAGAAAGCCTCATGCCCTTGCTCAGTCAACTGATGAGCTAAAGCCAGGTTGTACCTACTCTAACATCGACATCATGTGGCCATTAGCATGGCAACTGGCTGATTTATTGTCTGTGAAAGGAGGGTTTCCACTCCAAGCCCAGCATTGGTAAGGTAACTCAAAAGTCATGGTCACAGGGCAGTACCTGACTCAGAACCTCCTGGGAGATCCTGCCAACAGTGCTCCAGGTGCCACCAACCTCAGCAACTTGCCTAAAACACAGGTCAAGGGAAGAAGTCATTAACGGCAGGATTTAGGAGGGACCTGTGCATGAAGGGGAGCCAGTAATCTCACCTTCCTCCTGGGAATGTCTTCCCACAGGACTACGAGTTGGAAGCAGAGAAGCTACGGTCCATCCTTGACCTAGAGAATGGCCGGAATGGGTACATGAGCAAGAAGCCCAGACTCCAGTCTCCAGCCGCAAAAGTGAAAGAGGAGGTAAACAAGGGGTGGCCTAGAGCGAGCTAAAGCAGATGACAGCTTATGGGACCAATGGGGATTTTGCAAACAGTTATATTTACTGTCAGCGAACTAGGTCCCAGAGGGGACTGCAGAGGTGGGCAGAGAATCAGGGGAGGAAGGGATTTTTCATCATTCTTAACCCATCAATTTTTTTGGACTAGGCTGGCCAGAATGAGAGGGCAAATACTGGATTTAGCACTTCCCTTCTGAAAGGGGAACAGGGGAAGAAAAGCCAAAACCCTGAAATTTTTCCCCTCCTAAGACTTTCAAACAGAGAGTGAAATTTCACCGCCAAAGACTGCATGCTAGATAGAAATACTTACAGCAAGAGCAGGCCACAAGCTACTTATTTATGCAGGATCTCTTTGCTACCTGCCTCAAACTCACCCTGCCTATCAAGGCAGGCAGGCAGCCAGAAGTGTCCACCCAGTTCTTCCTTGGCTGCATCTCCTTTTGCATATCTTGAGCAGGAAACGTACAGTATGACCACGAGAGAGTGTGTGCGCATGAGAATTGCTCTTCCTCCCCCATAGCTTGGCAGATCACCGCTGTTGAAGGGTTTCAGAAGAGCACCCAGGGTTACTTCTTTAGGGCCTGTTGTTTCTATTCAGCGAGTCTTGACCAAGCACCCCTGGTTCCACTACCTCTTCTCAACGCATTTTTGTTCCATAGGAAGCTGTTCTGGCAGCCAAGTTCACCGAAGTAAATGCTGTGAACAAACAGAGGCTGCAGAATCTGGAGTTCGCTCAGAGCCTCCTGCGGCAGGTAAGCAATCACCAGGAGCAATGTGATACTGAAAGGACAGTCGCGTAAATAATATATGTGTGCCTTTGCTATTACAAGTTGAACTGGAAACAAATCTAGCTAGTGTATCATGCCCCCCAAATCATTAATCAGCAGACACTTAAATTAGATAGACAACACCTCTGTGTTTCCCAGTCCCATCTCCCACTCCTTCACCCTAGGAAGCTCCACATAATTTTTAACACTTCTTTTGCCAAACCCATGCCAGAATTAGCATCCCTCATGGCTGAAAGCTTTGTTTTGACAGCAACAGGCATCGCAGAAACCATTTCTCAGGCTGGGAATCCACAGAGCAGTTCAAGAGCAGCCTGTTTGGAAATAACCCCTGTTCAGCATTTGCAATAGGCAACCTCCATTAACCAAGCTCAACATCCTCCTGTCATTTTGTCACAGGAGGCACTGAAAGTAAGCACCAAAAGTATGATTATTTGGGGTTTTTTGACTACACATTCTTTTTTCAACAACAGCAACCAGAGGTTCAAGTGACACAAGACTTTGTCCAGACCAAAAAATCCATAAGGCCCATGGAAGAAGTCTGGAAGTTGAAGAAAGAGCTTGAGGATGAGACTCAGCGTCGGCAACAGCTAGAAGCGGAGATCAAAGCCATTCAGAACAACATTGTTCACCTGCAAAACCAGAAGCCCCAAGAAACTGTCATTAAGAAAGAACTGCTGAAGAAAGTGCCTGACCCACAGCTGGAGGAGAGCTTCCACAAGCTGCAGCAAAACCTAGCAGAAGAGCAGCGCAAGAACCAGGTGCTCCAGGATGAGCTGGAGGCTCTTAAAATCAGGCTGCGAGTTTTGGAGCACGAGAAGAGGGAAGGAGGGCAGGAATATATAGTGAAAGAGGTACTGCGTATTGAACAAGATAAGGCTCAAGCTGATGAAATCCTGAAGCTCAAAGAAGAATTGGAAGAGCTCAGGAGGCAGGAAGGAACCAGAGAGAATGAAGTCATCCTTTTACGCCAACAAATTGCTGTGCTGTCTAGTGAGAAGAACAAAGAGCAGGAGAAGGTAACGGAGAAGGAGGTGCTGAAGCTGCAGAACGATCCCCAGCTGGAGATGGAATTCCGGATGTTGCAAGAGAGTAAGCTGAGGGAGAGCGCCCTTCGGCAGAAGCACGAGGAAGAGCTCAGCTTCCTCCAGGACAAGCTCAAACGTCTTGAGAAGGAACGAGCCATCGCCGAGGGCAAAATTACCGTCAAGGAGGTGCTGAAGGTAGAGAAAGACTTAGCCATTGAAAGAGAGGTGAATGAGCTCCGGCGCCAGTACGAAGATGAGAAGTCCAAGGGTCGTTCCAATGAGCGGGAAAAGGCTGAGCTGCTCAGGAAGATCCAGCTTCTGGAGGAAGAGAATGCCAAGGTGGTTGTCCAGGAGAAAGTGCGTGAGATCGTGCGCCCAGACCCCAAGGCTGAAAATGAAGTTGCCAACCTTCGTTTGGAGCTGGTAGAGCAAGAGAGGAGATACCGAGGTGGTGACGAACAGCTGAAGAGCTGCCAGAATGAGTTGGCTGCTCTGAGGAACAGAGGGCCACTGGTAGAAGTCAAAGAAGTCATTAAGGAGGTCATTAAGTACAAGAATGATCCAGAAACTGAAAAGGAGCTACAGCGACTCCGGGAGGAAATCATAGAGAGGACAGGAGCAATTGAAAGAGCTGACCTTGAGATCTACCAGCTGAAACAAGAGATACAAGCTTTGAAAGATACCAAACCTCAAGTGCATATGAAGGAAGTTGTCCAAGAAATTCTGCAGTTTCGGGAAGACCCCAAGACTAGAGAGGAGGTAGAGTCTCTGAGAGTGCAGCTAGCAGATGAACAGATGAAGCACATTGACCTGGAGAGGGAGCGGCTACTCCAAGAAGAGAAAGTAAGAGAGAAGGAGGAAGAACTTTCCCAGGTGAAAGAGAAAGTGGTCCAACAGGAAGTAGTGAAGTATGAGCAAGATCCTGCCTTGAAAGCTGAAGTCAACTCCTTCTCTCAGAGCATTGAGAGTGAGCTGAAGCAAATTGATTGCCTCCGTGAAGAACTCCGCAAGCTGCAGAGGAGGAGGTCTGAGTTAGAGCGTCAGCTAGAAGAACTTGAGAAAGAGAGACAGGCCCGCAGAGAGGCTGAACTGGAGGTGCAGAGGCTGAAGATTAGGTTGAATGAGTTGGAAGAACAGGAGAGGGAGACGACAGAACGAGTGACTGTGAAACAGAAAGTGATCCTTCAGCAAGATCCCCAGCAAGAGAAGGAGCACTCCCTCCTCAAGCTGGAGCTAGAAGAAGAGAAGCACCGGAGACAAGTCTTGCAAACTGAACTAGAAGCCCTGAGAAAGAAGCTCCTTTCTTTGGAGAAGATGGAGGTCAAAGAGAAAGTGGTCTTTTCAGAGAGTGTCCAAGTGGACAAAGGAGACACGGAGTACGAGATTCAAAAGCTGAAGAGCAATCTGGAAGAAGAAAGCAGGCGTAAGAGGGAGCTAGATGCAGATATCAACCGCCTTGAAACCAGGCTGTCCGAGGTGGAATTCAACAACTCCAAGTCATCAAAGGAACTAGACTTACTAAGGGAGGAAAACCACAAACTACACCTTGAGAAACAGAACCTGCTGATGGAAACAAGGAGACTGCAATCGGAGATTGAACTCACAGCAACAGAAGCTCGGGATTTGAGAAACATCACCCACGTGGACAGTGGAATAAACCTGGACTCCAGATTCCAAGCTTTGGAAAGAGAGTTAGATGATCTGAAGCAGTTATCCAGAGAAAAAGACGCAGAGATTGAGCAACTCCAGAATCGCCTCAAGACAGTGGCTATCAAGAGGGAACAAAGAGAGAATCACCTGAGGCGCTCCATTGTGGTCATTGACCCTGATACAGGAAAAGAAATGTCTCCAGAGGAAGCTCATGTGTTTGGCCTCATCGAATGGAGCCTGTTTGTCAAACTGAAGAGTCAGGAATGTGACTGGGAGGAAATCTCAATAAAGGGTCCCAATGGGGAATCATCTGTGATCCTTGACAGGAAGTCTGGTAGAGAGTTCTCAATCGAGGATGCCTTGAAGAGTGGAAGGCTAACCATGGCTCAGTACAACAGTTACCTCAACAAGGAGATGTCGATCCAGGAGTTGGCAGTTTTGGTGTCTGGAAGTAATTACACAGCGCTCCCTCCACTTTAGAAACGTTTTCTGAAGAGCAGCTAGTCAGAACTGCACCACTTGTTAGACTACCAGATCACTGCAAATCCTTGCCCTCCTTTGCATCTTCCAAAATGCTAGAGCCTCTGCCCCAGCCATGCTACGAAGCCACACTGCTTGCTGCCATACACTGCAGAAAAGCACCACCAGTAGTGGAAAACACGTTTCTCAGGACTACAGCAAAACCTTCTCCCCCTCTTCATCCCTACCTAATCACTCAACGTAACAAAGAACAAGTCAAAAAGCCTTAGGACAGTGAAGTACCTGAAGTCCAAAGACACAGTAGAACCTGCAGTTTCCTCAACATATACTCACGCAGTCGCATAAAAAGCTGTATACAGCAGTCATTAGAGAGACCGAAGGTCAAGATGACTCCAAGGTGACCAGCAGGAGCTGGTTACGTCAGCTGCATGTTGGTAAGCCAGACAGTTTCATCGTGGACAACTGACTAAATGATGGGATCGTCCTCTGAGAAAACCAGCTCTGTAAAAACAAAGGTGTGCTACACATCTCAATTCAGTATCACCACATTAATACCCAAACACCATCATTTTGTTCACCTGTGTGCCTATGCTGCTGGGGAAGAGTGAAGCAGATGTAATTTGATGGCGTCAGCTGTAGATCCAGGAGGAGCATTCATACACCACAGAGGTCACCAAGAAGTGCGTGAAGAGATGGCAGTATTGCCAAACACAAGAAGGTAGTGTAAAGCATGCAACTGTAACCAAACGCAGAGTGCCTTCGAAACACAGTTAGCTTACCTCATGGTTAAAAGCCATTTGTGCTGGTATTTTACTGGATGGAATTACATGCAGCTACACGTTTCATTTACTTGTGTAAGGGAATGGGAAATAGAGGGGAATTCTATTTATAGTACAAAATAAAAATGCAGTGGTTCCAAACAGAATTTGGTTTTTCTTTATTAATTATGGCAGTCTCTTCATCTTTGGCTTTACAAGAAGATGCCATTTCAGAGTCAAAGTTAAAAAAATAAGACTGTTCACTTTAGCTGTTGACTCTTTTCCAAGAGGGAAATTGCTGGAGCAGCGTTAGAGCTGGGACTAATTAGCAGCATTAGATGGGAGTGAACTGCACTAACAAATGGGACTGCAGCTGCAGGAAGAGAGGGAATTACACTGGGATGGTACTAGGGGCTTCCACACCTAGAGCACTTTCCTTTCCCTTTTCCCAAATTTTGGCTAATACCCGAACCCCAGTAAACTGTTGTCAACAAAAGCAGCCATAAGCATTCACTGCATATCTATCCATCCTGGCTTTGGGGATTAACACCATTATTTTACCTTTGTGAATGAAAGGATCACACAAGATCATACCGTTGCTCCAGGGTCCAAATGCCACGTGTTCTTTCCCACAGATGTCAACTTCAAGCATCAGCAGGAGCATATTGAATGAGAATATGCAATTCTTCCACCACAATGGCTAGAAACAGAGCTGTAATTTACTTAGCACACAAGAGACTTTAGTTAAAACAGTAAATAATTCTTTGCTCACTCAAGAAACAGATGATCTAGAGATGATCATCCAAGCTGAAACACAAATTCTTGAAAACAAAGTCATGAAACTAGAGGTAAGGAGATGGAAAAAAAGCATTTTGGAAACTTTGAAACAATTTATTCAGTTGTTCTGTACAAGATTAACAGTTTTCATACCACCCCCACCATCTTCAGCAAGACAGTCCCAACACACACAAAAAAAATATAATAGTAAACCGCAGCTCTTACACCCGAAAGGAACTGCCATACTAAGTAAGTGCCATGGGAGCCTCGCCTCCCCACACCATCACGAAAGCGTTGCAAGTTGCCTCGTCAAGGCAGAGATGCCAGACTCCTGGCTCCCCATCAGCTGTCGGGTCTCTGCGTGGTTCTGCCTTGCTGCGACTCTGCTCCATACCATTCACTCATTCATTATAGCATGTAAAGAAAAAATATCCCACAGAATTTCCACCAAATAAACATTTCCCTGAGGCAAGAGGCTTCGCTAAATTCCTAGAAAGAGGGCATTCTGCTCTGGCCACGCACACAGGTGCCTCCCAGCAGAAGCATTCAAGTGAAAGCAAAGAGAGGGAGTAGAACCAGTACCTCGAGTCACTCGCTGAGAGTCCCTATCCTGCCAGGTGTTTGAATGCTCTTTCAGCTACCATGGGAAGTTGAAGGTGCAAAGTACCTCTCAGGATTAGGCCTTCAACGGGAACCATGCGACGTCCACTGCTCAGAGTCCATCAATAACTGCTGTGCTTAGTTTTAATAACACAAGTTCTGTCTTTGGCTCTTTTGCTACAACCTAGGTATTTTCTGTAAACAAATTTTGAATCTGAGCTGCATTTTTTTTTTTTGTTAAATACAAACAATGCACTGATCTTGGGAAATTATGTATCAGCTCAAATTGAAAACAGTCCATCTTGGATCTTACCAAAAATGGGGAAAACTAAAGCAGATATTTGCTGGTATACTCAGTGTCAGCATCCTTCCCCAAAGTTCAAGAAGGAAGGCTGCAAGCTTTTGCTTGAAATACCAGTAAAGTCTATGAGGATCAGCGCTACTACTGCACAATTCAGATGTGGCTGTGGGGGCCTGAGAAAAGGCAGACTGGGGGAAGAGCAGAAAATCAAAACCCATAAACCTCAGTCGGAACCACAGCCTGCCCTTAACTATGCACAGATTGAAAGGGTGTGCTCAGGAAAAGTATTTATGTCTAAGAGTTAAAAAATTAAAAAGAAAAGACACACCCCAATTCTAGATGGTCCCCATTTCTGCAGCTGTGACAAGCACATGATCCTAGTGCAGAAATCATCGAGGAGAGCAATATTATTCTCTGGAATTCATTTGACTAGTAGTGACCTTGGTTAATCTAGATCATTCCCTCTGCCCACCAAAGAGATCATAACTGACGACCCTAGGAAAGAATGGCTTTAGGGGAGGGTCTGGAACCCGCTTGCACAAACTCGAATAAGAACTGGTGCTCTTGCTGGATTTGGTACTGTGTTCGCAGTCACCAAGACACCATTGAAGTCCAGACAGTGCAGCTTTTTTTTGATGTGCAACCATAAAAAGCTCTATTAAATAAAACAGAATACATTTTAAATACAGAATGATTAAAAAAGGGTTGAGGAGCACACAAAATAGGGCTGAAATGTGTGTCACTAGTCCATTCTTGCTCCACCATAAAAGGCACTGGAATTATGTCTTCCTATACATGTGACATGCTGAGAAGTGTCCCATTCAATCCAATGCATTCGATGGTAATAAGGATAAAACTGAGCAGGAAAAAAGCATCCCTTTGGAGGCAAAAAAAAAAAAATCCAAAACCCAAAAGAAGTAGAATTCTCAAAGTCAATGACTGCATCTAAAATGTCTCTCTAAAGAGTCTTCCTTCTCCTCCAGAGGGGAACATCAGGTGGTTCGTTAGATTCACCACACAGGAAATGTTAAGTCCTCCAATTAACTGTAGCACAGTTATATAGTACAATTGAAAAGTTAGTCAAACATCTTCAGAAAGCACTGGCAGTGCTAGAATTATCCAAGTAAATCCAAAGCAGAAGAAAGAAGCACCTTTCATACCCTCCACTGGGAGACCAAGGAGGTACCTGGACTTGGAGGTACTTGGCAGATATAGACAGAGGTGGGTGGGAATCCACTGCAAGAAAGCCAATCCACCCAAGTCTCCCTGCAAGTTCTAGCTCCTGCCAGTGCCAGGGAATGCGTGAAGGGCAGCAGCAATAAAACAGTGCTACAAAATGCTTCTCTCATTAGGGCATGGCTCAAGGTGGCCCTTTGTGTGGGGCTTAGCTCCAAAAGCCTCTGAGCAAACGCACCAATGAGTTCCTCATTGCGGTTCAGTCTCTCCAGTTGTTGTGAGGAAAAAAGGAAAAAAAAAAAAGACACAGCCGGTATCCAAAGTTCATGACCTGTTCATCTTGGTTTTATCCTATGTGTGCTCTAGCTCCCCTCCTTGCAGACGTCACAACTTGCGCTGCTGTGCATTGGACCCTTTGCCGTGAAGCTGAGAAGCATCTGAAAGAAAGTAAAACCAAGTGGGAAGGGGGTTTGGCACCAGCTCCACAGAGCTGCGTGCAGCTGAGGCAGCCAGATCTCTCTGCACAGAAGGACGTACTTCTCCCTTCCAGCACCAAGGAATTGGGGGTAAGAGGAGGATGTGCTTGGAGACAGCTCACAGCTGAGAACAGCCCTGCCTCTCCACCTGAGTAAGAGACATGGGAAGCACTGAGGGTCTCCTCTGGCCTCCCAGCAAAAGCACCATGGCATAGATTCAGATTGCAGGTTGACTAGCTAGCCTATGCTCTTCTTTAAAAGCCACCCTACCATGTCTCCCCATCTAGGAAACTAGAAATACATGGTACTGGCTGCCTTGTATCTAAAGGTGGTTTGAAATAATACTGTTAGTACACCTTTGCCATTGTAATGAAGGCTTTAGGTGCCCACTGATGGCAACAGGAATCATAGGAATCTAGCCACTGAAGTAACAGAAAGGAACAGACGTGGAGGGAAAAGAGAAAATGCACTGAAGAGAGAAAAAGGAAGGAAGTTTAAGGAAGCAGAAGTTTTCCAGGAGCAATTAAAACTACCATCAGACAATGATGAACAAATGGGTGTACCGAGATGTGCGGTTAAGCAGCAGTGGCACTGAGCAGCATAGCAACAGCTTCTTCTCCAGGACAAGGACAGTTTTTTCCATGCAAGAGCTCAGTCCCAGCACGTTGCATTTCTAAAGTGAGCAGTCAGAACCACTGCCACAGCACCAGCACGCAGGCACCTCCACCAGCAAATATAGCAGTGACAACACACAAGCAAGCACTGGATGCTCCTTGCTCAAACACTTTTTGATGAATGCTGGTATAAGCACTTTCATTTAAGACATCAATGTTTCCTTGCATTTGTAGCAACCTCCCAACACACCAGAACCCTCGCAGCTTTCAGACAGAGCAATGCAGCTGTGGCCATCTGCTTATACAGCCAACCAGAGCTTATGCCACAAAATAAATTAATACATTTTAAGATTATGGTCGTCACTTAAATATCTATTGTGTTCTTCTACAAAGCACCACAACGGATAATACTCCCAGAGATGATAGCACTAGGCTCAATCTCCAATCTCTGTGTGAAAACACCAAGTGAGAAAGCAGGTCGCTGCTGAAGCTGTCTCAATGGTCAGTTTTTCCTCACTTATTCCTAGTCACCTTTTGTCTAATCACAGCTTCTGGCACTATGTCCTGCTTACGAGCAGCAGTTCATCAAAAAATTCTTTTGTTATAAGCCCTATAAGCAACAGTGAAGTAACCACTCTAAATTCTCTCAAATAACAGGACAGAGAACTCCTCCTCAGTGACACAGAATACACTTCACATCCATGTTCAAACTGAATTCAATTATCTCACTCTCCACTAACTGTGAATTTATAAACAGGAAGGAACGGTCTGTCACACCAGTGATCGCTGCTAGTATCTTCTTCTTCTGCTCCACCACATTGCAGAGACGTAACAACCTGCCTCAGAAAAACTTCAGCAAAAGAAGCAAAGACAACAAATTCTTTGAATATTCACTAGTGCACAGCACTCTTCTTTCTTCAGCAAACAAGGCCTGTGCTCAGCAGTCAAGGGCATTTTACCCCATGACCGCTACAGGAGGCCACATGAACTCCAGCAGGTTATCCACACATCTAATGGCCTCAGTGCCACAGTATTAGGCCAGCACATCCACTCCTAAATCAGGCCGATATTGCTCAATAAGACAATCACAACAGGAGCAGGTACTAAGACAGTGGCACTGAACTGAAGTGCTAAAGAACACTTGTTCAAGAAAGCAGAAATAGCAATTACCAATGGGATAAGCAACTCCCTGAAGCAGATAAGCCCGTTCTGCCGGCCCTGCATTTCAACTTTCTGAATGCTGCATGGATCCCCCTTACTTCTCTCCTTCCTCCACAGTGCTACATATTTACACACGCTCACAGCCCACCAGGCAGGACTCCATTTACGAGCAGAGAAGGTGTTCTTCGGAAATCTCTTGTTTTATGCATTGCTTTGCAGGCATCAAACTGGGGCAGGAACAGGCTTAACTGCAAAATCATCACATTGTCAACACCAAGTAAAGCAGTATCCATTTACACTACAAACTTGTCGCGAAGGAGATGTAAGCAATTAGCTCAGCGCACAGACGCGAGACATTCTGGTCTGACACATTTTATACAGGTCACCAGTAACAAAACTCCACAGAGCCAGAATCTTCATTCCTGGGCAGTCCTAGCAGACTGTGTATAAACATGCACAGCTTTAATCCTGGCAGGATAATTCTTCACTACAACGCAAGCAGCGAAGCTGAGTACCTCCAGGAACCAACACTTGCTATAAGCACTGAGGGCTCATCGTTCCAGAAACGCACAAATTTGCCCTGGCTAACTAAACAGTAAAGGACATAGAGGGCTACACCTTGCTTTGTACCTCAGTGAGGCCGCAGGTTTTAGCGACGAGCTTGCCGGTCGGACAACGTGGACAACCACTTTGCTTTCACCCCTAGAGGAAGTATCTGCTGAGATACAGGATGACTCACGACGCAGAAAACAAACACGACCGTCTGACAAGTTACCTGGCAAACTTTGCGGTAAATGAGTGGACAGGGCAGAATGTGGGAGTGGCGCTGCATGGTGGGGGCTGGAGTGCAAGCCAGCTAGAAGACCTAGAGAGAAAAACAAAGAAAGGAGAGGGAAAAAAAAAAGAACAAATACACATCGAAGACAGAAACGAGCAGAGGAGCTGCAGCAGTTAGCCTATAGCTCAGCTTCCAGCTATTGGGAATTCTGGGCTAGCTATAGGGATGTGCCCAAGATTCTCCAAATGCAACTGCTGGAGATACAAATGCATGAACTACAGCATGAAGCAACAGCAAGAGAGATGGGTTGGTCTGCAATGGGTTAACACAGCAGAGCATTGGTGTTCTTGTTATTTGACAGCACAGGCACAAGTAACACACACATGTGTGACCGGGAGGATACTCACTGTGGCCAAGGCCATGGTGGAAAGTTCCTGGAGCAGGTCCCGTAACTATTGCATCCTTTGATACTCCTGCTTTTGGGGAGGAGTCTGAACTGAAGGAGATGACATGAAGAGGGAAGGAATGAATAGGAGAGATAATACCTAACGGGGTGGAGCTCAGGGCAGCTGGCAGTTTTGGATTGCTGGACTTGTAGGATGGAGCCAGTACACTTAAGGAGGAAGAACTTGTTAGCAGCACAGCTCCACTAGTTCCTTTCTGAAAAGCAACAGAAAAGGTCAGTCAGCAGTGGGAAAACCAAGGCATGGCACCATTGATACTTAAGAACTGCAAAACATGGAGCAATCAAGAATTGCTCCTTGCAAGAAGCACCCTTCCAGCCAGGGCCCAAGAGCTGCCAACTCTTGAGGCCACCTGGAGGTGCCCAGGACACTGGCAACCCTGCTGCTGGATGCTAGGGTCTTCTAAATGTGACTGTACTGGATTTCACGGTTTCTCCCTTACTCTGGAACTGTGTCTCCATTAGGCAGAGGAAAAGCTTACACATTGCCTGTGAGTTCCAGGGAGGATGCCTCCTACTCACTTTTGGCAGCATATCACTGCTGACAACTCAAAGCACCAAGGTTTGGTGTACCCCTGCACCCAAGAATGTTATCTGAGACCTCTCCCATAGAGAGACACACCACCAGGTAATGCTTTTCAGCTCTCTGTCTCAGTAGCAGACAAGGTACACGGGTTGAGCAGTATGTGGTTTTCAGGTACATTTAAATATAATCATTTAATTGCCCAGCTCTTTCCACATGCCACAAAAGAAAGCAGGTATGAGCAGCCAACAACAAATTAATAAAACAGCATTAAGAATGATTACTTTTTTGCTATAGATGAAAATTAAGGCCCTCATACCATTAAATACAAGGGCTGAATAACACAAGTCTGTATAGGTAACCTAGAAGTCCTTCATGAGACATTATATCCCAATGAACTGTCAGACCCTGAATTCCATAGTGTGCCACTGAGCTCAATTCCAAACATCACTTCAGTAGCTTATGGGAGTAACTGGGGAGCAACAGAAAGTGGACAGAGATAACCACCAAAGCAAGCTGGGCAGGCATTTTGAGTTTATAGCCCAGTATCATAGGTTATTTATTCTATAGGTCAGTCGTGAAAAAAGTGGCAATAATACTAAAATTACTTGTGATAATTTAAGGAAGGCCAAGTTTGCAGACCTAAGTAACAACAAATTGATCATTATAATTTTAATTTATGCCATGATTTTTAGCTCTTATGATAACATGACTTACTGCGCTTCTTCCTGACCCAAATGGGAGCCCTACTGTCCCCGTAACTCAAAAAGTCAGGGCAGGAACATTACACAGCCTATGCAAAAATTGCAGTCTGGAAGGTACCACAGTATTTAGCTTAGCTGTTACTTTAAGCTGAAAATGAAAGTTTGAATTCTGGAGCGCAAGCCCAGGGCAAAGGCTAGGACTTCCCAGCCTAAGCAGCCAAGACCCAGACAGTCATTCAAGAATTTCAGGAAATTCTTTTGAAGTCATCACTTTACGGCGGGTCTGAACAAGTTAGGAGATGGCCTGACACAACGCCATGCGTTCTCCTGGCTTTAGGCTGGGATGGCACACCCCTGCTTACCGGCACAGAGGTAGAAGATGCGGTGCTGCTAACAACAGCTGGCTTTAGGGAGGAGGTCAGCAATTTGGCCACCCCTTGAGTGCCCCCACTAGAATCTCCATTTGAACCTCCAGGAGGTGCCACCAGAGTCAGCTTCTGCGAAACAGGCGTCTTCTTCACTGAGGAGCTTGAGGACGGGCGGCTGGACGCCTGGCCCGAGGAAGGGGTCTGCACACTGGGCAGCAAGCTCCCAGAGGAGCAGCCCTGGTTTGCAGAAGCTCCGGATGAGGAGCTGCTGGAAGAAGCCCCATGCTTGGAGAGGGTACCAGAAACGAAGGGTGACTTGTAAGATTGTCCTGAAGAGCTAGAGCCACTTGAGTGCTTTCCTGTGTAGCTGAGAGATGATGAGGATGAGCCTGGGCTCTTGTGGGAGCTGCTGGAGTTTTGGGTGCTGCCTGGTGATGCAGATGAATGGAAGCTCTGAGCTTTGGTTGATGACTTGACCTGCTGGAGGAGGGAGCGTTGGGGCAGTGGGGAGGAGGACTTGGGATTCTGCAGTTTGACAAATGGAGCTGGGGAGGTGAAAGTTTTCTGTAGCTGGCTGCCTGAGTGAAAGACCTTCACCTGAGAACCCGGCACTGAGGTGGAGGTCTGAGGCCCATGGCTTGGCCGGACCAGGCTGTGGTGTTTCTGTTTAGTCTGGTGTGCATCAGGAAGGATTTTGCTGGGGGAGGCTTGGCAGGAGAGCTCTTTGTAATTAGAGTTCTCTGTCTTTTTGTCTTGAGAAGACTGGCCCAATGCCAGGGCCTGCTCAGCCAGGAAATTTAGAGGAGACTGGAGGGAACCAGAGGATGATGTAGGGGAAGGGTTGGACTTTGGAAATGTCCTCTTCTCCTCTGAGGATGCAAGAGTTGGGATCTTCTCTGGTGGAGCTTTTGGAGCTCCAGGAAGAGTAAAGTCAGGGCTCCCTCCCGCTCTGCTGTTCAGCACAGCCAGTTCCTTAGAGACTGCTTCAAGGGAGGAAGTGGGATTATGAATTAAGTCCTCATCCAAGGAGTCATCCATGAAGGTAGCAGAAGTGCCAGTGCTGCTGGCTGCTTGGGCTGTCCCAAGGGACAAGAGTTCTCTGGTTTGGGCACTGATGCCCAGAGCTCCACCCTGGGGCTCTGAAGACAAAGCTAAGGTGCTGCTTGAGTGCATCGAAGGAACAGAAACGGACATCTTTTTATCAGGCTTGCAGGAAGATTCCTGGAACAAAATCACAAAAGAACGCAGAGTCAGAATGGAGGCAGGGTTTACAGCTGAAAAAGGAAGGGAAAGTTCCCGATTTGCAGATAAAAGGCAGAATAAGCATCTTCTGTGCCTGCTGCTCCCCTACCTCCCTCCCAACTGCTGCTGCCATCAATTTTAGCTGCTGTTCTAGTGTTTTTTCAAGCCCAATACAGACTAGAGCCATTTCACAGTACAACTTCCTCGTACCTAATGTATAGATACAAGGCTCAAATATAGGATTTAAGATGGTAGTCACTTGACTCTTGGTATATGTCAACCACAAGAACCAGAAAACAACTCACCTTCACTTTCACCTTAGTAGGAGCTATAACTTTCTTCTTCGCCCTGTTTTGAGGGAGACAAAAGAAACACGGCTCACTGAATGACTACAGGGAAGCATCTGATTAGGGAGCACACTTGGGCCCTGTTAATGATGATCCACTGAGTCTTTTGCAAAGAACCAAGGGAACAGAGGCAGCATCTCAGGTTGCTAGGATTCAAAACAGCATGACATTTGGTTGCTGCTCTAGGAAGCTCCAACTCCCACACAGGGGAATGAATTAGGGAGCGGAGCAGAGTCTTGAAATGGTAGCAGAGCAGTGAAAGCACTCAACAGACAAATCCTGCACTGGCTGCAGGGCTAGGAGCTACTACAGGAACCCACTGCTGATCTTACTATAGCAATACCCAGAGAGAAACTGATACAGAGACTGTTTTGGAGAAAAGTTACACATTTCTTTTAGGTTCCCAGAAGAAGTCAAGGATGCAAAAGCATCTGCCAAATTCACGGAAAATAGACCATTTGGTCTGGCCAGATGCAATCTCTGGTACAAGACATCCCTGAACTGCTGGAACATTATGGCTGAGGGAAAGATGACTCTACACTCTATTTCATACTCTTTCTCACACTTCCCCTCACTCATCCAGTGCCAAGAACAGGACCGTCTGTCAAACAGACATCAGCCTAAGTCCGTATCATCATCTATTATAGACTGCCAGCAAGATCCATGAGACCCTTTGGCATTAAAGCACCTGCCCAGCTGGATTCCGATGGCTCTCTTGGTTTGCCACCCACAAGCCTGTTGCACCCATCTTCACTAGCTTGAGCTCATTGTACCCCTCCTTTAACCAGGCAACAAGAAAGAGGGAATCCAGAATCCAGTAAGGACCGACTGAACAGGTAGCAATAATCACAGTGCTGGCATCACACTCTATTTTACTTTGATCTGCCTCCCAGGGACTAGCACAGAGGCCTGACTCCAGTCTGTTGAACAAGGCCAGGAGGCAACCTGGCTTCAAAGTTCTTATCTTTGAGCTTACTGCAAGGCTAAAGCACCTCAGGAAGGCTGTTGTTGGGAGATGTCACACACAAAAAACTACTGTCCCTAGACCTCCCCAAATGAAGCAGCGCCAAACTATCTGACGGGAGCCAAGCTCAGGTGCTCCTGCATGATCCACCCAGGCCCCAGGGAACGGAGTTCACCAGTTATCACTCCAAGGAATGCTGCGCGATACTCACAGGACTGATGTGAGGTGTCCATGTACACGCCTGCTCTCCTTAAACAGTGTCCTAAGAAGGGAAGAGAGCAATGAGAAGTGATATCCAGCAAGACCCAGTAGAGCAGCTGGGATCACTGGAGACAGAGCTGCACAGTACAGCAGGGGACTTAGTAAAATTAAAACCACAGAGAGCAAACAAATATTCATCCCTTTTCCAGGAAAATCCTCCTGAACTCCCCCACACAATTCCCTCTCTGGGGAGCTATGTTTGTAGGCGCTGGAAAGGCCATTAAGGCAGTTGTTGGACAATAACTAAGGAAAAAGCTCTGCCAGCTTAAAAAGCTGACAGCCAGCTGGAGAGGCAGTACAATCATTCAAGCTGGCGTTACTGCTGCCACAGATCATCCAAGAGCTGGCAGATCATCCAAGAGCTCTTCACCAACTTCAAGGGAGAAAGGTTATCTTCCCCTGCCTCAACTACAGCAATATGGATGAGAAGCCTTCACACGCTGCATCTCTCTGTTTCCGTCGCATCCCCAGCAAACAGCTGAGAGGACTTCTTAAATCAGCACAACCATTACGGTAACAATTGAGTAACTACAACCCATAAACAGCACTTCATCCAAAACCCTTTACTACTGAGGCTAAGTGGACCAGAATCTCACACAAACACTATTTCACCTAAAACACCTGCCACTCAGCTGCCTTCTTAGATGTCAGGGTGAGAAGCTTATAAGTACACCTTCAGTACTGGCATATGGAATATGCTTCCTGTCTGCTATTAACAGCTTGACAAAGACTTTTGTTATCCTTTTTCTTTTCAAAAGCAAGCTTATTTTAACCTTATATTCTGTTAATCGCCTTTTAGTGCTAACTGAGAAAACAGTATCATAGCAGGGCCTCTCCGAACTCATACACAAAGTTGCTACTCTGTCCACCTTCAAGTTCCTCTTAAAGATGATCTTCTGTGATCATTACGACAGTGAATCAAGCTGACATGTCCATAAAATTGTTTACAATTCTCCTATTATTGCCAATCCCTCCCCTTCTGTGTGGCTGTCAGTCTACGCTCTGTCTTTAAACAGCAAAGTCATAGAATCATGCAATATCTCAAGTTGGAAAGGACCCATAAAGATCATGAAGTCCAACTCCATCAGGTCCCAGCAGGAGAAACCATTGCCCTTGAGCCATTGGAAAGCAACCAGGAAAACTGCTTTTATTCAGTCATTCTGTAGTTAACCTCACTGGAAGGCCCTCCTACACTGTGTCTTAGCTGAACATCTGTACGCCTAAGAACAGTTTCACCTACAAACTAGGGGCAAAAGATTTTAATTTCCTTTTATTCAAAGAAAAGAGTTTTTAAAACTTGGCAAGCTAACACCCTCAAGCTGGTAATATCTTCATTAACTAAGGAGGAATCTGTGCCCACCTCCTAATGCCATCATTCACCTCCCGTACACTGCAACACACTACAATCATGCACATTACTGTGCTTCATGTGCACATGCAACTGCAATAAATGGCCGTGGACTTTTCCAAATGGATCTGCAATGTGCTACTCATACTTACTGCTTTTAAGAAGTGGTACCTACTTCTTCCTTTATCCCCCATGAAACTCAAAAAGCAAATTCAGCAGAGAAGACAGCGCTGCCCAGCTCTTTAAATGCAGAGATAGAGATTCCAGCAGTAAGACTGTACAGTTGTCCTTTCTTTAAAACTATTGAGCAAAACAAAGCAGGCCAGAAGCTGACGACAGTCCCAGTAGAATGACTTTCTGCAATTTGTATGGTTCTCTGCAATTGCCAGCTCAGTGGCATGGATGACGGAGGGCATGAAAGAGCAGGAAACAGCAGTGAAGACACCAGATAGGGTAAAGAAAACCACACCAAATTCCTACTTACTCTGCTGACTCTCCGATG
The DNA here is from genome assembly GCF_026419915.1 of Harpia harpyja. Lineage (NCBI taxonomy): Eukaryota > Metazoa > Chordata > Aves > Accipitriformes > Accipitridae > Harpia > Harpia harpyja. The sequence goes on along the minus strand of NC_068960.1, from coordinate 18,359,324 downwards.
TGTCTAGTGCAAGTCCATAAGCCCCTAAAACTTTCTGCTTTGCTTTCTTTTGGGAAAACTCTAGGGAAGACTTCCCAAAGTGTCTGAAAAATGTATCCTTTGTGAGGCAGAATACAAAGTGATCCTTTGTAATACAGATTCAAGAAACCACAGGCCAGTCAGCCTCACCTCAGTCCCAGTTCTACCTTGTAACTTGTCACTGCCAGTGGCATCCAACAGAGGTCAATACAGGGGACAAGACTACTCAACATTGTCATTTATAACCTGGATGACAGCACAGACCGCATTCTCAATAAGTTTGAGGGTGACATGAAAACAGAGGGAGTAGGGGGATAATATGTTGGAGGGCAGGGCTGCCACTCATAGGGACCTTGACAGGCTGGAGAGAGAGGCCAACACAAACCTTGTGAAGTTCAACAAAGAAAACACAGTCCTGCAGCTGAGATAGAATAACCCCACACAGCCACACAGGCTGGGCACCTACTGGCTATGTAGCACCCTTGCAGAAAAGGACCTGAGGGTCCTGGTGGACAAGCTGAATATAAGCCACTGCTGCAAGGGTGTACTGCTGACAGCTAATTATATACTGGCAGGTATTAGCAAGAGCACAGGCAGCAGTTCAAGTGCTTACTCCCCTCTGTTTAGCACTTGTGAGGTACATCTGGATACAGCATCCAGTTTCAGGGTCCCCACAATGCAAGAGTGATGTCAACAAACTGGAGACAGTCCAGAGCCACTACGATGACTGAGGAGCAGGGACACAACAGACAAGGAGAGGTGGAGGGAATTGGGTTTGCTTAGCCTGGAAAATGAGAAGACTAAGGAGGGATCTAACAGCAGTCTTCCACTACCTAAAGAGTGGAGGGGGCAGGGAGCCATGAAGAAGATGGAGCCAGATCTTTCTCAGAGGTGCACAGTATAAAGCAAAAAGAGGGAATATTCAGTTCAGTGCAGCGAGGGGAATTCTGACTGGAAAAAAGGAGAAAAGATTTAATGAAGAGTGATTAAGTACCAGAACAGGGGAGCCAGAGAGATGCTGTGGTAACCTCCATCCTTGGAGATGTCCAAAACTCCACAGGACAAGGCCCTGAGCACTCTGATCTAACTTTGAAGCTAGCCATTCTTTGAGCAGGGTTAGGACTAATGACCTTCCGAGGTCCCTTAGGACAAGGAATCCCTGGAGTACAACTCGATTCTTGCTCACCTGGCCTGCATCCAGCCTTTTGGCCAAAGGGGCTTCACCTCTCCATCTAGGAAGGTCTTCACATAATCCTCTAGGGACTGAGCCTTATTCTTGTCAAGGTCATAACCATCCAACTTAATCTTCACCAAGTGGCAAAGCAGCTCCCTGAAGAACAGGAAGATTTCAAATACAGTTACGCGAATTAACTTTCCCCAGTTGGAGGTCATTCTGTTTATCCAGGGCTGGATAAATACGCCAAGACACGCCTGGCTCTGTGTAACACCTCGCTAATAAAACCGACCCTGCACTGCCTCCACAAGAAAGAGGAAGGGAAAGGCACGTTCCTCACTCTGCATGTGCACGCACATCAATGCGCCAGGGGAGAAAAGCCTTGTTACCCCTTCCCATTTTAATCTCCTGAAACAGCAGAGGTAGTAAACCAGCGCCAGAATTACAGGCGTCATTAACAACCACAGAACTGAACCTCTCTGCAGACCTTCGTGCTGAGAGGCAATGAGAAGGCAGGAAGTGAAGCTTGCTTTGCTCTAAATGAATCAGCCATCTACGGAGCAGCACCCCAATTTGGTACAGAATAAGATCAAGAAGACAGCGTGATTGATTCTCATTTTATCTTTCGTCACTCTCCCCTTCACCCAGCACTCTGTTCTTCGTCAGACACCTGGGTGCCAGGGGCGGCCATCCCCAATTAGCTTTAACTGCTTTCACAACCAGCATCCGGCCTTGTTGAGAGTCTAGTCTGCAGGATTTCAGCAATTCAGCCAAGTTCCTTCTTTTCCCAAAGATCTGTCCCTCTCTTTTGGCCTCAGCACAGAGGCTTCTTAGCACTTCTCTCAGAGTTGGCCGGTGCCTGAAATCAGCTTAATTTTGCAATGCATATAAAGGTGAGATTTAATAAATGCAACAGTGGCTCCATAAACACCACAGTCTGCCACAAACCTCCAAGCTGACTGTTACTACAGATGATCAGCGCTGCTCTGAAAACAAGATACAAATACCAAAATGCTTCACTTCCAACTGCACAGAATAAGAGAACTCACGGGTTCACTTAATATCTAAATTACGCAAACCTGATTTCATCATTCCATTGAAATTTCTTTCGCGGTCCCATGACACGCTTCCCTCCCTTTTCTTCATCCTCATCATCATCAGAACAAACTCGATCTCGCTGCTCTTTGTCCTTTTCCTCTTCCAGCATCCTAAGACGGAGACAGAGATAATGTGAAAGTCATTGTCCTGGAGATTCAGGAACAGGACTAAGTATCTCTGAACAACACTGTTCAGAGGTTTCAATAGTCAGTGACAACACACGCATGAGAAGAGGGCCTAAATCTCTTGCTTAGGGTGCAAGCTGAGCGAAGTGCTCAAGCTTAAGAAATCTCCCAGTATTGTGTAATAGAGACCACGGGACTAATCCAGCCTTACTGTTCTGAGACTGCCGTGTTCCTAAAGACATGCCCGCACAGAAGTGAAACACTTCAGCCAAGTTCTGGTCCCATTGATGCTGCTGTAGTTGGCATTGCCATAGGTAGCACAAAGAACACACGCAGCTTAATTAGGCCAATTGATGCCCGTCAGCAATTTTTAACTACAGAACAAAAATAGGTGGCGAACTTCATGAAAGCAGCCTACAGGTCACACGGAGCCTGCTGAGAAGAGCTACAGATGCATAACAAGCAAACAAGGAGCTTACTTGGCAAACTTGGCCTGAGTATGGGCTTGGCACTCCTCCTGGTACTTGGCCATCTGCTCTGGCATGGCCCTTCCAATGGCTTCCTTTAGCTTCTGTAGAGGTTCCTTCAAGCGGCCACCCTAGAGCAGCCACAGAACAGACTGAAGTTCCGTGTGGTGTGTTCCAGCCAAGACACCCAAATCTGGCAGGTCGAGACCTGGCCAGTTCTGAATCCACATCACCAGATGTGCTGCTGCCTGAACCATGCTCAGTGGAGGACAGCACCACGTTAGGCAGACAACAACTGTGCTCTGGAGATCAGGGGTAACATGCACATGAGACAGGGCTGTGCTGCCAAATTCACTCACCTGCTCGTAGAGATAAAGCTTACGGGCACGCTTGACCAGAGTGTCCTTACTGCATGGGAAGAAAGCAGCCAGGTGGGCGTACACCCCTGACCGGATCTGGCTGTTCAGCTCCCGAGTCTGCAGCTCTATGCTGAAGAACAAGACAAACACAGCATTGACCAGGGACCTGGCAGGGGTTCTCTAAGCAACATAAATGCAACGCTTATGCAACCTGGGGAGCTGGAGGCAGGGAGAGAGGGACAAAGTACAAGCCAAACTACATGACGGTTCTTTAGATTTTAGAATCAACACACTCAAGCCCTCTATCCCAAGCTATGCCTTTTAATCTAGTTTCAGAGTATCTGGAAAAAGAACAAAAGGATGTCAGCGGCCTCATTTATTCTGCAGTTCTTCCTGGCAGCTGAAGTGCAAGAGCATTACACAATGAAATGAGAGGTACACACTGCTTATGTAAGATACTATGGTGGTCTAACTCAGGATAATATTGAATCAAGCTTTATCTCTTGGGCTTGAGATGTCAGTGTGTGCCAAACCCATCTACAGAGTTATACATAACTTAGGAGACTAGCTTTTTAAGCCACCTCTTAGTGTCAATAATAAGTGTAAAAACCCCTAACTGATTCTACAGCAAAGTCATACAAATCTATCTAAATCTCTTCTGAATGTGGTTAAAGTTACCAGTTTGACAACAGATTAGGACTACTTGTGCAGTTAGCCCTGGAATGCTGAAAGGTGGTAATCACCACTTGAAACGAGAGGGAAACAGACTCCCAAACTTCCCTTCAGCAATTCCCCTCAAGTGCCTTGATAAACCTTAATGAAATTAAAGTCTCTATGTAAGTATTATTACACTGCGATGATCACAAAGCTGTGTGCATTCATCAGTCTTCTCCAGGCACTTGAAGAACAATGAAGCCATTATCAACAGCTGCGTGAAGCAACACTGGCATTCTATAACTGGGGACTCAGAAAACACAGAGCAATAATGGAGTTCCTCCCGTTTGCACAGAAAGCCAGTTGAACACAGCAGCCTTATCCCAGCTACAAAATATTCCATATAGCATATAACTTAAATTGCAAAGAACATGCCTGACATCTCTGACAGGGAGAGATGTACTGTTCTTGTATCAAGCTACAATCACAGGTCAAGTGACCAAATTTAAGCACACAGATATCAAGCATCATCTTGACAACAGGAGGTCTGGATACTCCCCTCCAATATTCTCCTACCTCAGTTATACATCATATTTCAACTGAAAGCCATTTCTAGGAGACTTTCATGATATCCTAGGCATGTTCTGCGTGGAGGACCTGTATAAGGACACTCCCACAACTCCTGCTACACCTGCTCCTGAATTTATCAAAAATGCTCTGCCTTTCCCACTCTTCTCTCCTGGCAGCACTTACTCCAGTATGATATTGTTGATATCCTGAGTGAAGAATCTCTGTTTGCCTTCTCCCTCTGCAGCTCTGGCAGCCTGGAAATTAGCAAATAGCACAAGTCATCATCAGTTCACAGATATAGACAGGCACAAGCAATCAAGTGTATTTTAAACCACTTCGGAAATACTGTAAAACAAGGCACAGTTTTATACCACCAAACTCTGCACCTGCTACCTGTTGTTGATGGGCTAAAAGCTGCCACAATCAAAAGACAGAAGAGATTGTGTCCTCTCCTCTTACGCCTCCTCAGTTCAAGTCCAACCCTGCCAATTGAACTGGTAAGACCATGTCCTGCCCACAGACCTTCTCATTCTGGATTCTCCTGTCCAGATGCACTAGAGCCGAGCGCATTGGAATTACTATGCTGGAGTGAAGATTCCTCCATTTAATGGGGCAAAGGAGATGGCTTGGTGGCAGCTAGTTTCTTTGGCATACTTCTCATTGGGAGAAGGGACAGTTCTAGGACATGGTTTTAACTTCACATTAGAGCTGTTAGATTGAGTAATATGAGCATAGAGCTTGTCCCTGGAACAGGAAAGATCATCCTAGTCACATTTAGTGAGGGTCAGGGACGCTTATCATCAGGCTTTCTAGACCAATCTGGACACTAAAGCAAGAAACCAACAGAAAGAGTAGCAGCCACAGGGGTATGTTATTTCCAATCACCACCATGGAAACTAAAAAAAAAAAAAAAAAAAAAAAAAAAAATCCTGTTCAGGAAGCTTCCTGAGCTATGACTGCAGCACACACAGCACTGCCCAAAAATCACACCCATGAAAAATATGTCCAGCACGAAAATAATTCCAAGAGTTGAATGAGATAGTAGAAAATTGCCAAGAGCTTTCAGTCTCTCCTGAGTGGGGATGTAAACAAAACTGGGATTCAACACAAGGCACCACATCAAGTTACTGATTCCTTGTATGGGAAAGGAGACCAGAAGAGAAAGGCATGATTTTGAAATCCCCTGATTTAACACTCCAAGGTTGAGGCTGGTAAACAATTAATTTATGCCCAGAAGGTGTACATTCATTCCTCTCTGTCAGCAGCAAGTCATAGACAGCTGATGATATCAAAGGAGAAGGCTCAATGCTGAAGAGAATACTCAACAGGAAAATTCTTTTAGGAAGGAGGGGGTTAAAGTCAAATCAGTTCAAGTAGAAGAGGAAATGCCTGGAGGCTCCATTTAACTCAGGAGATGCTCCCAACCTGCTTGACGGAAGAGACCTGGCTCTCAGACAGAGGTATGGCACCTCTTCTTTCCAACCTGTAAGAGAGTTCATGTCCCAAAATCCTAACTGACCCAGAGGCTTCAAATTGTTAAATCTTGTATTTCTCCTCCTTGGTTTCTTTTCTTAACATACACAGTTCAGCAACAAGAGACACAGCAGCAGGAAAATCTGTGGGTAGTCTGTTATTACACTATATTGCAGCAACATAACAATTAACTTGATATCATGGGAGCCTCTGTAATATTCTCCTTTAACTCAGATACAGTTCAGAAACAGCTGTTTCAGTGTTTTCTGTTAACAGCCTGAGTAGCAAATAGAAACCATCCATGAACAGCCCATTCTTTTTATCAGCTGTGGCAATAGGCAATACTTTCTTCAATTCCTCCTTCTCTTTCATCTGCTCACCACCACTACACACACTTCAAATTTCTTAGCAGAACAGTTATCTTTAACAGAAGCTTATATTTAGTAACAGGAGTTATTAAGTAAGACAAACTTAAGTAACGTGCTCTAAATTGATGTGCCCCAGAAGGCAGAACACACACCACCACAGAGGTCTAAGAGCACTGTTTACAACTTGAAATTAATGTTTAAAAACAACACTAGTAACAGGAACAAAACAGCTCAGCACTCGTTGACAGGCAGATGGTGACAGCCCTCACACCAGAGAAGTCCCACAGCAAGTCTGAAAGCACACTTCTTTGACATGCCAGGAGAGGGATCCCTGACCAGCACCCAGTGCTTTCCTGCTTCTCCAGAACAGCGCTTCCCAAAGCACATCACAACATTTTAGAGAAGGTGGGCGAGTCCTACAAGAGTCCAGCTGCAGGAAGAGCTACTGGTGAAAAGATGTGGGATCACCCTTCTAAAAATCAATATATTGCACTTCTTAAATGGTCCCCCAACACTGAGATGTTAAAGATGGGTGAAGAACTCAAATTGCCAGTGAT